>NC_140778.1:140364475-140866457 GCF_044657685.1 Stegodyphus dumicola | reverse complement strand
GCAGTTATTTCTTTTTAAAATCCAACTGAAATACATTACGCTTTAAATTATTATTTACACCTGACACATATGTTTCTCCCTAACCCCCCCCCAATCAAAAAAATCATGCAAAATACAAATAAGAAGCTGTTACCGTTCTTGTAATATAATAGCTTTCATTTATCTTCTAAATATTAATTTAGAAGTGTGTCATCGATAAATAATTGATAAATAGTGACATGGGTAAATAATTCATTTGATCTCAATTTGTGTGTTTTTGATACATAGTATGTCGCAGTTATTTCTTTTTAAAATCCAACTGAAATACATTACGCTTTAAATTATTATTTACACCTGACACATATGTTTCTCAATAACCCCCCCCAATCAAAAAAAATCATGCAAAATACAAATAAGAAGCTGTTACCGTTCTTGTAATATAATAGCTTTCATTTATCTTCTAAATATTAATTTAGAAGTGTGTCATCGATAAATAATTGATAAATAGTGTCATGGGTAAATAATTCATTTGATCTCAATTTGTGTGTTTTTGATACATAGTATGTCGCAGTTATTTCTTTTTAAAATCCAACTGAAATACATTACGCTTTAAATTATTATTTACACCTGACACATATGTTTCTCCCTAACCCCCCCCAATCAAAAAAAAATCATGCAAAATACAAATAAGAAGCTGTTACCGTTCTTGTAATATAATAGCTTTCATTTATCTTCTAAATATTAATTTAGAAGTGTGTCATCGATAAATAATTGATAAATAGTGTCATGGGTAAATAATTCATTTGATCTCAATTTGTGTGTTTTTGATACATAGTATGTCGCAGTTATTTCTTTTTAAAATCCAACTGAAATACATTACGTTATTATTTTACACCTGACACATATGTTTCTCCCTAACCCCCCCAATCAAAAAAAAATCATGCAAAATACAAATAAGAAGCTGTTACCGTTCTTGTAATATAATAGCTTTCATTTATCTTCTAAATATTAATTTAGAAGTGTGTCATCGATAAATAATTGATAAATAGTGTCATGGGTAAATAATTCATTTGATCTCAATTTGTGTGTTTTTGATACATAGTATGTCGCAGTTATTTCTTTTTAAAATCCAACTGAAATACATTACGCTTTAAATTATTATTTACACCTGACACATATGTTTCTCCCTAACCCCCCCCAATCAAAAAAAAATCATGCAAAATACAAATAAGAAGCTGTTACCGTTCTTGTAATATAATAGCTTTCATTTATCTTCTAAATATTAATTTAGAAGTGTGTCATCGATAAATAATTGATAAATAGTGTCATGGGTAAATAATTCATTTGATCTCAATTTGTGTGTTTTTGATAGATAGTATGTCGCAGTTATTTCTTTTTAAAATCCAACTGAAATACATTACGCTTTAAATTATTATTTACACCTGACACATATGTTTCTCCCTAACCCCCCCCCCAATCAAAAAAAAATCATGCAAAATACAAATAAGAAGCTGTTACCGTTCTTGTAATATAATAGCTTTCATTTATCTTCTAAATATTAATTTAGAAGTGTGTCATCGATAAATAATTGATAAATAGTGTCATGGGTAAATAATTCATTTGATCTCAATTTGTGTGTTTTTGATACATAGTATGTCGCAGTTATTTCTTTTTAAAATCCAACTGAAATACATTACGCTTTAAATTATTATTTACACCTGACACATATGTTTCTCCCTAACCCCCCCCAATCAAAAAAAAATCATGCAAAATACAAATAAGAAGCTGTTACCGTTCTTGTAATATAATAGCTTTCATTTATCTTCTAAATATTAATTTAGAAGTGTGTCATCGATAAATAATTGATAAATAGTGTCATGGGTAAATAATTCATTTGATCTCAATTTGTGTGTTTTTGATACATAGTATGTCGCAGTTATTTCTTTTTAAAATCCAACTGAAATACATTACGCTTTAATTTATTATTTACACCTGACACATATGTTTCTCCCTAA
The DNA here is from genome assembly GCF_044657685.1 of Stegodyphus dumicola. Taxonomy (NCBI): domain Eukaryota; kingdom Metazoa; phylum Arthropoda; class Arachnida; order Araneae; family Eresidae; genus Stegodyphus; species Stegodyphus dumicola. The sequence goes on along the minus strand of NC_140778.1, from coordinate 140,864,463 downwards.
CCCCCCCCCAATCAAAAAAAAATCATGCAAAATACAAATAAGAAGCTGTTACCGTTCTTGTAATATAATAGCTTTCATTTATCTTTTAAATATTAATTTACAAGTGTGTCATCGATAAATAATTGATAAATAGTGTCATGGGTAAATAATTCATTTGATCTCAATTTGTGTGTTTTTGATACATAGTATGTCGCAGTTATTTCTTTTTAAAATCCAACTGAAATACATTACGCTTTAAATTATTATTTACACCTGACACATATGTTTCTCCCTAACCCCCCCAATCAAAAAAAAATCATGCAAAATACAAATAAGAAGCTGTTACCGTTCTTGTAATATAATAGCTTTCATTTATCTTCTAAATATTAATTTAGAAGTGTGTCATCGATAAATAATTGATAAATAGTGTCATGGGTAAATAATTCATTTGATCTCAATTTGTGTGTTTTTGATACATAGTATGTCGCAGTTATTTCTTTTTAAAATCCAACTGAAATACATTACGCTTTAAATTATTATTTACACCTGACACATATGTTTCTCCCTAACCCCCCCCAATCAAAAAAAAATCATGCAAAATACAAATAAGAAGCTGTTACCGTTCTTGTAATATAATAGCTTTCATTTATCTTCTAAATATTAATTTAGAAGTGTGTCATCGATAAATAATTGATAAATAGTGTCATGGGTAAATAATTCATTTGATCTCAATTTGTGTGTTTTTGATACATAGTATGTCGCAGTTATTTCTTTTTAAAATCCAACTGAAATACATTACGCTTTAAATTATTATTTACACCTGACACATATGTTTCTCCCTAACCCCCCCCCAATCAAAAAAAAATCATGCAAAATACAAATAAGAAGCTGTTACCGTTCTTGTAATATAATAGCTTTCATTTATCTTCTAAATATTAATTTAGAAGTGTGTCATCGATAAATAATTGATAAATAGTGTCATGGGTAAATAATTCATTTGATCTCAATTTGTGTGTTTTTGATACATAGTATGTCGCAGTTATTTCTTTTTAAAATCCAACTGAAATACATTACGCTTTAAATTATTATTTACACCTGACACATATGTTTCTCCCTAACCCCCCCCAATCAAAAAAAAATCATGCAAAATACAAATAAGAAGCTGTTACCGTTCTTGTAATATAATAGCTTTCATTTATCTTCTAAATATTAATTTAGAAGTGTGTCATCGATAAATAATTGATAAATAGTGTCATGGGTAAATAATTCATTTGATCTCAATTTGTGTGTTTTTGATAGATAGTATGTCGCAGTTATTTCTTTTTAAAATCCAACTGAAATACATTACGCTTTAAATTATTATTTACACCTGACACATATGTTTCTCCCTAACCCCCCCAATCAAAAAAAAATCATGCAAAATACAAATAAGAAGCTGTTACCGTTCTTGTAATATAATAGCTTTCATTTATCTTCTAAATATTAATTTAGAAGTGTGTCATCGATAAATAATTGATAAATAGTGTCATGGGTAAATAATTCATTTGATCTCAATTTGTGTGTTTTTGATACATAGTATGTCGCAGTTATTTCTTTTTAAAATCCAACTGAAATACATTACGCTTTAAATTATTATTTACACCTGACACATATGTTTCTCCCTAACCCCCCCCCAATCAAAAAAAAATCATGCAAAATACAAATAAGAAGCTGTTACCTTTCTTGTAATATAATAGCTTTCATTTATCTTCTAAATATTAATTTAGAAGTGTGTCATCGATAAATAATTGATAAATAGTGTCATGGGTAAATAATTCATTTGATCTCAATTTGTGTGTTTTTGATAGATAGTATGTCGCAGTTATTTCTTTTTAAAATCCAACTGAAATACATTACGCTTTAAATTATTATTTACACCTGACACATATGTTTCTCCCTAACCCCCCCCAATCAAAAAAAAAATCATGCAAAATACAAATAAGAAGCTGTTACCGTTCTTGTAATATAATAGCTTTCATTTATCTTCTAAATATTAATTTAGAAGTGTGTCATCGATAAATAATTGATAAATAGTGTCATGGGTAAATAATTCATTTGATCTCAATTTGTGTGTTTTTGATACATAGTATGTCGCAGTTATTTCTTTTTAAAATCCAACTGAAATACATTACGCTTTAAATTATTATTTACACCTGACACATATGTTTCTCCCTAACCCCCCCCAATCAAAAAAAAATCATGCAAAATACAAATAAGAAGCTGTTACCGTTCTTGTAATATAATAGCTTTCATTTATCTTTCTAAATATTAATTTAGAAGTGTGTCATCGATAAATAATTGATAAATAGTGTCATGGGTAAATAATTCATTTGATCTCAATTTGTGTGTTTTTTGATACATAGTATGTCGCAGTTATTTCTTTTAAAATCCAACTGAAATACATTACGCTTTAAATTATTATTTACACCTGACACATATGTTTCTCCCTAACCCCCCCCCAATCAAAAAAAAATCATGCAAAATACAAATAAGAAGCTGTTACCGTTCTTGTAATATAATAGCTTTCATTTATCTTCTAAATATTAATTTAGAAGTGTGTCATCGATAAATAATTCATAAATAGTGTCATGGGTAAATAATTCATTTGATCTCAATTTGTGTGTTTTTGATACATAGTATGTCGCAGTTATTTCTTTTTAAAATCCAACTGAAATACATTACGCTTTAAATTATTATTTACACCTGACACATATGTTTCTCCCTGCCCCCCCCCAATCAAAAAAAATCATGCAAAATACAAATAAGAAGCTGTTACCGTTCTTGTAATATAATAGCTTTCATTTATCTTCTAAATATTAATTTAGAAGTGTGTCATCGATAAATAATTGATAAATAGTGACATGGGTAAATAATTCATTTGATCTCAATTTTGTGTGTTTTTGATACATAGTATGTCGCAGTTATTTCTTTTTAAAATCCAACTGAAATACATTACGCTTTAAATTATTATTTACACCTGACACATATGTTTCTCCCTAACCCCCCCCAATCAAAAAAAAATCATGCAAAATACAAATAAGAAGCTGTTACCGTTCTTGTAATATAATAGCTTTCATTTATCTTCTAAATATTAATTTAGAAGTGTGTCATCGATAAATAATTGATAAATAGTGTCATGGGTAAATAATTCATTTGATCTCAATTTGTGTGTTTTTGATACATAGTATGTCGCAGTTATTTCTTTTTAAAATCCAACTGAAATACATTACGCTTTAAATTATTATTTACACCTGACACATATGTTTCTCCCTAACCCCCCCCAATCAAAAAAAAATCATGCAAAATACAAATAAGAAGCTGTTACCGTTCTTGTAATATAATAGCTTTCATTTATCTTCTAAATATTAATTTAGAAGTGTGTCATCGATAAATAATTGATAAATAGTGTCATGGGTAAATAATTCATTTGATCTCAATTTGTGTGTTTTTGATACATAGTATGTCGCAGTTATTTCTTTTTAAAATCCAACTGAAATACATTACGCTTTAAATTATTATTTACACCTGACACATATGTTTCTCCCTAACCCCCCCAATCAAAAAAAAATCATGCAAAATACAAATAAGAAGCTGTTACCGTTCTTGTAATATAATAGCTTTCATTTATCTTCTAAATATTAATTTAGAAGTGTGTCATCGATAAATAATTGATAAATAGTGTCATGGGTAAATAATTCATTTGATCTCAATTTGTGTGTTTTTGATACATAGTATGTCGCAGTTATTTCTTTTTAAAATCCAACTGAAATACATTACGCTTTAAATTATTATTTACACCTGACACATATGTTTCTCCCTAACCCCCCCAATCAAAAAAAAATCATGCAAAATACAAATAAGAAGCTGTTACCGTTCTTGTAATATAATAGCTTTCATTTATCTTCTAAATATTAATTTAGAAGTGTGTCATCGATAAATAATTGATAAATAGTGTCATGGGTAAATAATTCATTTGATCTCAATTTGTGTGTTTTTGATAGATAGTATGTCGCAGTTATTTCTTTTTAAAATCCAACTGAAATACATTACGCTTTAAATTATTATTTACACCTGACACATATGTTTCTCCCTAACCCCCCCCCAATCAAAAAAAAATCATGCAAAATACAAATAAGAAGCTGTTACCGTTCTTGTAATATAATAGCTTTCATTTATCTTCTAAATATTAATTTAGAAGTGTGTCATCGATAAATAATTGATAAATAGTGTCATGGGTAAATAATTCATTTGATCTCAATTTGTGTGTTTTTGATACATAGTATGTCGCAGTTATTTCTTTTTAAAATCCAACTGAAATACATTACGCTTTAAATTATTATTTACACCTGACACATATGTTTCTCCCTAACCCCCCCCAATCAAAAAAAAATCATGCAAAATACAAATAAGAAGCTGTTACCGTTCTTGTAATATAATAGCTTTCATTTATCTTCTAAATATTAATTTAGAAGTGTGTCATCGATAAATAATTGATAAATAGTGTCATGGGTAAATAATTCATTTGATCTCAATTTGTGTGTTTTTGATACATAGTATGTCGCAGTTATTTCTTTTTAAAATCCAACTGAAATACATTACGCTTTAATTTATTATTTACACCTGACACATATGTTTCTCCCTAACCCCCCCCCCAATCAAAAAAAAATCATGCAAAATACAAATAAGAAGCTGTTACCGTTCTTGTAATATAATAGCTTTCATTTATCTTTTAAATATTAATTTACAAGTGTGTCATCGATAAATAATTGATAAATAGTGTCATGGGTAAATAATTCATTTGATCTCAATTTGTGTGTTTTTGATACATAGTATGTCGCAGTTATTTCTTTTTAAAATCCAACTGAAATACATTACGCTTTAAATTATTATTTACACCTGACACATATGTTTCTCCCTAACCCCCCCAATCAAAAAAAAATCATGCAAAATACAAATAAGAAGCTGTTACCGTTCTTGTAATATAATAGCTTTCATTTATCTTCTAAATATTAATTTAGAAGTGTGTCATCGATAAATAATTGATAAATAGTGTCATGGGTAAATAATTCATTTGATCTCAATTTGTGTGTTTTTGATACATAGTATGTCGCAGTTATTTCTTTTTAAAATCCAACTGAAATACATTACGCTTTAAATTATTATTTACACCTGACACATATGTTTCTCCCTAACCCCCCCAATCAAAAAAAATCATGCAAAATACAAATAAGAAGCTGTTACCGTTCTTGTAATATAATAGCTTTCATTTATCTTCTAAATATTAATTTAGAAGTGTGTCATCGATAAATAATTGATAAATAGTGTCATGGGTAAATAATTCATTTGATCTCAATTTGTGTGTTTTTGATACATAGTATGTCGCAGTTATTTCTTTTTAAAATCCAACTGAAATACATTACGCTTTAAATTATTATTTACACCTGACACATATGTTTCTCCCTAACCCCCCCCAATCAAAAAAAAATCATGCAAAATACAAATAAGAAGCTGTTACCGTTCTTGTAATATAATAGCTTTCATTTATCTTCTAAATATTAATTTAGAAGTGTGTCATCGATAAATAATTGATAAATAGTGTCATGGGTAAATAATTCATTTGATCTCAATTTGTGTGTTTTTGATACATAGTATGTCGCAGTTATTTCTTTTTAAAATCCAACTGAAATACATTACGCTTTAAATTATTATTTACACCTGACACATATGTTTCTCCCTAACCCCCCCAATCAAAAAGAATCATGCAAAATACAAATAAGAAGCTGTTACCGTTCTTGTAATATAATAGCTTTCATTTATCTTCTAAATATTAATTTAGAAGTGTGTCATCGATAAATAATTGATAAATAGTGTCATGGGTAAATAATTCATTTGATCTCAATTTGTGTGTTTTTGATAGATAGTATGTCGCAGTTATTTCTTTTTAAAATCCAACTGAAATACATTACGCTTTAAATTATTATTTACACCTGACACATATGTTTCTCCCTAACCCCCCCAATCAAAAAAAAATCATGCAAAATACAAATAAGAAGCTGTTACCGTTCTTGTAATATAATAGCTTTCATTTATCTTCTAAATATTAATTTAGAAGTGTGTCATCGATAAATAATTGATAAATAGTGTCATGGGTAAATAATTCATTTGATCTCAATTTGTGTGTTTTTGATACATAGTATGTCGCAGTTATTTCTTTTTAAAATCCAACTGAAATACATTACGCTTTAAATTATTATTTACACCTGACACATATGTTTCTCCCTAACCCCCCCCCCAATCAAAAAAAAATCATGCAAAATACAAATAAGAAGCTGTTACCTTTCTTGTAATATAATAGCTTTCATTTATCTTCTAAATATTAATTTAGAAGTGTGTCATCGATAAATAATTGATAAATAGTGTCATGGGTAAATAATTCATTTGATCTCAATTTGTGTGTTTTTGATAGATAGTATGTCGCAGTTATTTCTTTTTAAAATCCAACTGAAATACATTACGCTTTAAATTATTATTTACACCTGACACATATGTTTCTCCCTAACCCCCCCCCAATCAAAAAAAAAATCATGCAAAATACAAATAAGAAGCTGTTACCGTTCTTGTAATATAATAGCTTTCATTTATCTTCTAAATATTAATTTAGAAGTGTGTCATCGATAAATAATTGATAAATAGTGTCATGGGTAAATAATTCATTTGATCTCAATTTGTGTGTTTTTGATACATAGTATGTCGCAGTTATTTCTTTTTAAAATCCAACTGAAATACATTACGCTTTAAATTATTATTTACACCTGACACATATGTTTCTCCCTAACCCCCCCAATCAAAAAAAAATCATGCAAAATACAAATAAGAAGCTGTTACCGTTCTTGTAATATAATAGCTTTCATTTATCTTCTAAATATTAATTTAGAAGTGTGTCATCGATAAATAATTGATAAATAGTGTCATGGGTAAATAATTCATTTGATCTCAATTTGTGTGTTTTTGATACATAGTATGTCGCAGTTATTTCTTTTTAAAATCCAACTGAAATACATTACGCTTTAATTTATTATTTACACCTGACACATAGGTTTCTCCCTAACCCCCCCCCCAATCAAAAAAAAATCATGCAAAATACAAATAAGAAGCTGTTACCGTTCTTGTAATATAATAGCTTTCATTTATCTTCTAAATATTAATTTAGAAGTGTGTCATCGATAAATAATTGATAAATAGTGTCATGGGTAAATAATTCATTTGATCTCAATTTGTGTGTTTTTGATACATAGTATGTCGCAGTTATTTCTTTTTAAAATCCAACTGAAATACATTACGCTTTAAATTATTATTTACACCTGACACATATGTTTCTCCCTAACCCCCTCCCCCAATCAAAAAAAAATCATGCAAAATACAAATAAGAAGCTGTTACCGTTCTTGTAATATAATAGCTTTCATTTATCTTCTAAATATTAATTTAGAAGTGTGTCATCGATAAATAATTGATAAATAGTGTCATGGGTAAATAATTCATTTGATCTCAATTTGTGTGTTTTTGATACATAATATGTCGCAGTTATTTCTTTTTAAAATCCAACTGAAATACATTACGCTTTAAATTATTATTTACACCTGACACATATGTTTCTCCCTAACCCCCCCCCAATCAAAAAAAATCATGCAAAATACAAATAAGAAGCTGTTACCGTTCTTGTAATATAATAGCTTTCATTTATCTTCTAAATATTAATTTAGAAGTGTGTCATCGATAAATAATTGATAAATAGTGTCATGGGTAAATAATTCATTTGATCTCAATTTGTGTGTTTTTGATACATAGTATGTCGCAGTTATTTCTTTTTAAAATCCAACTGAAATACATTACGCTTTAAATTATTATTTACACCTGACACATATGTTTCTCCCTAACCCCCCCCCAATCAAAAAAAAATCATGCAAAATACAAATAAGAAGCTGTTACCGTTCTTGTAATATAATAGCTTTCATTTATCTTCTAAATATTAATTTAGAAGTGTGTCATCGATAAATAATTGATAAATAGTGTCATGGGTAAATAATTCATTTGATCTCAATTTGTGTGTTTTTGATAGATAGTATGTCGCAGTTATTTCTTTTTAAAATCCAACTGAAATACATTACGCTTTAAATTATTATTTACACCTGACACATATGTTTCTCCCTAACCCCCCCAATCAAAAAAAAATCATGCAAAATACAAATAAGAAGCTGTTACCGTTCTTGTAATATAATAGCTTTCATTTATCTTCTAAATATTAATTTAGAAGTGTGTCATCGATAAATAATTGATAAATAGTGTCATGGGTAAATAATTCATTTGATCTCAATTTGTGTGTTTTTGATACATAGTATGTCGCAGTTATTTCTTTTTAAAATCCAACTGAAATACATTACGCTTTAAATTATTATTTACACCTGACACATATGTTTCTCCCTAACCCCCCCCAATCAAAAAAAAATCATGCAAAATACAAATAAGAAGCTGTTACCTTTCTTGTAATATAATAGCTTTCATTTATCTTCTAAATATTAATTTAGAAGTGTGTCATCGATAAATAATTGATAAATAGTGTCATGGGTAAATAATTCATTTGATCTCAATTTGTGTGTTTTTGATAGATAGTATGTCGCAGTTATTTCTTTTTAAAATCCAACTGAAATACATTACGCTTTAAATTATTATTTACACCTGACACATATGTTTCTCCCTAACCCCCCCCCCAATCAAAAAAAAAATCATGCAAAATACAAATAAGAAGCTGTTACCGTTCTTGTAATATAATAGCTTTCATTTATCTTCTAAATATTAATTTAGAAGTGTGTCATCGATAAATAATTGATAAATAGTGTCATGGGTAAATAATTCATTTGATCTCAATTTGTGTGTTTTTGATACATAGTATGTCGCAGTTATTTCTTTTTAAAATCCAACTGAAATACATTACGCTTTAAATTATTATTTACACCTGACACATATGTTTCTCCCTAACCCCCCCAATCAAAAAAAAATCATGCAAAATACAAATAAGAAGCTGTTACCGTTCTTGTAATATAATAGCTTTCATTTATCTTCTAAATATTAATTTAGAAGTGTGTCATCGATAAATAATTGATAAATAGTGTCATGGGTAAATAATTCATTTGATCTCAATTTGTGTGTTTTTGATACATAGTATGTCGCAGTTATTTCTTTTTAAAATCCAACTGAAATACATTACGCTTTAATTTATTATTTACACCTGACACATAGGTTTCTCCCTAACCCCCCCCCCAATCAAAAAAAAATCATGCAAAATACAAATAAGAAGCTGTTACCGTTCTTGTAATATAATAGCTTTCATTTATCTTCTAAATATTAATTTAGAAGTGTGTCATCGATAAATAATTGATAAATAGTGTCATGGGTAAATAATTCATTTGATCTCAATTTGTGTGTTTTTGATACATAGTATGTCGCAGTTATTTCTTTTTAAAATCCAACTGAAATACATTACGCTTTAAATTATTATTTACACCTGACACATATGTTTCTCCCTAACCCCCTCCCCCAATCAAAAAAAAATCATGCAAAATACAAATAAGAAGCTGTTACCGTTCTTGTAATATAATAGCTTTCATTTATCTTCTAAATATTAATTTAGAAGTGTGTCATCGATAAATAATTGATAAATAGTGTCATGGGTAAATAATTCATTTGATCTCATTTTGTGTGTTTTTGATACATAATATGTCGCAGTTATTTCTTTTTAAAATCCAACTGAAATACATTACGCTTTAAATTATTATTTACACCTGACACATATGTTTCTCCCTAACCCCCCCCCCAATCAAAAAAAATCATGCAAAATACAAATAAGAAGCTGTTACCGTTCTTGTAATATAATAGCTTTCATTTATCTTCTAAATATTAATTTAGAAGTGTGTCATCGATAAATAATTGATAAATAGTGTCATGGGTAAATAATTCATTTGATCTCAATTTGTGTGTTTTTGATACATAGTATGTCGCAGTTATTTCTTTTTAAAATCCAACTGAAATACATTACGCTTTAAATTATTATTTACACCTGACACATATGTTTCTCCCTAACCCCCCCCCAATCAAAAAAAAATCATGCAAAATACAAATAAGAAGCTGTTACCGTTCTTGTAATATAATAGCTTTCATTTATCTTCTAAATATTAATTTAGAAGTGTGTCATCGATAAATAATTGATAAATAGTGTCATGGGTAAATAATTCATTTGATCTCAATTTGTGTGTTTTTGATAGATAGTATGTCGCAGTTATTTCTTTTTAAAATCCAACTGAAATACATTACGCTTTAAATTATTATTTACACCTGACACATATGTTTCTCCCTAACCCCCCCAATCAAAAAAAAATCATGCAAAATACAAATAAGAAGCTGTTACCGTTCTTGTAATATAATAGCTTTCATTTATCTTCTAAATATTAATTTAGAAGTGTGTCATCGATAAATAATTGATAAATAGTGTCATGGGTAAATAATTCATTTGATCTCAATTTGTGTGTTTTTGATACATAGTATGTCGCAGTTATTTCTTTTTAAAATCCAACTGAAATACATTACGCTTTAAATTATTATTTACACCTGACACATATGTTTCTCCCTAACCCCCCCCAATCAAAAAAAAATCATGCAAAATACAAATAAGAAGCTGTTACCTTTCTTGTAATATAATAGCTTTCATTTATCTTCTAAATATTAATTTAGAAGTGTGTCATCGATAAATAATTGATAAATAGTGTCATGGGTAAATAATTCATTTGATCTCAATTTGTGTGTTTTTGATAGATAGTATGTCGCAGTTATTTCTTTTTAAAATCCAACTGAAATACATTACGCTTTAAATTATTATTTACACCTGACACATATGTTTCTCCCTAACCCCCCCCCAATCAAAAAAAAATCATGCAAAATACAAATAAGAAGCTGTTACCGTTCTTGTAATATAATAGCTTTCATTTATCTTCTAAATATTAATTTAGAAGTGTGTCATCGATAAATAATTGATAAATAGTGTCATGGGTAAATAATTCATTTGATCTCAATTTGTGTGTTTTTGATACATAGTATGTCGCAGTTATTTCTTTTTAAAATCCAACTGAAATACATTACGCTTTAAATTATTATTTACACCTGACACATATGTTTCTCCCTAACCCCCCCAATCAAAAAAAAATCATGCAAAATACAAATAAGAAGCTGTTACCGTTCTTGTAATATAATAGCTTTCATTTATCTTCTAAATATTAATTTAGAAGTGTGTCATCGATAAATAATTGATAAATAGTGTCATGGGTAAATAATTCATTTGATCTCAATTTGTGTGTTTTTGATACATAGTATGTCGCAGTTATTTCTTTTTAAAATCCAACTGAAATACATTACGCTTTAATTTATTATTTACACCTGACACATAGGTTTCTCCCTAACCCCCCCCCCAATCAAAAAAAAATCATGCAAAATACAAATAAGAAGCTGTTACCGTTCTTGTAATATAATAGCTTTCATTTATCTTCTAAATATTAATTTAGAAGTGTGTCATCGATAAATAATTGATAAATAGTGTCATGGGTAAATAATTCATTTGATCTCAATTTGTGTGTTTTTGATACATAGTATGTCGCAGTTATTTCTTTTTAAAATCCAACTGAAATACATTACGCTTTAAATTATTATTTACACCTGACACATATGTTTCTCCCTAACCCCCTCCCCCAATCAAAAAAAAATCATGCAAAATACAAATAAGAAGCTGTTACCGTTCTTGTAATATAATAGCTTTCATTTATCTTCTAAATATTAATTTAGAAGTGTGTCATCGATAAATAATTGATAAATAGTGTCATGGGTAAATAATTCATTTGATCTCAATTTGTGTGTTTTTGATACATAATATGTCGCAGTTATTTCTTTTTAAAATCCAACTGAAATACATTACGCTTTAAATTATTATTTACACCTGACACATATGTTTCTCCCTAACCCCCCCCCAATCAAAAAAAATCATGCAAAATACAAATAAGAAGCTGTTACCGTTCTTGTAATATAATAGCTTTCATTTATCTTCTAAATATTAATTTAGAAGTGTGTCATCGATAAATAATTGATAAATAGTGTCATGGGTAAATAATTCATTTGATCTCAATTTGTGTGTTTTTGATACATAGTATGTCGCAGTTATTTCTTTTTAAAATCCAACTGAAATACATTACGCTTTAAATTATTATTTACACCTGACACATATGTTTCTCCCTAACCCCCCCCCAATCAAAAAAAAATCATGCAAAATACAAATAAGAAGCTGTTACCGTTCTTGTAATATAATAGCTTTCATTTATCTTCTAAATATTAATTTAGAAGTGTGTCATCGATAAATAATTGATAAATAGTGTCATGGGTAAATAATTCATTTGATCTCAATTTGTGTGTTTTTGATACATAGTATGTCGCAGTTATTTCTTTTTAAAATCCAACTGAAATACATTACGCTTTAAATTATTATTTACACCTGACACATATGTTTCTCCCTAACCCCCCCCCCAATCAAAAAAAAATCATGCAAAATACAAATAAGAAGCTGTTACCGTTCTTGTAATATAATAGCTTTCATTTATCTTCTAAATATTAATTTAGAAGTGTGTCATCGACAAATAATTGTTAAGTCGTGTCATAGAGAAATATTCTTAAATAGTGTTATCGATAAATAAATCATTTAATTTCAATTTGCGTGTTTTCGATATATTGTATGTCACAGTTATTTCTTTTAAAAATCTAACTGAAATGCTTTATGCTTTAAATTATTATTTACACCTATGTTTCTCCCCCCCCCATATCAAAACAAAATCAGGCTGAATACAAGTAAGAAACTGTTATCAGTTCATATTATATAAGTTTTCATTTATCTTCTAAATATTAATTTAGAAGTGTGTCATCGATAAATAATTGATAAATAGTGTCATGGGTAAATAATTCATTTGATCTCAATTTGTGTGTTTTTGATACATAGTATGTCGCAGTTATTTCTTTTTAAAATCCAACTGAAATACATTACGCTTTAAATTATTATTTACACCTGACACATATGTTTCTCCCTAACCCCCCCAATCAAAAAAAATCATGCAAAATACAAATAAGAAGCTGTTACCGTTCTTGTAATATAATAGCTTTCATTTATCTTCTAAATATTAATTTAGAAGTGTGTCATCGATAAATAATTGATAAATAGTGTCATGGGTAAATAATTCATTTGATCTCAATTTGTGTGTTTTTGATAGATAGTATGTCGCAGTTATTTCTTTTTAAAATCCAACTGAAATACATTACGCTTTAAATTATTATTTACACCTGACACATATGTTTCTCCCTAACCCCCCCAATCAAAAAAAAATCATGCAAAATACAAATAAGAAGCTGTTACCGTTCTTGTAATATAATAGCTTTCATTTATCTTCTAAATATTAATTTAGAAGTGTGTCATCGATAAATAATTGATAAATAGTGTCATGGGTAAATAATTCATTTGATCTCAATTTGTGTGTTTTTGATACATAGTATGTCGCAGTTATTTCTTTTTAAAATCCAACTGAAATACATTACGCTTTAAATTATTATTTACACCTGACACATATGTTTCTCCCTAACCCCCCCCAATCAAAAAAAAATCATGCAAAATACAAATAAGAAGCTGTTACCTTTCTTGTAATATAATAGCTTTCATTTATCTTCTAAATATTAATTTAGAAGTGTGTCATCGATAAATAATTGATAAATAGTGTCATGGGTAAATAATTCATTTGATCTCAATTTGTGTGTTTTTGATAGATAGTATGTCGCAGTTATTTCTTTTTAAAATCCAACTGAAATACATTACGCTTTAAATTATTATTTACACCTGACACATATGTTTCTCCCTAACCCCCCCCAATCAAAAAAAAAATCATGCAAAATACAAATAAGAAGCTGTTACCGTTCTTGTAATATAATAGCTTTCATTTATCTTCTAAATATTAATTTAGAAGTGTGTCATCGATAAATAATTGATAAATAGTGTCATGGGTAAATAATTCATTTGATCTCAATTTGTGTGTTTTTGATACATAGTATGTCGCAGTTATTTCTTTTTAAAATCCAACTGAAATACATTACGCTTTAAATTATTATTTACACCTGACACATATGTTTCTCCCTAACCCCCCCAATCAAAAAAAAATCATGCAAAATACAAATAAGAAGCTGTTACCGTTCTTGTAATATAATAGCTTTCATTTATCTTCTAAATATTAATTTAGAAGTGTGTCATCGATAAATAATTGATAAATAGTGTCATGGGTAAATAATTCATTTGATCTCAATTTGTGTGTTTTTGATACATAGTATGTCGCAGTTATTTCTTTTTAAAATCCAACTGAAATACATTACGCTTTAATTTATTATTTACACCTGACACATAGGTTTCTCCCTAACCCCCCCCCAATCAAAAAAAAATCATGCAAAATACAAATAAGAAGCTGTTACCGTTCTTGTAATATAATAGCTTTCATTTATCTTCTAAATATTAATTTAGAAGTGTGTCATCGATAAATAATTGATAAATAGTGTCATGGGTAAATAATTCATTTGATCTCAATTTGTGTGTTTTTGATACATAGTATGTCGCAGTTATTTCTTTTTAAAATCCAACTGAAATACATTACGCTTTAAATTATTATTTACACCTGACACATATGTTTCTCCCTAACCCCCTCTCCCAATCAAAAAAAAATCATGCAAAATACAAATAAGAAGCTGTTACCGTTCTTGTAATATAATAGCTTTCATTTATCTTCTAAATATTAATTTAGAAGTGTGTCATCGATAAATAATTGATAAATAGTGTCATGGGTAAATAATTCATTTGATCTCAATTTGTGTGTTTTTGATACATAATATGTCGCAGTTATTTCTTTTTAAAATCCAACTGAAATACATTACGCTTTAAATTATTATTTACACCTGACACATATGTTTCTCCCTAACCCCCCCCAATCAAAAAAAATCATGCAAAATACAAATAAGAAGCTGTTACCGTTCTTGTAATATAATAGCTTTCATTTATCTTCTAAATATTAATTTAGAAGTGTGTCATCGATAAATAATTGATAAATAGTGTCATGGGTAAATAATTCATTTGATCTCAATTTGTGTGTTTTTGATACATAGTATGTCGCAGTTATTTCTTTTTAAAATCCAACTGAAATACATTACGCTTTAAATTATTATTTACACCTGACACATATGTTTCTCCCTAACCCCCCCCCAATCAAAAAAAAATCATGCAAAATACAAATAAGAAGCTGTTACCGTTCTTGTAATATAATAGCTTTCATTTATCTTCTAAATATTAATTTAGAAGTGTGTCATCGACAAATAATTGTTAAGTCGTGTCATAGAGAAATATTCTTAAATAGTGTTATCGATAAATAAATCATTTAATTTCAATTTGCGTGTTTTCGATATATTGTATGTCACAGTTATTTCTTTTAAAAATCTAACTGAAATGCTTTATGCTTTAAATTATTATTTACACCTATGTTTCTCCCCCCCCCCATATCAAAACAAAATCAGGCTGAATACAAGTAAGAAACTGTTATCAGTTCATATTATATAAGTTTTCCTTTATCTTCTAAATGTTAATTTAGAAGTGTGTCATGGATAAATCATTGTTAAATAGTGTCAACGATAAATAATTGTTAAACAGTGTCATTGATAAATAATTAATTGTTAATATCAGAGAAGATTATTTAGTTAAACCCAAGCGTGCAAGAATTAATTCTATTTCCGCGATTTCTCTTTCGGCGTTTTTCAAAATACTTCCTCTTCCTGCGCAATCAGAGAGTACAATGTCCCTCCCACAATTCCCATGGAGGTAATGGGAGGTATGAATGGTCTTACTTCCTATCTCCATGACAACACCTCGGGGGGAGGATATCAGCATTAATCATTAATGAGAGCTCCGCAGTTTCTTTGTGAATAAGTTAGTCCTCGTTAGATTGAAGACGTGTCTTAAATCAGGCTCCTCTCGAAATCTTTAGTTTCATTCCACTTATAATTCTGCAACAATATTAGCTGTTACTTTCACATCTTATGTTATTCAATATGGATGTTTTAGACATTATTGAAACTAAAATGAAAACCTTTAGCCCTTTATAAGGGTTATCAATATCGAATTCGGAATAAAAATAAGGAAAATAAATTAGCTTTGTACAAATGAAAGAATTAAAAGCTGCAAAGGCGCAATTAAGACCAAAGCAGAAGCCGTTTTAGAAGAAATAACGTCATTTTAGAACTTCGTTGTAGAACGAAGGTTTATTTTGAAAGATTTTATTATAGCTCTCCTTCATGCAGAATTTCGGAAGAATTTTATTTTTTACTTTAGGAAACGATCTTTTAGTTCATTGCCAAGATCATCGCAGAGTTTCAACATGTCTCCCTTTCCTTTTATATACAGTATTAGTAGTTCATTCGCGCAAATATCTCAGATCGCAAATATTTTCGATTAGTATTTCTTTTAAAATTTTTTTATTTTTTGTTCTAAAAATTGTTTGCTTTCCTACATTTCGGGAGAGACCAAGATCCAATTGGCCCCCCACACTGTAACCCCTTTGGGAAGGAGGTAATAAAGACTTAGGATTTGGCAGAAACAGGAACGTTTTTGACAACCGCGGAAACAAGGAGACAAAGCGCAAAGACTATCTACATAGCTCCATCCCGACTTTAGCCGAGAGTGTCGCAAGACTAAAAACGAGGGCTTCGTACACACTTTTCCTCTGCCATTAGTCTATCAATAGAATTTCCAACGGATTCTTTTTAAGTGCTTTAATTCTGCAAAAATAAACAGTTACAACGTTTATGACACAAAAGAACTTAAAACTTGTGTTAAACGCTTAACTGCTATGCATAGAAGTTAGTGGAAACTTTGTAGAACTGTAAAAAAAAATCTAGTTTTAATTTGCCATCTACTGCCTTGATCAGTGAGGATTTTTACATAAAAACGCGTTTTTCTCCAAACGTGATTTTTTAATACTCGATGTACCTTTTCTCAGGAATTACTGCTCACAGGTATCTAAACTTTTTATGGCTTATTTATTAGGTTCCCTAATATTTACTGAAATGAGCTTTTTGTAATAAACTTAGAAAAAAACTTTTTTTGAATTTTTTTGTGTGAGAGAAGTGCTAAATTTTACTATGCCTAACAAAATATTCTGTAATTTACTCTAAAACTCAAAATGTTTCAAAAGCTCATTTCAGTATAATCAGATAGATATACTTTAATCACAGTAAAAATTTCAAGCTTGTATCTACAGCAGATTTTGAGAAAAAGTACATCGAAAACGACCAATTTAACATTGCCGGTATAGGGGTTTCTGATACTCCTTAAAGGGCGACAGGGGTTTCTAGAGGACCCAATCGCCAAATCCTGGCTGTGGAGAATCAACATCCACCACCCTTTTGAGTTCGGGCGCCGCTGTAAAGACATTAGGTAAATTTTGAAATCAGTAAGTCAAAAAATGAGCAACGCCCTCGCCGTGACACGAACCAACGACCTCTGAAATACGCGCCCAGCGTGCAGAGCACTACACTACGAAGGCATGCTAAGAAGGAGCCATTATTAACTATAATTCACTAATGTAAATCCGATTTTGGTGTTAAATGGTTTTCATTAATTACGCTAATGATGTTGATATTTGTAGAAACTATAAGTAAAAATAGCTACTTATAAATACCTTGTTTTGTTAGGGCGCAGCCCGGTCCACCTTGCAAAACAAAGTTTGCCATATGACCCTATACGGGCTACGCCAGTACAAAAATCACCACACAACTATACAAATACACGAATCACACAATGCCAATGGCTTCCTTATTGTTATTAATAATCTTCATAATCTTATGCGCTATTCCTCTTGCCCTAAGTAAACCATTTTTCATAAAATCTATGTTCGCTCCATCAATGCATCTGGTTAACTTACATTCTGTAATAAAGTGGACATTGTCTCCTACTTTTGTACATACTTTACATAAATCATTATCTTGAACATGGGATCTTTTCAGATAAAAGGGAAATCTCCCATGACCTGTTATTAATTGATTCAAGTCAATGTCATTGTTAATATTCATATTTTCCTTAGGAACAAAAATCTTCATGAACATATTATTTTTAGCAGCGTTTTCACATTGAGTCCGCCATTTATCTACAATGTCGCACTTCATAATGTTAATACATCTTCTCCTGGAGGCTTGTACATCGACAGTTTCAATATCATTACTCGTTGTTGCCTCCTTTGCTAGGGCATCCGCCCTCTCATTGCCCAAACAACCAATATGGGCAAACTCAATTAAAATTAAATTGATGCCTTACCTCCAATTGTATCACCAATTTTTTAATAATTTGAATATTTAAATTTTGCTGCTCGGGGTCAGAGAGTGCTTGGAGAACTGACATACAATCAGAATGTAAATACCTTGTTATTGATGTTTAAAATATATTACTAAAAACTATATTATTAAAAAGCTTATTTTTTAATTACATCAATTTTTTTTTTTTTTTTTTTTTTTTTTTTTTTTTTGCTGATAAGCCAGTGGTTGTCAACTTTTGACTAACGAGTACCATATAAGCAAGAAGTATTTTAAGTGTTTCTTGTTTTTAATGAAAATCGAGTACATAGTGGAGAGATTTTCTTATACTGCAATCGTGTTATCCGTCGGTGGGTATGAAACTATTTATATGTCTACTTTAGCTGATATTAGTGTATCCAAACTCACTTCATGCGGAAAACATTCACAAGAGTTCCAGTGCCAAGTAAGAGTGTAATCATATTTCTCGTTCTAAAGATAAAGATCCCAAAGAAGTGTGGAAAGCACTTCAAGAGTGTTCAATGCAATAGTACAAACATGTAAGGATGAATAAGACCTCTTAAGTAAAATGTTCTATTCAGAGTGTTCAGCCAGCCGATTTGATGGTATACGTTGTTAGAAACAGCTACCGTTTCCACTACTTTTTGAAATAAAAGTTTTCATAACAAAGATTACATCCCCTCCAACAATAACCGCAATTCAGGGTTGTAACTAAAGAGGTAAAGTATGATAAAGTGAAAAGCGAGCTAGCTGAAAGCAATTTCCGAAAGGTGTGTTTACTGAAAGTGGCTGCACTGTTGTCATCGTAATACTTTTAAATTCATCTTCTTTTATTATATTTATTATATTTATTTCTTCTTTTATGGATTTTCTTCTTTTATTAATTATTCCAAGTAGAGTCCTGCGATTTAAATAAACTGATTTATAATCACGCAATTTATAGTATAAAATATATTAATTTAATGAAGTAAGCGGTTGTAGTATGGTAAAAAATTTTAAAGAAAAAAAATCTCAAAGCTTTCATATTTTACTTTATTCACAAAGGGGCGTTTTTTTTAACGTTTTGTGTGTTACCTTTATTTAGCAAATATTATGTTTTTCGCACTTAAACCATAAAATTCAGTTTAAGAGCAATATCCCAAAATAATTTTAAAAATGAGCATATCTTTAGAAATTCCAATACACATTCGCGCGCGCTGGAGATAATGTTTTTTCTGTACAACGTTGCCATTGCTCGCTTTGAAATCCTTGAGTTTGTTAATAAAAAATTAGTTAACGTTTTACAAAATGCGAAATCGATTAAAATTCCAAATTTGAAATTTGGGCTTCCAGATGCTCATATTCGCATGAGGAATACGTTATTCAAAATTGGGTGTCTCACGGTACCATTGTTTTATCATAATGTGTGAAACATACATACATTTATGTAGATTCTTCGTTATTTAATTTCTTTAAATGTAACAGTTTGTGGCAACAGTTTGAAAAGTTAATCAACGCAGAAAGTGAGTCGATGCAAAATGTCGAAAGGAAATTAATAGCTCTTCCGGGCTAACAACCTCTGGGCTAAAAAAAGACTAAGACATCTAGAAAATAGACACAAATTTGCTTTGTTTCCTTTTCGAGAGCTGTAACAATTCAAAAGTGTCTAATTCCATTTTAAGGATTATGATAGTTTTAAAACTAATGTCAAACAAAGGTTAAAGTTTGCTCATTTACATAATTTGTTAGATTCTGAAATTTTCACACGAATGCGAAAATTAAAGCCAAAATTAAAATCAGATTTCTATTTTTCAGTTACATAATAGCAAGCTCCAAATAATTTTCTCTAGAAAGATGTATGCGCCAACTTGATACTTCCAGCAAGAAAATATATTTTCGTCGTCAGTTCACTACGAGTGTGGTAAAGCATTTCTAAACCTAAAATTTCTTACATCTTAGAAAATTACCTATTATTACCTAGTTTCTTAAATCTTAGCAACATGTTTGTATCTAATTTTTGAAAATTTTTAAACTAAAACCTAATTTTTCTGAATCTTGGTAGCAAATTGGGACATAATTTTTCTAAATCCTAGTGTAATTATTTCAATAAATAAACATGTCTGTTAATGGTAAACTTCAACTTTTAGTTGAAGCTCATTAAAAGAAAAACAAATCTGAAAGCTTTCAGATTTTATATTACGCCCAAAGGGGTCCATTTTAACGTTTTGTACGTTACCTTTATTTATTAACTATCATGTTCTTCGCACTTAAACCATAAAATTCAGTACGATAGCAATATAGCAAAATAATTTAAAATGAGTATATCTTTAGAATTCTTTAATAGTAAATCTTTAGAATTATTCCGATACACGCAGTCTCCCGCCCTGGAGATAAAAATGCTTTTTCCCGTACAATGTTGCCATTGCTCTCTTTGAAATTGTTGAATTTGTTAATTAAAAATTCGTTAAAGTTTTACAAATATGAAATAGATTATAAAATAAATTCTAGATGCCCATATTTTTCGGGTCTAGGCGTACGTTATTCAAATTTTGATGGCTCTAGGTACCGTCGTTATATCACAATGCGAGAAACATACATACATTTATGCAGATTCTTCGTTATTTAATTTATTTAAATATAACTCAAGGCTATAATAATTTGTGGCAACACTTGGAAAAGTAAACTGACATTTATCATGAACCAAAGCAAAATGCTTAAACGAAATTAATAGCCCTTCTGGGCTAGTCCCTTTGGGCTAACAACGAAATAGAATAGCCGTTCTTCAAAAACCTTTCATTGTAACGTTTATTTGGGGAAAAAATTATAAGAACATCAACAATTATTTGATGATAGCTAAAGCCAAGGCTGATTCATATAGCTTTCTGCAAAAAAAAATTTTATGTGTGATGCCTGTTATTGAACAGCCCTAAAGGAAAAGATCCTCAAATTTGGACAATATCAATAAACTGAATTATATTCTATGCGTTGACTTACATTTATTACTTGTTATAGATCATGGACTTTTCCTTCTTATCTAGTCAAGTCAATAGTTTACAGTGGAAAATAATAATAATAAAAAAAAAAACAGGTGAGTTAAGAATTAATAAATATTAAATGCGTATGAAATATTAAAAAATTGCATTAATACGTTAAGTGCAGCCATCTATTCAGTAAAATGAAACTTTTGTGCAATTAGGATCTGAGAGTTTGTTTCCAAAAACTTGTTTATATTTGTAAATTTAATAAAAAATAATAATACGTAAAAATCATTTCCAAAAATTTTGAAAGTTTTTCAGATTTAATATTACGCCCAAAGGCACATTTTCTTAACCTTAGCAATGGCAACATTGTACGGGAAAAAAAAAACATTTTTATCTCCAGCGCGGGAGATTGTGTATCGGTTCTAAAGATATACTCATTTTAAAATTATTTTGCGATATTGCTATCGTACTGAATTTTATGGTTTAAGTGTGAAGAACATGATAGTTAATAAATAAAGGTAACGTACGAAACGTTAAAAAAAGACCCCTTTGGGCATAATATAAAATCTGAAAGCTTTCAGATTTGTTTTTCTTTTAACGAGCTTCAGCTAAAAGTTGAAGTTTACCATTAAAAGACATGTTTATTTATTGAAATAATTACACTAGGATTTAGAAAAATTACGTCCCAATTTGCTACTAAGATTCAGAAAAATTTGGTTTTAGTTTACAGATTTACAAAAATTAGATACTAATGTATTGCTAAGATTTAAAAAAGAACTAGGTAATAATAGGTAATTTTCTAAGATATAAGAAATTTTAGGTTTAGAATTGCTTTACCACAGTCGAAGTGAACTGACGGCGAAAATATAATGATTATGTCGTATGCTGTCTAGCAGAGCGAAAAAAGTTAATAGGGTCAATGAAGAGAACCATTCCTTTAAAAGGGATTGACGCAAGGAAAAAGTCACCACAAGTGTTGAATACCATTTTGAACGAAAACAGAGTGATTAGTAGTAATTCTTCCTGACATATCTGCGAGAGAACACATAAAATTATCTCCGATTTAGAAGGAAGGTTAATTGATCGAGGCAAAACACCTCATTAGCTATCTGCCTATAGGAAAGGCTACTTTCGTGGAGGGCTCTCTAAGATAAAATTGGCTTGTATTCACCCTGCACATGAGAAACACTGCGAAGATGCCCATTCAGTCAGCGTGTTTGCTTCGATTTGAACCCGAGTCGAACTAGCATTACTCAGCAGGTTTAGCCACTCGCCTTCAATTTGGAAAAATCTTAGGAACCTTATCAATGAATGTTTCCTTTGCGCAGATGAATGTTTGTTTGCTTGTTTATTAGCTTGTTATATAACTTGTACGTAATTTTATGTCATTTTTCTCTTATGTTTAAATGTAACAACACCGATGTGTAACTCCAGTATTACTGAGAAATATCATATAGTCAGTTCAAGGTTTTCATAATCATAGTTTATAGTCAGTTTATAGTTTTTAGTTTACAGTCAGTGTATAGTTTATAGTCAGTATACATAGTTTTCATAGTTTTATAGTCAGTTGTAGTTGGTCAGTGTGTAGAGTCATTAGGTTAATTGGAAGCAGAAAAGATGAAAAATATGCAACCGCCTTCGCCGGGAATCGAACCACGGACCTCTGGAATACCGGCCCAGTATGCAGAACCACTACACCACGAAGGACGCTAACAAAGTGGGAGAAATACTTTACAAGTGTACTAGGGCAATACCTGTTCGATTCTGTAATGAAGTGGTGCCGCATGCACTTTTACCTGTTTACCTGCTTGTTTATTAGTGGATATATTAAAATGCATTATATCAAAAGGCTATCGCAGTCCGATTGTAGGAAAACTGTCTAACGAAGTTATAGCAGTTGTAATATTGAAACTAGTAGCATAACCACTGAAAGAATTCATATTTTTTGTTTAATTTTTGGAAAGGGTTGGTTTGGTTTGTTTAATTATGACGAAGAACACACGGACTATCTGCCTAAGGGGATGCATGCCTTTGTAGAGGACTTTCTAATGGAAACTGGCTCATGTATCCATTACACATAGCGTAAACCACGAAGACGTCCATACACCCAGCCCGTTCGCCGGGATTCGAACTCCGTACCAAACTACCAGTGTTCAGTGACTTTGCCACTAGTGGACGAATTTCTGGAAAGAGATGCAAAGTTATGGCTTACTTGACGACGAAGAAACAAGTGACTGAGCTACACTGAACATAATTAGAACCTTTTCAACTTTTGCTGATAACTATTTCAAAAAATCTGATGTGTACACCACATGACTTCCTTCTACGGAAAATTAAATTATACGCATTTTTCTTGCATTTCATTTAAACTTACTGGATTGAATTAAATCTACTTCGTCGACAGTGCATAAACCACAATAGAATAAATGCATTCTTTAAAATTCACTCTATTTGTTTACCATAGCGACAGCTGGCGCTAGGTTCACTTAACAGTATTATATTTCGTTCATATTATAACTCAAAATGCACAAAATTTATATCATTTAAAGAATTATCGAATCGCTGCCACATGCTCTATTCAAATACTATAATAAAGCTAGAACGATGTATAGAAGAAATTAAGCAAACAAAACAAAAAAAGAAACAGTTTTTCACAGACGATTGAGTATTTCTCAGTCAATTAATTCAGTTCTCACTTCGCTACAAGACAAAAATACATAAAAACTCAAAATATATGTATTAAAAATTACGAAGTAAATCTTAAACACTTATTTCCTCGAAAAAATTCCAGAAAGGATTAAGCATGATTTAATTCGCAATAATAAATGAAGGCGTTATCTCTGTTGTTGCGAAGCTAAGTTTCTATAGATTGGCAACAAATCCACTACTCTGCTGTTTCAAATGTAAACAAGCAATGGGCGCCATCAAAGAATTATTAGGCTTAGCGGCACTTAAACAACTTTAAAATTGTCGATAATTCTCAAAATATTGCATTATATAATTCTCAAAATTTTTGAGTTATGCGAGATACGTACGTACGTACATACGTTCGTACAGACGTCACGAAAAATTCTCTTCAGAATTTATTTTAAAGTAGTTTTAAAATATTTTTGGAGGAAAAGAGTCTTTTATTCTGTCCTTACGTGCAGATATCACGCAAAAGCATCATTAAATTGCATTCGATAGCGGTCAAAATGGTTATTTTCTTTGAAATGTGCTGCCTGAAACTTTTCGCGATTACAATACTTCCTTTTTACTTCGTACGAGGAAGTAAAAATGATTGTGGATGACCTATTAATTGGAACAGAATTAAGTAAAACTATAAAGAATTAAAGTAATAAAGCAAAGTAAGCCAAGACGTAATCAGTAAACCCTTAAGACCACTTTCTTCATCTGATTTACATTAATCGTTTTTTTCTTAATTCAAGTAAATGCATATTTTAAAATATATATTTCAAAATGTACATATCTAAAATACGCATATTTTATATTGTTACGAATTTGGTACTTAAAAAGCTAAATTTTTGTTCATTTTTCATCGGACTTGTGCATTCATTTCATAACGAACCCGTACGCACGCAACAATTTTTGGTGTCAGACGTGGGATTTGAATGCCAATAACAAGAGCGATGGAAGAACAATTCAGGCAAATGATGACTGCATTTGCTGCTTTCCAAGAAAAGATGGAAGGGGCCGTCAACTCCGTTAAGGAAGAAATGAAATTGGGCCAGGAATCCGTTAAGGAAGAAATGAAATTGGGCCAGGAATCCGTTAAGGACGAAATGAAAGCCGTTCAAGCTGGTCAAGAAGAAATGAAAAGAGAAATTACCTGCATAATAGAAAATAAATTTGAAGCTATAGAAGGCAGAATTGACACAGTTGAAAATAAAGTTGGACAAATTGAAAAAAAAGTTTCTTCCGTAAGAGATCAAATTGAAGAAAGAGTTTCTTCGGTGAAAGAAGAAATAGAAGAAAAAGTTTCTTCTGTAAAAGAACATATAGAAGGGAGAGTTTCTGCTGTGGAGGAACGAATTGAAGGAAGAGTTTGTGCCGTCCAACACCAAATCGAACAACAAATTGATGATAGGGTTTCTGCAGTAGCCAAAGAAGTGGATATTTTAAAGAAATTCGTAGCGACGGCAGGGAATAATAGTGATGGTTTTAAATTCTTACCGATGCCTACTCGTCCATCTCTGAAGCTATCCACATATGATGGGAAGACATCCTGGCAAGTGTATAAAACACAATTTGCTATAGTGGCGGATGCGAATGGATGGGATTCCCAAACTAAGGCCCGTCATCTCGCCGCTTCTTTGAGAGCAGACGCAGCGGATATCCTGCAGACTCTTTCCGAAAGCCAGAGACTAGACTTTGAAGCTCTATCCGGCGCATTGGAGCTGCGCTTTGGAGAGAAGTGTTTAAAAGACTACAGAAGGCTTCAACTAAAATCCCGTCAGCAGAAGCGAACCGAAACACTTCAGGAGCTCGCCACGGATGTTGAAAGGCTGTCCCACTTTGCCTTTACGGAGTGCCGGAGAGAAACGAGGGAAATCCTGTCGCTGCAATATTTCATCGATGGCATCCGGGACCCTGAAATACAGAAAGCACTGCGAATGGCGGATGTAAAAGATTTGAAAAGCGCTCTGTTGTACGCCATGAAATTCGAGGCAGCCCAGGAAGCAACTAATAGAGATCGCTACCCAGTTAGAGCTGTGCGAGTCCATGAGCCAGTGGATCAACTGATGGCTCGTTTAGAAGATTTAGCCAGACAATTCGACGCTTTGATACGGAGTAGGAGCGAGAAGAAAGTGGCTCTAAGG
The DNA here is from genome assembly GCF_044657685.1 of Stegodyphus dumicola. Taxonomy (NCBI): domain Eukaryota; kingdom Metazoa; phylum Arthropoda; class Arachnida; order Araneae; family Eresidae; genus Stegodyphus; species Stegodyphus dumicola. Next base: position 140,838,199 of record NC_140778.1, on the reverse strand, counting down.
TGTTGGAGATGTGGTAGTGAAGGTCACCTAAGACGGAATTGCAGAGCGCCCCAGGGTACGGAATACAAAGCAGATGATTTTGCCACACAAGTCAGTGGCTTGAGACGGAACAGAAGTGAAAAGAAACTAGTTCTAAAGTGCTGGAACTGCGGAGTTGAAGGCCACATACGAAGAAACTGCAAAACACCCCGAGGTACGGAAAATAAGACCATTTCCCAGCAACGACGCAGTAAACAAATTAGTGACCATATCGAGGAACGGAGGTTGCCAGATAGGGAAAAACCTTGTTTTAAAGCGCTTAAAATTTATACAGTGAGTGGCAACAGTAACGGAATGTCCCTTAATGGGAATATCGATGGAGTTCCTTGCAATATGATCATTGACACAGGAGCTAATGTTACCATCATTAGGAAAGATTTAGCTGAACAGTTTAAAGATAAACTTATTTGGACGCCATCCTGTCCCTTCATACCCTTCAGCCATACCCTTCAGACTGCGTCTGGTGACAAGATCGACATAACTGGGAAGTTAAACGTAAGCATCACGTTTGGAAATGCCGCCTACCATCACACGGCTTATGTGGCGGATATCACAGATCCATGCATACTCGGATTGGACTTTTTAAGGAAATACAGTTTTTCCTTAGACTTGAAAAACAACAAACTGCTTTCAGCATCTGATGGTATGACTATCCATCCTCAAAAGGGATCATCACACGGGAATGCCGACGCCCTGTCTAGAAGACCTTGCCAAGAAAACTGCCGATATTGTTCCAGGGTGGAAGCGAAATACGAACTGCTGACTCCGATCGCAAGACAAATTACAACATCAACATCGGCTGCTCGAGACCCGTGGAGTGATGATGAAGTCAGGAAAGACCAGCTGGAAGACCGCGACATTAAACCCATAATTGATTTAATAGAGTCATCAAACAGAAAACCTACTTGGCAGGACATTTCTATCTGTAGTCCTACAACAAAACAATACTGGGCACTCTGGGATTCACTTCACATTCGAAACGGCGTCTTATACCGGAAATTCGAATCGGATGATGGGAAGACGTTCCGATGGCAACTGATACTTCCGAGATCCCGGATTCCTGATGTCCTCAAAGAACTACATAACAGCCCTACAGGAGGTCACTTTGGAATTATGAAGACCTTACAGAGAGTTCGTGAGCGCTTTTACTGTAATAATGCAAAGAATGACGTGCAAAAGTGGTGCCGATCTTGCGATGCCTGTGCAGGTCGGAAAGGACCGAGGAAACGCAGCCGAGGCAAGCTGCAACGTTACAACGTAGGTGCGCCGTTTGAACGTATCGCCTTTGACATCTTGGGACCTCTGCCACGAACTGCTGATGGCAACAAATACATACTCGTTGTCATTGATTACTTCACCAAGTGGCCCGAAGCTTATCCTATTCCTGATCAAGAGGCTGTCACAGTAGCTGAGGTAATGATACAGCACTGGATTTCCAGGTTCGGAGTCCCTCTTCAGTTACATTCCGATCAGGGAAGGAATTTTGCCTCGGCAGTAATCAAAGAACTATGCAAACTACTCGGCATTGACAAAACTCAAACGACGCCATTGCATCCCCAGTCGGACGGCATGGTAGAGAGGTTGAATCGAACCATCCTTAATAACCTCTCATTAGTGGTTTCCAGAAACCAACAGGACTGGGACAAGAAATTACCACTCTTTTTACTGGCTTACCGCAGTGCTGTCCACGAGACTACCGGCTATTCTCCATCACAGATGCTCTTCGGTCGTGACCTTCGTCTGCCTTGTGATCTCTTGTTTGGTCGCCCTCCGGATGCTCCTTCATCGCCTGAGGAATATATTCAAGATCTACAGGCCCGGTTTGAAGTGATGCACAACTTTGCACGAGAGCGAGTCAACTTGGCGACGGAGAAGATGAAGACCCGATACGACACAAGAGCTACTGAACATCAATTCCACGAAGGAGACAAGGTGTGGTTGTGGAATCCGACTCGACGGAAGGGACTCTGTCCGAAATTACAGTCACCTTGGGATGGTCCGTATACGGTCCTAAACAGGCTGAATGACGTCGTGGTTCGGATCCGTAAGTCTTCGAACTCTAAACCTAAAGTCGTTCATTATGACAGGTTAGCTCATTACTATGGCCATAGTACGTAATGTAAATAATTGTAAATAGTGTAAGACCATGGTCCTTTTTGCTTCTAAATGTGTATTTAGTAATTGATTTGTATTTTGCATTTGATTTGTATTTTGTATTTGATTTGTTTTATTATTGCATTCATGCTTTAGTTGTAAGTTTGGCTTCCAGTCCAGGGATTGTACTGCCCGGGACGTGCAGTCCTTGGGAAGGGGGCAGTGTTACGAATTTGGTACTTAAAAAGCTAAATTTTTGTTCATTTTTCATTGAACTTGTGCATTCATTTCATAACGAACCCGTACGCACGCAACAATATATCAAGTGAATACATATTCAAGTACACTCCGCAAAGAAAAAGGGGGAGGGACAGTTCTATATCTCCTGTTCTACTGGGTCGGTTGACGAAAATCAGATTACGTTTTTCACGTCTCGAAAGGGTGACTTGGGATATGCAGGGTGTCCCGTAAATGTTGCGACATACTTCTGGGGGAGGTAGGGCACATGATAAGAACTAAGAATTGCATAGAAACCCATGCCCGGAAATGTCAGGTGTAAGTGGTAGCAGAAGTAGAAGATGGGAAAGGAAACAAGAGAGTGATTAATTTGAAACATTTATTGGTCATGAATACAAATAATCTACGACAGCTTGAATGTTGCAACAGACACTCGATATTTGTACCATCAGGCGCCAAACATGCCTGACACCGGCGGACCATTGATTGCCGAACATATTCAAACACATCGGCAGGTTCTTTGATTGTAGCAGCTGCGCAGGCGAGTCTTGCCACGAGATCCATTTCGGACACTACAGGATCGTGATATACCAACTGCCGAGTGAAAAGAATGTTAAAGCTATAATGAAGAATATCCAGGAAACTGTAACCGAAGAGGCAATTTTTGATTATTTGAAACGCAGGAAATTTCCTATTATCAAAGTTAAGCAATTTACTCGCACCAGACACGTGGATTCACTGAAAAAGTGCCCATATTCTTAATGGAATTACACAGAAATGATGCTGGAAATGGAATTTTTAACCTGAGCAACAGTTTCAATGTTAAAATCGAAAAGTTTGCCCCGAGGAAAAGACCGACTCAATGCTACCGATGTCAAGATTATGGACATCCCAACACCTCTGTAAAAATCTGGAACGTTGCTGTAAGTGTGGTGAAAACCATGGCACCAGGAGTTGCCCTAAAAACCAGAAGATACCCCCACCTGCTCTTTTTGCGACCAAGGGCATGTCAGCAGTTATCGCGGATGTAAAGCTTACCAAGAGAAGTTTGAAAGAAAAGCTAAGACCCCACCACCTTTGGACAAAAGAAGATTTTCCCAACTTGAAAAGCACTGATGTAAGCATAGAAAACAAGGATAGTAACGCCAAAGCTATACACACCCTAGGTATAGCGAAAAGGTCAAGGAACGAAAACTTCTTCCCGAGGGAAGCAAGGCGCTGTAACTGACTGAATTCTGGAAGACAAAGTGCAAGATTTCCTGAAAAATATCGTTCTACTCATTGAAAAAATTCGCAATGCAAGAACTGTTGCTGATAAACTTTCTGCAGGTTTCCGAGCTGTCACGTACCTGATGAAAACTGCGGAAGACGAAAACTGATGTGTTCTGAAAATGTCACCTCTTCCTTAATTTCTTGAACAGCTTTCCCAACACTTAGTCCATCTTCGATGCTTCTTGTCATCACAAAATTTATTCTACTCATCAAAATTGAGACCATCACCAGGTTATTTTTTGGTTATAATTCGAAACTTTCAACTGTTCTACAAGGGGTAGGGCCTCTGGCCCAGGTACCCTGGTGTACCGAAGCACCGTTCCACTGAGGAGAATCGTGATACACGACGCTTTTGATGGCTGCCCAGAAAAAGTAATCCAGGCTTGATAAACCCGGTGAGCGTAGGGGGCCAGAGAACTGATCCTCCACGCCCAATCCATCGACGCGGGAACGATCTGATCAAATGGCTACGAACATCCAGTCCAAAATGAGGAGGCGCCTCATCATATTGGAACCACATGTTTACAAGCTCTCCGCTCGTATAGCATTCCATGCTCTTCGTATGGTGCCTACCGCTCGAACGAGACAATCCTCACTTTCTACTAGCATTCTCCTATACAACACCCTCTGACAGAGTACAATAACGTTTCTGGGCAAGGGTTCCTATGCAGTTCTTTCCTTATAATGTGCTCTACTCCGCCAGAAGTTTGTCGCAACATTTACGGGATATCCTGTATATTAGATTTATATATAGCATTGTTCTATAATAGGTATTTTGACACAAAAAAAAAAATCTGCCTTTTTCTGAAATGAAATGCCAATTGGTTTCAATATTTCGATTCTACGACTCAGATTATGCGTAGACATTAAATTTTGCAATTTTTGGATGCGAAATTTACGGAGAAATTTAAAAATTTACGTTGGCGCATTTTTTTCAGTTGAATAGTTCACTTGGCGAACTTCTTAATTTATGGAAACCTGTTTTCTTTTCCTTGTCCAAGAGCGGGAAAAGTCATTGCTCCTACTTTCAAATAATTTTAACAAAGTGCGTAAGCCACATGTTCGTTATTATCGCTTATAATAAATGCGCCAAATTCCAAAAAGCGCCGAAATGTAAATTCACGTATATCTTAGGAAATTTTGAATAAAAAAACTCTAATTTTTTTCAAATATGCTTAGAAATGCATCTACGTTAAGATGATGGCAAAACTTTTATATTTTATAATTCAAAATTATTTTCAAAAAATTTATTTAAAAATACAAATTTTAAAAGTAAGTCATAAAAAGTCGGCGAATTTTATTTGGAATAAGCCTAAATTTCGAAATTTGAAAGGAAGAATCAAATAAGTTTAATAAAAGAAAGAGATAATGAATATAAATCAAGTTCAATTAACATGAAGGAGCTAAAATTTTGAAGAAATTAAATAATGAAAAATCTGTATAAATGTATGTATATTTCTCGCATTGTGATAAAACAACGGTACACAGAGCCATCGATGAATGATGTAATCCTACTGCGAATATGGGCATGTGGAAGCCGAAATTTGAAATTTGGAATTTGTTTTATTATCAATTTCATATTTTGTAAAACTATAACGAATTTTTGATTAGCAAACTCAACGATTTGAAACCGAGCAATGGCAACCATCTACGGGAGGAAAAAAAAAAAAAAATACCTTTTCATCTCTAGGCGCGCGGAACTGTGTATCGGAAATTCTAAAGATAAGCTCATTTTAAAATTAGTTTGCGACAGCCCTATTGAACTGAATTTTATGGTTTAAGTGCGAAGAACGTGATATTTAATAAATAAAGGTAACACACAAAACGTTAAAAAAAACACCCCTTTGGACGTAATTTAAAATTTGAAACCTTTCAGATTTTTGTAGCTTAATTTTGAGTCTGATAAATTTTAATAAATTAATTTACGAAATTTATAAATATTAGCTGGAACTGATTAATGTTTTAGCTCGATCTACAACGTATTAAGGCTAATCAGCTATTAACATATTTTAACTTTATTCTTTACGTCGAGGCGATGCTTGTTAAAAACGGGAAAGTATTTTTTAAATGTCTCCTGTCAAAAATACGAATTTCATTTTAAATAAAACCCTCTTGTTTGCAGTGTAATGAAGGTTTCACTTGAAAATTATTGTAAAAAAAAAAAAGGCAACGTAACTCCATTACCTCCATATTCAAGCTCTTTCAAATGAAAACTCCGATAACACAGATCAATAAAGGCATTAAGGAGGAAAATACTACGCATTCTTTCTCTCTTAAAGTTTCGAGTACACTTTGAATGGCCTTTCTGTCGTAATGATATATGACAAAGAGCAGCGTAGCTCCAAATAAGAAAAAAATTATATAGGTTTATGAGAAGCGAATAAAAATATTAGCAATTTTTCCAATAACAAAATATCTGAATGTTTCAAGAATATGAAATATAAGTTTGTAGATTAAAGTTTTATGCTATTATTACAATAAAACGATGGAATAAGTCTCAAGCTCTCAATGCCAATGATTTGCAATTTTCGGAGTGCCTATGGTTCAAAACCATGTACCTCCACATCAGAATTACTAAAAGTGAGCAGAAATAGGAAAAATTTGGCATAAGTGATTTACTTGATGCTCAATAGAGGGAGCCACAGGCTCAAGCTCTCAAGAGCGCTCACTACAAAGTAAGAATTTTACACTTTGCACAAAAAGTGGTGGACAGTTCTATATCTATACTCGGCCGATTGACAAAATATAATTTCGTCCTTCATGTCTCGAAAGCGCGACTTAGGATATATATTGTTGCTTTTTTCTCTTCTTTCTTCTCACACCAGTTGTTACGGGGTTCGTAGATTTGGAGTGAATAACGACGACACTTGATAAAGTATCGAAACATACTTTATTAGCCAATATTAATTAGAACAGCTTCAATAACGCTTTTTACAGTCGTTGAAGATCTACTATAATCACGCTGGAACAATCAGCGACACAGCCTTCACATTGTCAGGCAATAACGGTGGAGACAGCTTCCTGCAAAGCACCCGACTCTGCTTTCCGGAGTACAGCTCCCGACTCTGCTTGGTCGTTCTTGGAACTCCACGTACTCTCCAAGCTAAGACTCGCGATGCACTCGATGACACACGAGCACAGCTCCCGACTCTTTAGTTCAGTCGTGCCCGGAGCTCAACACGCTCTCTCGACGATGCACACTAACCGCGATATACTAACAGATTCCTTCGGTGCACTCGACGACCCACTCAGCACTCGCTGCCCGGCTGTCAACTTGATTGACTCGCTACACGAGACACACACTGGATACTGACTGACTCTCCGCGTACCAGCAGGGTTTATATAGCTTTTGACTGGTGTTCAAGAACAGTCTGCGCTAAACCGGTAAGAATTCGTTCCAGAAGGTTCTCCATCCGTCCATGGCATATCGCCCATTTTGTCGCCAAAAGGGCGATTTCTCGCTAAATGTGGCAACTCTGCCCTCCTTGCCATTTTATGGCAACCCTAAAACTGCTTTGCGAGGAAGCTATCTTACCGCGTCTGTACATTTCGTAACAATATATTACATTTATATGAAGCATTGTTCTAACATGAGAGACAAAATCGGACGTACCGATTTTTTTTTCCATTTTACGATTCTACTATTCAAGTTATCCACCACTGCCAAGTTTTGTGAAAATCACGCGAGGAATTTTTAAAAACTTAGCCCTCAAAATTTTAACTCCTCAATGTTAATTGAATTTATATATTAATATCTCTTTTTTTATTATTATTAAACTTACTCAATTTCTTCTTTTACGGTTCGAAATTTAAGTTCCATCCAAATAAAATTCGCAGGTATTTTATAATTAGCTTTTAAAATTTATATTTTTTTAGTAAATTTTATAAATTTTTCGAAAACATTTTTGAGTTATAACCTATAAAATCTTTGTCATTACCTTAAAGTAGATGTATTTCTAGGAGAACCTGCAAAAAATTGGATTTTTTTAATTGAAAATACCCCAAGATATACAGTTATTTATATATCGACGTGTTTGGAAATTTGGCATATTTGTTACAAGCGAAAACACACCCCAAATATGGTTTATGCCCTCTGTTAAAATTTTTAGAAAGAATGAACGATGGCCTTTTTTTCCGCTCATGCGCAATGAAAGGGAAAGGAAAATGGGTTACCATAAATTAAGAATTTTGCTAAATGAATTACTCTTGGCGCAAATTTAAAAAAAGTGCGGGAAATTCACCCTCCTACGGCTGCGTGGTGGGGGGGATGGTGGGAGCGCTTAGTTCGTTCCACCAAGACTCTTCTCGTGCGAATTCTAGGGAGATCGCCGGTGAATTTCGAGGAGTTACTGACCGTCCTGTGTGATGTTGAATCCACATTAAACAACCATCCTTTAACGTACATCTATGATGATTCGGAAAAGCTCGTACCTCTGACGCCTTCCCTGTTTTTGCAAGACATAAAACAAGTGGGGGTACCAGATCTGGATTACATCGATTCCCAGAAACTGAATGTGCGTGTAAATTACTGCAATACGTTGAGACAAGAACTGAGAAGTCACTTCCGCAAGGAATATCTGGCTCAACTGGTGCAAAAGGCAAGCGCTTCATGTCAAAACCTAAAGGTGGGGGACGTAGTCCTCATAGAACTAGACAATTAAAAACATGTAATGTGGCCAATGGGCAAAATTGTAAAAATATTCAGTAGCAGAGATGGGGCTACCAGAGTGATACAGGTAAAAACAAGCAGTGGATGTTTGGTAAGACCAATCAAAAAAACTGTACCCACTAGAAGTTTCAACTACCAGTGCCTGTGCTAACTCTGGCAATTGAAAACAGATCTAGATACGGTAGACTCTTAAAACCAAGGACATGCTCTTAGACATAATGTACAATATAGACGTTTTGGACTTATATCCTCTTTTCTTTAGCAATGACTTTAATTAGAAGTTTATTCTTTATTGATCTCATTTTAGTCTGATCTGTCATATATATTGTATGTTAACCGAGTTTCTTTTATGTGTTTTCTAAACTAATACATAGTACTGTTTTGTTTTATTCGTAATGTTAGAAAATTTTGTGCAATGTCTGATTTTGAGAAAATCAGGGTGGGAGGACGTTGTACCTCTCATCATACAGCGAGGATAAGTCTGGCAACAGCTGCAGGAAGAAAAACTTAACAGTGCTGGAATGGCAACAGCGGATGATATTCTATAGATTTTAATATTTTGATTTTGAGTCGACGTTTTCCTTTGCGATACATTTGCGTTAAAACATTTGAGTTTTGGGTGAATGAAATGAATCCGCTGCCCCGCTGTGGATATTAGTAAAATATATTTAGAAAATTAGCTGCGTTGGAAAGGATGAAACCTTGTGTTTGAATTTGCGATATTTTTCCTCCTAAAGTTGCGTCGAGTTCAGAATATTACGCCAGGCTTATTCACGCTGGTGCAGGTAAGTTCAAATTTTGTTATTGTGTGTATGGTGTATAACTTGCAAATATATGAATAGAATTCTATTAAATAAACATTTAAATCCTGGCTGGCTCGCCATTTTGCTATGTCGGAGCCAGTGGCAGTCAGGTGTAAAGTAAAATTGTTTTTGCTCCACGACATAACACTTAGAACGTTGAAATTTTGTATATAGGACTGCTGTAACATGTAGATGTGCACCTCCTATTTTAGTTGCAAATGGCGGAACGAAAAGTATATAAATATATGCATGTATATAAATATATGTATACATATATCCATTCTGTTACTCGGCTCAGTGATCTCAGTTTCTTTATTCTTATATGTTTGTAAATTGTGCATTTTTTGCTTTAAAAATGATTGAATTATGTTGTTCTTATCTTCCGCTTAAGGTTTTTATGCCTTTAGTACATCCACATGCAATATTTGTAGCATTATCAACAATTTAAAAGTTGTTTAAGTATGGTTAACCTAATTATTTTTACTCTGGCAGCCATGTTTACGTTTGAAATGTAGCAGAATAGTGGATTTTTTGCCAACCTCGAGAAACTAAGCTTCGCAACAGCAAAGATAACGGTTTCTTTTTATTATTGCGAATTAAATAATGCTTAATCCATTCTGGAATTTATTCGAGGAAATAAGTGTTTGAGATTTACTTCGTAATTTTTAATATTGATATTTTGCGTTTTTATGTATATTTGCCTTGTCGCGAAGAGAAAACTGAATTAATTGAATGAGAAATATTGAATCGTCTGTAAAAAACTGTTTCTTTTCTTTTTTTTTCCCTTGTTTAATTTTATTTATATATCGTTTTAGATTTATTATAGCATTTGAATAGAACGTGTGGCAACGATTAGATAATTCTTCAAATGATATCAATTTTGTGCATTCTGAGTTAAAAAATGAATGAAATGTAACGCTGTTAAGTGAACCTAGCACTAGAGTGTCGATATGGTAAACAAATAGAGTTGAATTTTAAAGAGTGTATATATTGTATTGTGGTTTATGCGTTATCGACGAAGTAGATTTAATTCAATCCAATAAGTTTAAATGAAATGCAGGAAAAGTGACTATAATTTAATATTCCGTACAAGGAAGTCGTATGATGCACCCATCAGATTTTTTAATGTTAAATTAGACAACAATGAATCTACACATTTTTATAGGGCTAGAATTTTAAGACACCCAGTTTTATAAATTTTTAAAGTAGATAGTGCAAGTTCTCTCTTTGTACTAACTTCATTCCTCTTTTTAATCAGATGCAGCCACTATGACAGCAATATCGTGTTTTCGGTTAGAATCCTCTTCTTTAGAAAATCCGGAAGGCAATTTGCATGCCGAAATATTAATTCATGAAAGGGAGAAGCTCTCCTTTCATAAACTTACGCCTTCGACGTAGCGTTAAATTATCGCATCAAAACCAGAGCGCCGCTGAGTCAGTTAATTCTGATAATGGCTTGTCAGGCAGAGCAGAAAGTGCGCTTGTCGTGTATGAACCTCGTATCGCATTCTTAATGTGCAAAAGATCACTTCGCAAAACCTCAATCTAGTTTTAATTTCATCACAAAAAATTCCATGTTTTCCCGTCTTCTCTAGTTTTTCTAAATTAATTTTGGTTTTTCTTGAGCATTTCAATTTTTAAGACACATTTGAAAAGAAAACGAAGCAAGCGACACCAATAAACAACGGCAAAACCTACTTTTTCATCTGGTGACATGCGCATTTGTTTCTTAATGTTCTTGAAAGGTAATTTTTTTTAATCCATTTTTCTTGTTAACTTGTTAATTACTAATTACCAGGAGCTTTTCTAACCAATAAACAATGGCAAAACCTACATTTGACATGCGCATTTGTTTCTTAATGTTCTTGAAAGGTAAATTTTTCCATGCATTTTTTTGTTAACTTGTTAATTACTAATTACCAGGAGCTTTTCTAACCAATAAACAACAGCAAAACCTACTTTTTCATCTGGTGACATGCGCATTTGTTTCTTAATGTTCTTGAAAGGTAATTTTTTTAATCCATTTTTCTTGTTAACTTGTTAATTACTAATTACCAGGAGCTTTTCTAACCAATAAACAACAGCAAAACCTACTTTTTCATCTGGTGACATGCGCGTTTGTTTCTTAATGTTCTTGAAAGGTAATTTTTTTTAATCCATTTTTTTTGTTAACTTGTTAATTACTAATTACCAGGAGCTTCTCTAACCAATAAACAACGCAAAAACCTACTTTTTCATCTGGTGACATGCGCATTTGTTTCTTAATGTTCTTGAAAGGTAAATTTTTTTAATCCATTTTTTTTTTGTTAACTTGTTAATTTCTAATTACCAGGAGCTTTTCTAACCAATAAACAACAGCAAAACCTACTTTTTCATCTGGTGACATGCGCATTTGTTTCTTAATGTTCTTGAAAGGTAATTTTTTTTAATCCATTTTTCTTGTTAACTTGTTAATTACTAATTACCAGGAGCTTTTCTAACCAATAAACAATGGCAAAACCTACTTTTGACATGCGCATTTGTTTCTTAATGTTCTTGAAAGGTAAATTTTTCCATGCATTTTTTTGTTAACTTGTTAATTACTAATTACCAGGAGCTTTTCTAACCAATAAACAACAGCAAAACCTACTTTTTCATCTGGTGACATGCGCATTTGTTTCTTAATGTTCTTGAAAGGTAATTTTTTTAATCCATTTTTCTTGTTAACTTGTTAATTACTAATTACCAGGAGCTTTTCTAACCAATAAACAACAGCAAAACCTACTTTTTCATCTGTTGACATGCGCATTTGTTTCTTAATGTTCTTGAAAGGTAAATTTTCCATGCATTTTTTTGTTAACTTGTTAATTACTAATTACCAGGAGCTTTTCTAACCAATAAACAACAGCAAAACCTACTTTTTCATCTGGTGACATGCGCATTTGTTTCTTAATGTTCTTGAAAGGTAATTTTTTTAATCCATTTTTCTTGTTAACTTGTTAATTACTAATTACCAGGAGCTTTTCTAACCAATAAACAACAGCAAAACCTACTTTTTCATCTGTTGACATGCGCATTTGTTTCTTAATGTTCTTGAAAGGTAAATTTTTCCATGCATTTTTTTGTTAACTTGTTATTTACTAATTACCAGGAGCTTTTCTAACCAATAAACAACAGCAAAACCTACTTTTTCATCTGGTGACATGCGCATTTGTTTCTTAATGTTCTTGAAAGGTAATTTTTTTAATCCATTTTTCTTGTTAACTTGTTAATTACTAATTACCAGGAGCTTTTCTAACCAATAAACAACAGCAAAACCTACTTTTTCATCTGGTGACATGCGCATTTGTTTCTTAATGTTCTTGAAAGGTAAATTTTTTTAATCCATTTTTTTTGTTAACTTGTTAATTACTAATTACCAGGAGCTTCTCTAACCAATAAACAACGCAAAAACCTACTTTTTCATCTGGTGACATGCGCATTTGTTTCTTAATGTTCTTGAAAGGTAAATTTTTTTAATCCATTTTTTTTTTGTTAACTTGTTAATTTCTAATTACCAGGAGCTTTTCTAACCAATAAACAACGGCAAAACCTACTTTTTCATCTGGTGACATGCGCATTTGTTTCTTAATGTTCTTGAAAGGTAAATTTTTTTAATCCATTTTTTTTTGTTAACTTGTTAATTACTAATTACCAGGAGCTTTTCTAACCAATAAACAACAGCAAAACCTACTTTTTCATCTGGTGACATGCGCATTTGTTTCTTAATGTTCTTGAAAGGTAATTTTTTTTAATCCATTTTTCTTGTTAACTTGTTAATTACTAATTACCAGGAGCTTTTCTAACCAATAAACAACAGCAAAACCTACTTTTTCATCTGTTGACATGCGCATTTGTTTCTTAATGTTCTTGAAAGGTAAATTTTTCCATGCATTTTTTTGTTAACTTGTTAATTACTAATTACCAGGAGCTTTTCTAACCAATAAACAACAGCAAAACCTACTTTTTCATCTGGTGACATGCGCATTTGTTTCTTAATGTTCTTGAAAGGTAATTTTTTTAATCCATTTTTCTTGTTAACTTGTTAATTACTAATTACCAGGAGCTTTTCTAACCAATAAACAACAGCAAAACCTACTTTTTCATCTGGTGACATGCGCATTTGTTTCTTAATGTTCTTGAAAGGTAAATTTTTTTAATCCATTTTTTTTGTTAACTTGTTAATTACTAATTACCAGGAGCTTCTCTAACCAATAAACAACGCAAAAACCTACTTTTTCATCTGGTGACATGCGCATTTGTTTCTTAATGTTCTTGAAAGGTAAATTTTTTTAATCCATTTTTTTTTGTTAACTTGTTAATTTCTAATTACCAGGAGCTTTTCTAACCAATAAACAACGGCAAAACCTACTTTTTCATCTGGTGACATGCGCATTTGTTTCTTAATGTTCTTGAAAGGTAAATTTTTTTAATGCATTTTTTTTTTGTTAACTTGTTAATTACTAATTACCAGGAGCTTTTCTAACCAATAAACAACGGAAAAACCTACTTTTTCATCTGGTGACATGCGCATTTGTTTCTTAATGTTCTTGAAAGGTAATTTTTTTTAATCCATTTTTCTTGTTAACTTGTTAATTACTAATTACCAGGAGCTTTTCTAACCAATAAACAACAGCAAAACCTACTTTTTCATCTGGTGACATGCGCATTTGTTTCTTAATGTTCTTGAAAGGTAAATTTTTTTAATCCATTTTTCTTGTTAACTTGTTAATTACTAATTACCAGGAGCTTTTCTAACCAATAAACAACGGCAAAACCTACTTTTTCATCTGATGACATGCGCATTTGTTTCTTAATGTTCTTGAAAGGTAAATTTTTTTAATCCATTTTTCTTGTTAACTTGTTAATTACTGATTACCAAGAGCGTTTCTAACCAATAAACAACAGCAAAACCTACTTTTTCAACTGGTGACATGCGCGTTTGTTTCTTAATGTTCTTAAAAGGTAAATTTTTTTAATCCATTTTTCTTGTTAACTTGTTAATTACTAATTACCAGGAGCTTTTCTAACCAATAAACAACGGCAAAACCTACTTTTTCATCTGGTGACATGCGCATTTGTTTCTTAATGTTCTTGAAAGGTAAATTTTTTTAATCCATTTTTTTTGTTAACTTGTTAATTACTAATTACCAGGAGCTTTTCTAACCAATAAACAACAGCAAAACCTACTTTTTCATCTGGTGACATGCGCATTTGTTTCTTAATGTTCTTGAAAGGTAATTTTTTTTAATCCATTTTTCTTGTTAACTTGTTAATTACTAATTACCATGAGCTTTTCTAACCAATAAACAACAGCAAAACCTACTTTTTCGTCTGGTGACATGCGCATTTGTTTCTTAATGTTCTTGAAAGGTAATTTTTTTTAATCCATTTTTCTTGTTAACTTGTTAATTACTAATTACCATGAGCTTTTCTAACCAATAAACAACAGCAAAACCTACTTTTTCATCTGGTGACATGCGCATTTGTTTCTTAATGCTCTTGAAAGGTAATTTTTTTTAATCCATTTTTCTTGTTAACTTGTTAATTACTAATTACCCGGAACTTTTCTAAACTTTTTATTTTGAACCCCCCCCCCAAAAAAAAAGATATTTTAACGTCTTTATATTATTTTTTAAAAAATATTCAGTATATATGTGATATTTCAGCAATCGTGATGAAGATTGGCATCAAAGTTCAGGCATCGGTTTTGAAGAGTGGTAAGAAGGATATCCAATGACGACACACAGAGGAATTTCACTTTTAATTGCACATATTTACTTAATTCAAAATAGCAGATCAATTTCCTTTTCCGACGAATTTCTCCAAATTACATATTCAGTAATGAGTTACTAAGTACGATTAAATTTTGACTTTCTGCGTCATAACATTCTAACAAAGAAAGGAAGATGAGAAGCATAGCAGCATAGGTCCTAGCAAGCACAGGGAAAGAGAAGCTTCTGACGCAAAATGGCGCGCACTCAGTATTTATAGTAGCGGTTATGTAACAGGCGCGAATGTTCTGGAAGGTACTTGTCTAGGGAAAAGATCTTGAATTGTAGAAAGTTAATTAAAGGTTGCGTGTTCGCGAAGAGCTGTTTCGAAGTCATCGTATTTTTTTATATTTTACACATATATTTAAGCTGAATGCACATGCACTTTCTTTTTACATCCTTGTACGAAGTAAAAAGGAAGTATAGTAATCGCGAAAAATTCCGGGTATCATAATTCAAAGAAAATATCCATTTTGACTACTATCGAATGCAATTTAACAATGTTTTTGCGTGACACCTGTACGTAAGGACAGAATAAAAGACTCTTTTCCCCCAAAAAAATTTATAAAACTGATTTAAAATGGATTCCAAAGGGGTTTTTTTTTCGTGTCGTCTGTGCATACGCTCATACGTGTACGTATGTACTTACGTAGGCATGTATCTCGCATAACTCAAAAACGAGAGATTTACTTCTTCATTTTTAATATAGGTTTTTTTGAGTTTTTATGCATTTTTGCCTTGTCGCGAAGTGAGAACTGAATTAATTGAATAAGAAATACAGAATCGTCTGTGAAAAACTGTTTCTTTTTTGTTTGTTTGTTTAATTTCTTTTATACATCGTTTTAGATTTATTATATAATATTTCAGTAGAACATGTGGCAACGATTGGATAATTCTTCAGGCGACACACATAATTTTTATGCATTCTGAGTTATAAAATGAATGAGATATAACGCTGTTAAGTGAACCTAGCGCGAGAGTGTCGCTACATTAAATAAATATAGTGCATTTTAAAGAGTGCATTTATTCTATTGTGGTTTATGCGCTATTGACGAAGTAGATTTAATTCAGTCCAATAAGTTTAAATGATATGCAAAATACATATAATTTAATATTCCGTACAAGGAAGTCGCGTGGTGGACGCATCAAATTTTTTTCATTAGGAGCAAAACAGGAATGCGTATTTTCATTTTAGGAAACTAGTATAATACGTATTTCTAAAAATCCAAGCGTAGAACATAAGTTTTGTAAACAGAACAAAGCAATAATGTATTAATACGTGTATTGCGTTGTCCGACTTGTTCTCATGTAAAGTGTACTTTTAATTAGCTGAAGAATACATTTTTTTTCTTAATTAGCTATGCCAATTTAAATTAGAAAAAATCTTCGAGTGTGCGATTCCGAAAGAGTATTAACTTTGAACTATTTAGTGTTAGCTTTTAATAAGCTTCGAAGTTTGTGTTAAATAATTAATATATAATTATTAACAATTATGTAACATTACTTAATAAACTATTTATATTACTAATTAAAAAAGTTATCAAGAATTAAAAAACATAGAGTAAAAAATTCGAACATATGTAACAAATCAAAAATGTCAGCGTAAAATAAAAATCATTATTAAAAATTTGGATATTTAGAAATTCAAAAAATGAATCACGATTATTTATACAAAATTCTTTATGGTGGCATGAATTGATTCATTTATTTTATTAATTAAATTTCGCTTTTTTGTATACAGTAAACCTCCAGTTATCCGAATCAAATTGGACCAGACCCTATTCGGATAATCGGATTTTTTCGGAAGAATGGGTCTACGTACTCTTTAATTAATTATTGTATGCACTGCATGTTGAAAATGGGGGGAAAATATTTTTAAAGAAAAAGAGGTTTTAATTAATTAAAATGAAAAGGCAACACTTTTACGTACATGTTGAATAGAGTACTGTACCGTATGTATAAGTGCTGAAAGTCATTGCTTGCTGAATATCTCCATTAAAGTATCTTCGCGCTTTTTCTGGCAGCCAAGTCGCGCATCCGCTTGACAATAAGAAGTTGCATGTGGTCACACTCGGGCTGACGCTCCATCCACTTCAACGCAGTTTTAAAGCTGGTCCTGTGTCTGCTTCAACTTCGACAGTAAGGTCATCTTTTTCCTCGACACTTTCTTCTCTCACACTTTTAATATGTTCATCATCATTTAGAATTTGAAACCCAGGGTCTGCTGAATCACATACTATACGACTATATCATCAGCACTAACTTCTGAACATCCAGGAGTTTTCAACACATCATGGAACATCCAGGAGTTTTCAACACATCATGGAACATCCAGGAGTTTTCAACACATCATGGAACATCCAGGAGTTTTCAACACATCATGGAACATCCAGGAACATCCAGGAGTTTTCAACACATCATGGAACATCCAGGAGTTTTCAACACATCATGGAACATCCAGGAGTTTTCAACACATCATGGAACATCCAGGAGTTCTCCTGTCTCTTCCCTTTCATTTTCTTGAGCTTGTTTTTCCTTTTCCTTCTCTTCTTCAGTTGATTCTGAAAAATTCTGGAATTCTGAAAGCGGTTCGGATAATCATCGATTCGGATAGTTGGAGTTCGGATAATTGAAGATGTACTGTATATTTGTGTGTAATGAGTTGACATAGATTTTATTTCCAGAGTTTTGTTATCAATAAAAACTGTAAATAGAAAATAAATGCATGAATTAAAATGTAATTAAATAAAATTGCAATTAAGATATGTAAATGAAAGTAATAATTTAAATAAATTTACATTTATAATAGAAAAATTTAGGTTTCTTGGTGATACAACAAGAACAAGTTCAGAATAAGCTTTGGATACTAAACATTACTTATTATCCAGTTGCCTTTCATCACAAAAGCATACTCCTCCCTAGGCACAAGGTTCTCACTTGGTTTGCTGTGTTCTGTAACCAAGCAACTTAAAGAGTTTTGGCACAAAAAGTTCACTTATATTTTTAATTACCGCTGAATTTCAAATATTTGCATTCTAAATGACTAAAACTATAGTCATACAGATTCTTTGTTCTTCTTTCTCGCCCAGCTGAAACTGAATTTGAAACTTCTTTATGTGTTTTACTTTTTTACTTCGATTAAAACAATGTGCTGACTTCCCCGTGGCGAAGTGGCTAGCGCGTCGGGCAGCTGTACCACAGGTCCGGTGTTCGATCCTCGGGCTGAGCAAGGTTGACTCCGACAAGCTGACCGCTTTGCCAGGGCATATGCTGATGCACTCCGCGATTCCCTTCGAACCTGTTACTTCAATATCCATTGCACTGACATTTGAGACAGCCTGCTTGGCCAGGCTGGCTGTCGGCCCTCTCATTACCAATAAATCACACATGGGCCTTAACCCAATGGAGATTAATATTTAAATATGAACTCAAAGTTTATAAATGACAATTAATTTCGACAATTAATAGATTGAAATTGTTATGGCGGGAGGGCGCATGGAGAAGTGACAGGCAGTCAGTGTAAATATTTAAAGACGTGAGTATAGACAAGGTGTTTTTAATCCATAATAGGCTTGTTTGAAAGCTTCACTTTCTGCTTGGAAAAATGAATTATATATGTTCAACTTAAACATTCTATAATACACCTCAATTCCATAGTAAAATAAAAGGGGGGCAGCTTCTACGTTCTCTCCGACGCCAGAACCATCTGTATAAATACCAAATACATCAACAGTAGTTGGATTACTTTTATCAAAAACAAAAACAAATCTAATACGATGTATGAGACTTCATTTCTTTCAAGCTTCGCACAGCTATAGAGTGCCTAGAAAAGTAGTGCATTTGGGGGGGGGCAAAAGCCGAGATACCACCTCTCCGATAAAACACGAATATCGTATTAAAGGCTCTTTAAATAATCTTTATACTAGTGTATGTGACTGCCCAGTGGCGAAGTGGCTAGCGCGTCGAGCAGCTGTACTACAGGTCCGGGGCTCGATCCCCGGGCTGGACAAGGTTGACTAAAGTAGGTAGATAAAATGAGTACCAAGTTCGCTCGGGGACTAAACACCGGGGGGGGTCCTGCGACAAGAAGACCACTTGTCCAGGGCATATGCTGATGCACTCCGCGACCGAAGGTCAAGAAAGCAGAAAAAGGGCACTGCAGGCCGTGGCCCACTAGGGCTGTTGTGCCACTGCGTTTAGTTTAAATCAATGAGCAAAGATAACGCAGAGCAGTAGGCATGAATAGTAAAATATGAATATACAAGCGTACGTATAAACGTACGTATAAGCTGACCTTCTGAAGTCTTACTCTTTTTGGGAGCACTAAATATAGACCTTACTGAAGACTAAATAATGAATTCTCGCTATGTCTTGAAAAACAGACATAAATCTCGCTTGAGTCATAAACTTGTTCTTGGCGCAACTCGCTCTATAGATAACTAACTCACCTACTACGAACTCTTCTATTCTGTTACTTAAATGCTGTTTCGGAACTCATTGAGATTTTGTATGTACGGCATTGAAGTTTGCATTCTGGTAGTAAACTGAAATCAGAAGGGAAAGGAAAGTTTCTTAAAATAAAAATAATTGATTAGTACAAAATAAGGTCTTTATAAACTTAGTATATCTTATCAAAAAGAGTGATACTCTACAGAATTAGAATATATATAAGAAGAAAACAGATGCCATTTTTAACCTTTCGAGGCCGGGGCTTCGGTAGCAGTAAAAGCTACAAAAGGATGGGGAATCTTGAACCGAATGCTTTCTTCCCTTTAAGAAATCGCCTCCTATTTGCAACAAAGATTCTTGTGTGTAGTTTAATGGATTATGAGAGGGGTGCATCTATGTCGCAAAAGGAAGACCTTTGAAAGAGATAAGTGGTTAAAACCTTAGGGACGTCAAATTTGACATTTCACCCCACTTTTCAGCCTGGAAAATGGGGGGAAAAGACATGGCCAATAAAGTGGAGAACCCCGTCTTTTCAAAGAGAGGACTCTATGGCCACTATAATGGCCATCCCGTCTTCAAAAGGTTAATATGCATTGCAATATAAATTATGTAGCTATTAATTAAATGGGTAGTGATTTCCTTTTAACGTTTCCCTGTGGGACTTAACTTCTGAATGCCCTGTATAGCGACCGGAAAGAATTGCTTTAAATCATTAAGAATTTTTCCGATTTTCATCAACTTTAAATATGAATCTAATAAAAATCATTTATAAATATATTTCAGTCATCGTTGCTTGTATCTTTGTATATAGCATATGCTCTGTAAAATAGACCAGTTTCGCCTGCGTTATAAATTTCGTGTGGCTTGTATTCCTCTTGAAGCCCGAGTCAAATGTCTTTTATCCGTTTTTCAGCCGAATGATAATCTGTGCCTTTCTTCTCACTATGCAGTTTCCGATGAGCAATATTACATCTCTCTTTCCATCTTAAGAGCCAGTTGGCACAAAATTTTCCACCAGCATTTCAGCGAATTCTGCATTCTGCAGCTTTTGTGGTCAAAAGAGCTGTAGAAAGTGGAATATGTTTTAGTCTCATTGCTAGAAACCATTCTAGAAGAGCGGTTTCAAACGTTACCCGATTTTCCATTCCTTTTGCGCTTCCTTGAGATCTTTACATTTTTTACACTTTCTTTATCAATTTATTTCTCTGTTTAAGCAAACTGCACAGAGTTATTTGGTTTGGTTTATTTAATTACGGCAAAGCACACTAAGGCTATCTGCCTAAGGGAAGGGATGCCTTCGTGGAGGACTTTCTAAGGGAAACTGGCTCGTATACACGTTACACATGGGGAAAACCACGAAAACGCCCATGCAGCTAGCCCGTTCGCGGGATTCGAACCTCGGACCGAACTACCAGTGTTCAGCGCCTTTACCGCTCGGCCGCTGGTGGGCCTTAGAGCTATTTGGAAAACCCCATTTTAAAAGATGGCGGAGATGAGTTTAATAAACGGCGATTTCGCTATAGATTAGTAAATATTCTGGAAATTTGAACGTAATAATCGGCTGAGTATATTAACCGGCGAGTTTAATAAGCGGTGTACACTGCCCTCTCACTCTTATGCTTTTTGCGAGTACTGAGGGTTCACAGTTGCAAAAACTTCAAATAATTTTTCTTTTGGCATCGTAAAGGGACTAGTAGCTCGTATTCGTTTACAGGATAAAAACATATATTACTTTGGCGTCTCTTAGAGAAAAGTAGACTGCATCATTTGTTTGCACAGTAAAAATGGAACATTAATGCTAACTTAGAGAAATCGAAATTCTGAACAGAAACTATATTCAAATTTTGGCCACACGAAAAGGTTTGAAAATAGAGAAGGTTAAGTAGAAGAGCCCCTAAGAAAGAAAGTTATTTTTAGTAAATAAGTTTTTTCTCACCGCTAGCTGGATGGCTCATGCTTCAAGTCATTTTATCCAGCTAATGGAAAGTAACCTATTATTTAATCATTCACATCTTAAGGGTATGGTTGGCAGGTCAATTGGGAATTTATTTCTGAGTATAAGTACAATTATAAGAAAAATTTACAGATGCAGTCCTACGTACCCTGTGAATATATATATATATATATATATATGAGACAGTTCTGTATCTCCCGTTCTACTGGACCGATTGACGAAATTCAAATTGCGATTTTCATGACTCGAAAGCGTGCTTGAGATATATATCAGATTTGGACATTATTTCATTATATATCAGATTTGGCATTATTCTAACATAGGTATTTTGACATAAAATCGGACTTTTTATGAAATGACATGCCAATTTTTTATTTCGATTCTACGACTCAAATTATGCCGAACTACCAAGTTTTGTAAAAATCGCACGAGCAGTTTTTTCAAAATTAGCTCTCAAAATTTTGGCTCCTCTGTGTTAATTGAATTTGATATATAGTTATTAATCTCTGTTTTATTAAAAAAAACTTACTTGATTCCTTCTTCCAGAGTTCGAAATTTAGGCTTAATCTTCCAGAATTCTTCCAGAATTCGAAATTTAGGCTTAATCTTCCAGAATTCGAAATTTAGGCTTAATCCAAATATAAGTCGCACATTTTTTATGATTTTTTTTTTAATTTGTATTTTTAAATATTTTTTATAAATTTTTCGAAAACCTTTTTGTATCATAAAATAAACAATTTTTAACATGGTCTTAAAGTAGATGTATTTCTATCCAAACCTGCAAAAAGTTAAATTTTTTATTCAAAATTTTCTAAGATATACATGAATTTACATATTGGAGCAGTTTGAAATTTGGCATATTTTTTTATAAGCGATAATAACGCCAAATGTGGTTTACGCACTTTGTTAAAATTATTTGAAATAACTGTAACGTCAGAACACCCGTGTTCGGTGAAAGAAAATACCGGTTGTCTTTTAAAATATTTATTTTAAAAACTTAATAAGAAATTCTTGAATAGTAATTAAAATAATCATATCATTTCAGCCGTAGTACATACAAAGGCCGCTGACGCGGCGACGACGCTAGGATGCGTCTGCTTTCTCTCGTTTATAGTATCAAAAGCTTTTTACACAAAGCTCTCTCCTCGTTTTGTTAAAACCTGGAAAGAAAATAATTATTCCTTTATGTCCGGAAACCGGACCAGGGGAGCTTCCGCTGCACCTTCCTTCAAAAAGTCTGCCGTACATTCTGTCCTTGAGCAAACAGGTAGTTCTCATTAAGCACCTGGAAGTCCGAAGGTGCATATGTCACATAACGAATGATGATCTTTTTTTCCGTTTCTCTACAATGAAAAAAAGAAAAGGAAAATAGGTTGCTATAAATTAAGAAGTTCATCAAGTAAACTATTCTTGGCGAAAACTGAAAAAAATACAAAGATAAATTTTTGAATTTCTCCGGAAATTTCGCACAAAATTTAATATTTAGGCATAATTTGAGTCGTAGAATCGAAATATCAAAAAAAAATTGGCATGTCATTTCAGAAAAAGTCAGATTTTGTGTCAAAATGCCTAAGTTATAATGACGCTTTATACATAAATCTAAACTAGTGTGCAAAACTTAAGCAACAATGTAAAAATTTAGTAAATAGCCAGGAAATTGCAGAAAAGGAGGTCTGGAGATCAGTACAATGAACGCGTAAGTCAGTAGAAACGTCATGCGTATGCAAATATCAGGAACGAAACGTCAGAGGCGACGTGAGCGTACACAAAACGCGTGATGTCGGCGCGCGCAGCTACAGTAGAATAAAAGGAAGGACGGAGATGCAGTTCAACATATTCGCTGCAAGTGTCAGTGAGTCAGTTCGTGAAATATGGCTAGAAGAAATCATTTGAACGACTTCACACGTGGATGAATGATCGGAAAGCCAGAGGAGGGGTGTACTGTCTTCAGTGTAGCTGCAGAGTTCGGAATCAACAAAAATGTCGCTTCGCACGCTTGGAAAGGGTTCCAACCACAGGTACAGCTGTTAGAAAGGTTCGTAGTGACCGCCCGAGGACGACAACTGCAGGGGATGACCGATATATTGTCCTGCAGCGGAAAGGAGGCAGACAGCAGTCAGCAAGCGCCATTGCTCAGCAACTCTGTACAGCAACGGGGCGACAAGTGTCGCGGTTTACTGTGGCCAGATGCTTTCAGAAAGGGGTCCTATTCGGCCGCCGTCCTGAACGCTGCCTCTCGTTGAAAGTTGGCCACCGACGCCACCGTTTACAGTGGTGCAGAGAGCCCAAAAACTGGACAACTAATCAATGGAGTCGTGTCCTCTTTACGGATGAGAGTCGGTTCAGTACCAGAAGCGATTCTCAACGTGTTTTGATTTGGAGAGAGGTCGGGATCCGATTTTATCCCAGTAACATCAAGGAAAGACACCGTAACGGTGGTCCTGGAGTTCTTGTCTGGGAAGGCATTATGCTAAACGGGCGAACTGAGCTCCACGTTTTCGACAGAGGATCTGTAACCGGGGATCGCTATTGTGAGGAGGTACTCCTTCCCCATGTGCGTCTGTTCCAAGGTGCCATTGGCCCAGACATAATTGTTATGGATGACAATGCACGGCCACATCGGACTCTTGCTGTTGAGGAGCTACTGGAAAGTGAAGATATCATTCGAATGGATTGGCCAGCGTACTCCCCAGATTTAAATCCCATCGAACATGTGTGGGATGCTTTGTGGAGACGCATTGCAGCACGCTTACATCCTCCGGAGAACACTCAACAACTCAAACAGATGCTGATTGAGGAATGGGCACTCCTACCGCAAGAAATGTTGCACCAGCTGGTTCTGAGTATGCGCAGACGGTGCGAAGCAACCATTGCAGTGAGGGGAGGGCATATTCCATATTAAGGAACATCTGCTTGTTGTCCTTCCTCTTGGATAAACAATCATGAGTCACGATACTATGCGTTCAATAAAGCTTGTTTTTGTTTGATTCCATCCCGTATGCATTGTATTCCTTTTTCAGCTCCTACGCTTTCGTCATCCTATACGGACATAATACTCTCCTTCATTTCTGCATTTCATGTCTTTCAGTTGATTTCTCGTGGAGTTATGGCAAAAAACCCTGCTGTTGCTTAAGTTTTGCACACCAGTGTAATATATATCCTAAGTTGCGCTTTCAATAATTGAATTTCATTAGTTGGCCCTGCAGGACGGGAGGTATAGAACTGCCCCTTACCCTTTTTTTTTTCCGCAGTGTACATAGTGTGGAACTGTAGCTTCTACGCGGTGAAATTTTAAAATTTTGAAAGTAAAAATTTTACAGTTGGGTATACAGTTACAGGTAAGTGCAACTCTATGCAGAGTTTTTAAAGCTGAAATTTTACGATAATATTGGAATATTACAATATTATGTACATACATTATATTATTAATATACAGTTACAGGTAAGTGCAACTCTATGCAGAGTTTTTAAAGCTGAAATTTTACGATAATATTGGAATATTTGCAATAATATTTGACAAATGCAGTTTCAGTGCAAGACTACAGAATTCTTAAAGAGTTCAGTTCTTAAGGATTTCAAATAGTGCTTTACAATTAATGCTTTCTCTGCAGTTTATACGGTTAATGAAGATTTTATTGTTTATACAGGTGACAGGTGACGGAGGAGCCTGGTGTTTAACAGAGGTAAACAGGCATATGTCCCGTGCCCTCCTCTATCTAGTGGTAGTAACTCCCTGGAGCCTCATGAGGCCACCTCGGGGGTTCATTGAAGAATTTTATGTAATTGTACATGGCCATACAGAGGCGTCTTAAGAATACATTAGTTTCGATCGATAGGCGAATGATTTGTTACATCTTGCTTTGTTAGACACAAATTACAGCATATACGAACACATACGCTTATACTTGCACATATAAAGACACATACAAAACACGTTTAAAACACATATAAGAGCACATGTAAAACATGTAAACACATTATAGAATGATATAAATTAGATATTAGTTTGTACACACTTATAATACAAGTAAAACATATACTTATAATGAAACATAATTAAGCTAATATATATTATACACTTACACATTTAAAGACACATATAGATCATATGTAAAATGCGCATATAAAACATACATAAAACATGCAGACACACTGTAGAATATTAGTAAATTGCTTGCATTTGTACAAGCAATATACACAATGCTTATATACTTTGAGTAGTTACGCAGGGCTTATATTAGATACACGATGCTTATAGATAGTTACACAACGCGAAATCAGATAGGTACACAATAGGTACACAATACGAATAGATACACAATGCGAGATCAAATACATTATACTTGTAGAGTATTAGTTATTAGATTGCACATAATTACTCAGACAGAATAAAACACTGTAGAACAAAATAAAACACAGTTTTTACACGCAAGCACCATGCAGGCTGTGTTGCGTGATGTTGCCAAGCCCAATAACTCTATGTAGAGATATTAGATTGTTGATACAGTCTTTAATGTGTATAGGTATTTCAGTCTTTGATCAGTGTTTTTACAACGTGGCTTTTTTAATTTGATTAAAAATTATGTATTATTATATCTTTTGTTGTAACAAGTTGTTTCATTAATAAAGTATTTTAATTTGTTGGCGAGGTTAATGGATCTTCCGGCCAGTAAAGACTACAGTATGGTGGTTGATTTTAAATCAATTAGTAGTTTCAATAAGCCCTGCATATACCTTTAAGGTTCGCAGGATTAAATACCAGTCATTACAACGTGGCTTTGTGAGTATTATGATTGCTTCTTTCACTGTGGGTTGGAATTTATGTTGTATGCATCAGTTTTCTTGCATTTGCAGAACCTTATTAGTGGTTTATTATATTATTATTATATTTATTAGTCCAAAGGGACTTGAGTCCCGAAGGACTATTACTTTCGTTTTGGCATTTTGCGTCGGACGGATAAATGTCGGTTCACTTTTCAAACTGTTGCCATAAAATGTTAGAGTCCTGCATTATATTTGAAGAAATTAAATAATGAAAATCTGCGTAAATGTATGTATATTTCTCACATTGTCATAAAATAACGGTACATAGAGTCATCGAATTTTGAATAACGTAATTCTCCAACGAATATGAGCATGTGGAAGACCAAATTTGAAATTTAAAATTTGTTTTATGATCGATTTCCTATTTTTTAAAACTTTGACGAATTTTTGATTAACAAACTCAAGGATTTCAAAGCGAGCAATGGCAACGTTGTGCAGAAAAAACATTTTTATCTCCAGCGCGTGAGTCTCTGTATCGGAAATTCTAAAGATATGCTCGTTTTAAAACTATTTTGCGATATCCCTGTTGCACTGGATCTTATGGTTTAAGTGCGAGGAACATGATATTTAATAAAGAAAGGTAACACACAAAATGTTAAAAAACGCCCCTTTGGACGTAATTTAAAATCTGAAACATTTCAGATTTTTTTATTATTATTATTATTATTAGCTGAATACCTAATTTCCAATTTAAAATAATCAAGAAGTCATCAGTAAAGGCTTGGGCTTTTACGTCTTGTGACGTTATTGATTTGTCTAAAGTTGAGTCTACTATTATTATTATTATTATACACCAGAGAACAGGGGTTCCATTGCCATGCAGTCTAGCAGGCTGCCTTACACGAACTAAAGCCTCTGCCTCCGGAAGCTATCTACTACCCGCTTCACCACAACCGGGGTGGGTGGCAGGTCAGACGGCAATTACTGAGTCTTAAAACAAAGATACATGGGCAAGCAAGGCCAGTGTGCAACAGAGATTTCAATACATAGTCTGGATTTACAATTTTTCCTTCTAATACATACGTCATACATTTATCACAGCTTATTTGCAATCACTCCTTTGCGACATACTTCAGCCATTAATATTGATTTCAGAAGTTGAGCCTACTACTACATTCCAAAAGGTCAGACCTAGACAGCTACCTTGGGGAGACATTAGGTTATTTCGAAGCAGGAGATATGAAAAATGAGTAATGCCCTCGCCAGGACTCGAACCACGGACCTCTAGAATACGCGCCGAGTGTACTGACAACTACATCACGAAGGCATGCTAACAAGGTGGAAGAAATACCTTATAACCTTGGGGACAACCCTTAGTAATTGAGCTTTCAAAGGCTCCTTTAATTCATAATTTCTTGTACAGGGCGATTGCCTCAGAGGCATTGCTTATTTAGAACTAAAAGAAGGAATTTAAGAGCCAAATATAATTCGCCGAATTCTCAGAGTTCAAAACGGCACATAAACAATTTTGAATTCCTTATAAAATATTGATAACAAATTTATTGAAGGACCCAAAAATATAATGACTGAAATGTTTAAAAACAGTCTAGATTATAACTAAGAGCAAACGTATATCGAAGAATTCTCTATTTAATTCGTTATAAAGAAAAGTTAAATTAAAAGAAAATGTTTGCATGTTAAGAAATAGTAAATTATATTTTTATTCTTTAAATGCTTATATGAAATTGGCGAATCTTCCTCCAATTCCTCTGCATGTCGATAACTTGACACATGCATAACTCAACAAAAATTGCTTTCACGTATAAACATAGCTACTTTGCTTTGTTAAAAATAAAGAATTTTGAATAAGGAATCAATTTCACATTTATAAACGAATGTTATGTAAGCAACTTTAATTTCTCAAAGAATTTTTTAAATAATAGGATTCTTAACAATTTCTATGAAAAATAAATGATGGATGTAAATGTCCTCTTTAATTAATAGTTTATTATATTATTAACAAAAAGATAATATTCGATAATTAACGTTGATTTATTGATAATAAATGCACGCTAATTACTAAATATTATACCAGCTAACAATGGCTAAATTTTTTCCTATCACAAGTCCCCCATCTCCTGTTAAGATATAACTCTCTTTTTTTTTTAAAACTGAACTTCGTAATAATCTTCGTAAGAGAGCATAATCAATTTAGGTTACTTTATTCAGTTTAACAGCAATAAATAATTGAGACTACATGCTGAAATTTTCATGAAAGCTTTGATAATTCCAACGTATAGTTCTCAAAAATTACAAATTTGTTAATTTTGTTTAGATTTTAACAGTACTATGCTCAGCGCATCCTAATTAAATGGTAGACAAATTTTATCCAAAGTAGAAATTTGTGGTGAATTAAATGCGATTACTTCAGAGAACGCTTTTCGTGCTGCCATCTGTGAACAGTTAAGTCAACTGATAATAGATTATTTTTCAGTCGATAGATGTCACCACTTAAATAGAGAGATATTTAATATTCTCTTAAAACAAATTTTAATGTATAATAATTTGCAGAGCCGGATTTAGGCTTAATAGCTTTTAAACGATATTGACATTTATTTTAAGAATGTGTTTAGATTTCATCCTGCGCCTCTTTTGACCTTTTTATTTATTTATTTTTTAATTTCATTTTCCAAATGTGTTCACTCGTCTGATTTAATTTTTTGGTTTAATTCTAGTATCCGGTGCACACGGGATTTGGCTACTTTTGGCGACTTTATGATGAGCAGTAAATACGGGACATATACGATGAGTAGTTAACGGGTCATTAAAAGAAAATATATAGTTAAACATAGTATATACTATGTATATAGTATATACTATGTTTAACTATATATTTACTATATATAACTATATACACACATAGTATATATACTATATGTATATATACTATGTGTGTATATACATATACTATGTGTGTATAGTATATATATAGACGTTCTTTGGATCATTTTTGGTGTTGGCGATAATTTTCAAAGTCGCGCCAAGGTTGCACCGTATACTAGGATTTTACCATTTTTTTTTTTTTTTTTTAATAAAATTTTACAAAGAGGGCATATTTGATTTACGGAAAAATTATCAATGAAAGCGTTAAGGATACCAGCAAATATTCATTCACTTTTGTCGTTATAATCAAGGATTTATAATTTAGTTATAAAAAAATTTGTTTTATACTTGTCAAATATTCTTTTAATAGATTCATAACTTCTGTGATAGTAGTACAGGCTAAATCGTAGAATAGGCTGCATCAGTCGATGCTGTGTTTACTTCTCTTACGCTTGGACACGCCTTTTTATGACGTAATATTGGTTACGCCTCTTCTTAAAAACAAGTTATAAGTATGCTATAGCTTCGTATTTAAAGAAAACTTAAATTATATGTTAACTGAGTTGAAATGGTAGGTTTATAATGTTCTGCGCGAGATTTTTTTAATTATAAATCTACTTTTGTGTGTTGTGTGGTAGTGTTAGCATTTAACGCAACGAATTATCTCTTACAAATGTATTATTAAGATACCAAACGATTGAAAATGATCATTACCAAACGATTGAAATTATTGAATGCATGAGTTAAAAATTATAACCGTAACTTCTGATAATACAGAACAGAATTCTTTTGCTTAAAGAATGTTTTGATTATTGAATAATACTTAATTCTGCAGTAAGCAATTAATCGGTGCTTACTGGATGAGTATCTGAATCTGGATTTTTTTTTTTATCAGTTGGAGCGAAGAGGTAAAAAGAACCTTATTGAGTGGTGTATGGAGAAAAGTTTGATTGCAATATCGTATAAGTGCCCAATTTGTGGAACAGATATGAAACTAGTACAGCGAAAAAACAGTATAGACGTTTTGAGTGGTGCGCAACACTGAAATTGTGCGCGATGCCGAGTTTGCGCAACTCTGGAATGTTTTTTAAGTGAAAATAGATCGATGTGCACATGGGCAAAGCCAATGTGGTGCGCATTGCCGAGGTTGTGCGCGATGCCGAGTTTGTGCAATTCTGGGATGCTTTTTTAAGTGAAAATAGATCGATGTTCACATGGGCAAAGCCAATGTGGTGCGCAATGCAGAGGTTGTGCGCGATGCCGAGTTTGTGCAATTCACAGTAAACAATTCATAAAAACAATTAAGCTATTCATATAACACTTTTATGAATTATAGTAATATGTGACAATAAATTTGGTTAAGAGTCCCTCGTATTCTAGTCGCTGCTCAGGACTTATGATCAAGAGGCGTGGTTTAATAATAAAAGTAGGTGTAGCTCATGGGTTCGACCACAATACAATGGGTGCGAATTTAGTATTTATAATTTTAATATTAATTATAATGATAATAGTAATTAGGTTATTCAAGTAATGTTTATGGTTTATAGAAATATGTAGCAGTAAATTTCGGCAACAGTTTTTGGCCTATATGCATCGCTCACAACTCAATGAGAGTAGGCGGGGCTTAAGGGCGGTAGCTGTCTAATATCAGAGTGTTTTTCCACATAATACAACCAGTACAAATTTAGTAGCTATAACTTAGGCTTTATTTATAATGAAGAAGAGATGAACCAATTTTTGTTTGTTTTAGGTTAAGAAAATATAACTCTTTAAATTTTCCATTGCTATAGGACATTTCAATATTATCTTGCTTATTAGAATTCTTACAACTTTAGTTTTTGCTATAACTTTAAATATGGTTGTCAATAAAAATTAAAAAAAGGAATTTTTTGTTCCAAATTAATATCATATAATAATTTAATTTGCTCATATATTAAACTACTAAATAATGATATGCTTATCCATTTACAGTATTTGCAGCTAACGATAAAACATTAGAGAAAGGACCTAGCTTTAAATCCTAACAGGTAAGATTGCCTGCTAAGGAATTATAATATCAGTTATATTATAATTCCTTAGCAGGCAATCATACCTGTTATATACTTGAAATCTTTAGGTACTCACTTTTTCACTCAGTATACTAAACATAAACCTATACATGAAACATGAGTAAATTATGACATTCTTTCTTCATATTGTCTCAGATCTGTATTCCAAAAATAATGCGTCACATTTAAAAAATTAAGATTATTGATCAATAACAACCACTCTTTCTCTGTGATAAAACTAGCTTCAAAATTAAGTGACCAAGGTTTCGTTAGCTTTGCGCAGAGGCAGTGTCATAGCCAATGAGGTACTACCGAGGCGTGACTATTGCTAGTTGAAAACTTTTCCCAATACCCCGCCATGGCGACGTGAAATACCGTCGGCAGAGGCAATTTTTGGGAACCCTTACGAGGGTTTATAATAAATAACATTAGAGATCCTGATGGTTTAAAACTGAGTAGCGTCTCTAAACGGGATGGGTGTGAATGGCTCCCTATGAGAAAATCTTTTGAACTGTTCTGTTGCGTTAGTAGGTCACCTGAGAACCGCGTTAGATCGAAAGTGCTCAAGGTTTTTAATTACTTATTGTAAGTTTAAATTAACCCGTCGGCACACGCGCTGGGGTAAAATCCACCCCACGCGTAGTTTTTCTTAGAAAATAAGGGAAGGTCGTACCGTGACCTTTCTAATACTTCATGTACCTTTCAAGATCAAGGTTAGGAAGGGTTCGTCCAGAGGAATTTTTCCCGTGTCCTTGGGATTTGGTGTTTTCGGGGAAGGAATGTGCAATGGGACTGTAGCCAAAGAATCTGTAAGGAATCTCCTGGGATTCTTTGCTGTAGCTTACCGCGCGTGTACTAACGTTTCACTTCTAGAGAGACATTCATTGAGTTGAGGGCGTACGAGCGAGAAGAATAACGATTACGAGTTCTTCTCTCTAGTGTTGAAACTGATAGCGAAATTGAAGATTCCAATTATGAGTGCGATAATATTTCTGAAAGTGATCACGAAACGGATTCTGACCAGTAATATGATGATTCACATGATTTAGGGAGCATATCTTTTTTGACATCAGGGAATTTTTATGTTTGAAAAGAGGGAACAATTTCAAGTAAAAAGTTACCTTCGAAAAATGTTCGGATTGATAGGATTATTTGAAATTTATTAATTATGAATTTCAAAACTTCTGGTGTTTGTGAAATATTAGTTCTAAATGTCTTACTTTATATATATATATAAGTCTGCCTCTTGCCTGCTCCACAATTATTCACTTATGCAATTTTTTGGAATAATGAATTTAATTTTTTGAAATATATTTTTTCATGGTTTTAGATACGCGGAATTAATTTACATATGCTCTTAGAATTTAAATGATATTGTAAATTAGTTCGCAGCAATAAGAATTATTTTTATTTTTATTTCTTTGCAATTTAAATTTCTTAATTGAATTTTAATTTTATATTTTCTTTATACTAATAGGGAATATTTATTAAATTCAAATGCTCGATTTCTAATAAAGAACAAAACTTTGTTTTCAGTAATCGATCATACTTCAGAAATAACCGTTTTAGCCCAGAAGAGTTATTAATTTCGTTTCGGCAGTTTACGACAATTCAGTTTCTGCGTGGATTCACTTTTCAACCTGTTGCCACCAAATATTATAGCTCTGTATTATATTTAAAGAAATTAAATAATGAAGAATCTGCGCAAATGTATATATATATTTCTCGCATTGTGATAAAACAATGGTACCTAGAGCCATCGAATTTTGAATAACGTAATCCTCCGCCGAATATGGGCATCTGAAAGCCCTAATTTGGAATTCGCTTTATTAACTATTTTATATTTTGTGAATTAGGCATTATAAAGAATTTTTGATTAACAAATTACATTAAACATTAAATTCAACGATTTCAAAACGAGGAATGGCATCACTGTAAGCGGGGGGAAGTATCTCCAAGACGCGAGACTGTTTATCGGAAATTCTAAAGGTTTGCTCATTTTTAAAATTATTTTGCAATATTGCTGTTGAATTGAATTTTATGTTTTAAGAGCGAAGAACAGGATATTTAATAAATAAAGGTAATACACAAAACGAAGCGCTTTGGGGCGTAATGTAAAATCTGAATGCTTTCAGATTTTTTTTTCACATAAATTTATTCATTTAGTTTGTAAAATTTATAATCAAACTTTCGATTCAAGAAATTTTCCAGTATTTATAATATATGCAAAGCGGAAATTTTATATGCAAGATTTTTAACGAAAAGTAATTTATGTTCAGAAAATGAATTTCTGAATTAATTTTAACCCTCTGAACGTTATGACCGGCTTTATCCGGTGATCAGAAGTTTTGTTACCTGACATATATTAGCTTATAATTTAAGATATTTTGCTTTCTTACTTTCGTTAATATTGTAAATATCATCTTAATGAACGAACATTTACGAAAATAGACTAAAATAAGTAATTTACAAACTCAATTAATAAATGCTGTTTAAATACCGGTTTTCATGACTGATCTAAAATCCTGCGCCGCTTAAGACGTGAAATACGTTATTAATATGAATTAAATCCTAAATTACCGAATTGTAAGTACATCCCATTAATTTTTTAAAGTATTACAAATGTCTATTGTGTGTGTGCATACTTGTAAAACTTATTTAAAGTGACCACCATTCATGGGATTGACCAAACTGATCATTTTGGAAAAATCTCTTTTACTCAGAATAAATAAACCCTTGTACTAGAAGTTATGATAAACGTATTAAACATTGGCAACAAAATTGATTATACATAAATAACGCAAATTAAAAACTAGATAAATGCGATTTAATGGATTTAAATGTCTTGTGGTACTTGCTGACTTACAGGTTGACGTAAATAACCCGATAGAATGTATTTTATTACTCTTGAATTTTCTACTGATTTATTTACATAACTGCAGTATTGTAAAATTGTTTCGCTTGAAATTTTAGAATAGAAGCTTTTCTTAATTTCAAAAATGTTTTAAAACGAAATCCTTAACTTTTGAAGTAGCACATCTGGTTAACACAAACTCTTAAAAAAATGTAATTCTGTCATAATTTAGCGGGGCTTTTTTCAAAAATGCAAGGAAAGGACTATATGAGCCCACTGTACTTTTAAGAGAATGGGGCTATGACTCTCTCTGGCATATAATATTAGGCTTGGCCAGTTTCCTTTAAATAATATGTAGAGTATTTTACGTGGATTAACCAATTGTTTTGATTTACAAGGAGTCCTGAAAAGGATGCTAATTAAAATACCATTACTTGTTACAGTGTGCTGCGTGTGATGCATTTTACGATAAACGACTCACATTCTGAGTACGGAGCACGGATTGCTTCTAGGAATGAAAACCCCCTATAAATGTAGTGACCGCTTAAGCTTAACTTGAGTGACTTAATTCATTTTCTTCTGGAACGCAACTACAATATAGTTTTATCCAGTAATTTCATATACGTACACTAGGCCTATCAAGTAGTAAAAAAGAAATGGCGCAATACTTACGCCAACACCCGTAGGCGGAAATCAAAAGCTCGACATAGCCAGGCAATCGAAAAAAGCAATTACATATTTTGTAAGCAATTATAACCCTGGAATTCTGTAAGAATTGATAAGCAAAAGTTCGTAAGTCTGGAAAGCAATTAAGCAGCGTATGACAAAAACTGAAGTAGTCATGGGATAATAAGTCCGTAAAGCAATAATTTTTTTAAATCAATCGATCATTAAGTAATCAATTACCTTTCCGTAAGCAATCATAACATCCACTTAATCGCTAAGCAAATATGTCCCAAAGTCCTCATAGCAATTCAGTGAAAAGGGCAAAAGTTGATTTTGGCATGGCAATTTTTCCCGTCTAAGTCCGTAAATGCATCAAAGTGGCAGTAAAGCAGTTCCAAGGCATATGTCATGGCATATCATTGACAAAACTCGAAAGATAAGCAAAACATTTAAGGTTTATGGCAGTCATTGTGATAAGCAAAATTAATGCTGCGTTTCATTTCTGCTCAAGAAAGCACGTTTAGAAGATGAGATACTCGATACTCAGGACTATTAGCTGAGTCGACATTGCCAGTTGTAGTGTTCCTCCCATCTACTCGTATATTAACTAAGCATGGAGGAACCTAGTGAACTGCTAAGCGAATAAAGAAAAGTATAAAAGTATAAAAATTACATCTAAAATTAACTAAATTTCATGCATATGGTAGGAAACTGCAATAAACAAATTCAAAATTAGAATACTTTAAAAATTACGAAGGTATAAAATGTACGAAACAAGTTAAAAATAATATTCACAATTAAATAAAGCTCATATACATGGTAAGAAAATATAGGAATTAAGCTAAAATTAAGAGCCTGATTGAAATTAGGAATGTTAAAACATATGAAAGTCGTTACAAATTAAATGAAAGTCATGTGAAAGTATAACAAATTAGTTAAAATTCTTAGTATGCTGGAAACTAAAACGATAAAAAAATAGAAAAGGAGTTAAAATTTACATCTAGAACTAAATAAGTCAGTACTTTAAAATTTACGAAGGTTTAAAATGTACGAAACAAGTTAAAAATTACATCTAAAATAAATAAAATTCATATATATGGTCAGAAAATGTAGAAATTAAAAGTATATTTGAAATTACGAAGGTTAAAACATATGAAAGTAGCTATAAATTAAATTAAAGTCATGTACATAGTGTGAAAATATAGCAAATTAGTTAAAATTCAGAGTATGTTGGAAACTAAAAACATTAAAATATAGAAAAAGAAGTTAAAATTTACACCTAAAATTAAATAAACGTCAGGTATATGATGTGAAAATATAGGAATTATGTTAAAATTAGGACTATATTGGAAATTATGAAGGTTAAAATGTATGAGAGAAATCAAATAAAAGATTATGTATATAGTGTGAAAATATAAATTAGTCAAAAATTAAAATATATTAAATATAATGAAGGTTAAAATGTACAAAACAAGCAAGAAATGTTACATCTAAAATTAAATACAGGCCATCTATATGATCAGAAAATATATGAAATAAGTTAAAATACAGAACATGTTGCAGATCACTAACGTTAAAAAGAACGAAAAAAGTTAAAAATTACACCTCACGTTGAATAATATAACACACAAAAACGCGTGTTATAGTAATTACACTCGTAAAATATAACAAATAAGTTAAAAGTATGGCTAACAAGTATGAAAACACTCTGTCTGGGTAAAAAGAATTTAATAATAAAAATGAGTAATGTAGCTAAGATTACGGAAAGTATATCTAATATTGTGAATAGAAGACTAAGAAATAATGTAAAATTCTGAGTGTATAGGATCACTCAATCATTAAATTTGAAAATAGTCTTCGCTAAGGGTACCTAGGAAATAATCATCATATATGTAGTAAAACAGTTAGAATACAAAGAAAAAACACAAAGGCTAAAAATTTATTAACGAAAGAAATCACCTCCGGTAAATTAATAAAATATAATTGTGATTACATGTACCAGTTTTGTGAATATTTAGTCATAGGATAAATACAAGTAAGAAAATAATTATCTTTCAAAGAGGTTATGAAGGAAACATTTTATTATATAGTAATTTCTGTTTAAAGAAATTAACTGTATCAGTCACTTAAAACACGTACTTGATATATATGTTTTTAAGAACTCAATATAAGTAAGTAAGTTCACACATGATCACATGGATATAAATGTCTAAATCACCAAATTAAGAAATTGTACTCAATATTATTTGTATTTTAATAAACTTATAATTTGGTTTAAAATTTATTGTCTGTATGAAACCCATTATATGTAGCAGTATTAAAGACATTCAACCTTCGGGTAAATGCAAGTAGGAAAATAATTATTTTCCAAAGAAGTTATGCTGTTAAGGAAGCATTTTATTATATATACTAATATCTGTTTAAGGAAATTAACTCTATCAGTCACTTAGAACACCTACTTGATGTATGTTTTTAAGAATTCGATATAAATAAACAAGTTTACAGATTATCATATAACTACTAAATGTCTAAATCACCAAATTAAAAATTAAAAACCTAAGCACGCATGTTTTTTCTCTGACAGAGCAACTAACCGTACTCGATAACCCATTTTCAGATGAGCCTCCTTCCCCACGGCCGATCATTCCTTCTCGGAAGCTCCGTCTCAACTCCTAAGCTCCCGCTCCCGGTCCAGAACTTTAATTTTCCTCTACTCATGCTGTTATTAATGTTGTCTACTTTATGTTTTATGTATCGGAGATGGGGTAGCCATGATAAGCGGTTATTAAAAGTTATTTGTAAGTGTTTTAATTCTTGTACAAATTTAATTGACGTTCCAAGGATTTTGAGAGGAGGCCTTTTACAAGTACTTAGATGTTTTTTTGGCACCAATTAGCATGCCTTATGATTTGGAAGGTGAAACTAAAGTTTTATGGCATCTTACCCAATCGCTAAAGTCGTTGAGATAATCTTGTGCCAAGGCTTGTAATTTCGACTTGCCTCCTATCTTGTGCCAAGGTAGGCGGAGAATATGTTGTATTTAAAAAGAAGCAAAAAATCGTCAGCATATGTAATAGCATATAGGTATTTACTACAGTGTTCCATAAAAGAGGTCCTAAGCAGGATCCTTGCGGACATCCTCTGCTTAATTTATGTCGAAAGTATTGTCGAGTCTAGAGTTATTTGAACGGAGCGATCTTGTAAATGACCACGAATAAGATCAAGGAGGTCCCTCGGACAACCCATGGCTACCAGAGCATGAATTATGTCCGGCCACCACAGGGAGTGGAAGGCCCCCTGAATATCCAAACTGATGATGAGTGTATGCATATTGTTGCTTCTATTTTCTTTGATGACAGTAAGTAATAGTGACAGAGCGTGTTCAGTGGACTTTCCACGTAAAAATTCAATTTGATTTTCTTCTAGTAGACCATTACTGTATAAAAATTATTGAAGTCGTCCAAGGATAACTTTCTCCAGAAGCTTATCAAAGGATGGCTGCAGACATATTGGTCGATAGAGAAGCCGGACAAGCAGGATATTTATCCTTCTTGTGGAAGAGAGCGACTTAAGCTAATTTTGTTGAGAGAGAGAAATGTCTAATTTTACAGCAGGCCAGGATGAAAGCCTGAGTGAATTTTGGATAGATTTGATGTAATATCTGAATGAAGGCGTTGTCAAGCTCATCCGGGCCAGGGGCCGTTTTGGGGTTTAACTCTCTTATAATTCTATTGAGTTCAGGCAAAGTTGGTAGAGGTTCAGATGAGTATTGAAAATATGGATAGTTTAGATAAGAGTCACGAATGGCCTTTTGATCAGAGGTATCTTCTCCTGGTGTATCTCTCCTATCCAAAGTGGGTAATCGCCACTGTATTATTAGCATTGGGTAGTAGACTGGCAGGTAGGACTGTAGGATGGAAGACTTGATTAGTGGCAATTTTAAAAGACGTTCCGAATTTATCAGCAGTATTAGTGCAATAATTTCTCCGATATTTTCGTTATGCTAATTGAATGTTTTTCTTGAATTTAGCTTGAGCCTTTTTATATTGTAAAAATAATCTGAGCCGAATGATATGGTCAGTGGTTGTTTGAGCCCGTCTTCTTACAGCTCTAAGAGAGCTTCTTTCTTGTGCAAGTTCAGTTGTCTACCAGGTAGCACTTGTACTGGTTGGGTATGATCTAAGACGAAAGGGTTTTTGGCAAGCTTAAATACTGTAGTGGATCAGTTTATTGTAAGCATTGTCCAGTTCTGAGCCAAATGAGCAATTACTGAATTCCTGTAACAAGCTATCAACGAATGAAGCAAAGTTCCTTTCTAATTTCTATAACCCTTCATAATGAGTTTTAAATCTTCGTTTAACAAAGGTAGGGAACTGCGAGTCCAGTGTAAAAACAATACATCTGTGATCGCTAAGAGTGACTAGATCACTAACTGTCCAGTCTCTTGTACTTGGGGCCATATGAGGAGTAACCAAAGTAAGGCCGGGACAACCCTTTGCACGAATTGTGTCAAAGGTAGGCGGAGAATATGTTGTATTTAAAAAGATATAATTTAATGAAGAGATAAAGTCGAGTAGTATAGCAGATCTAGAATTTTCTCTTTGTGAGCCCCAAAGGTGGCTAGAGGCATTAAAATCCCTTCCAATTATACAGCCATCAAAGGTACTAGAATGAAGATAATCTAATTCTGATAAAACTGCATCCAATTCCCTTCTAAGTGGGCAATATACTAAGATAACTAAAATATTGAAGGATATGGTATTCAGAAGGATTGAAAAGACTGATCAATACATCACCATAGAGTTGAATTTAAGTGACCATTATAAACTATTGCAGCTGAATTATTCGAAGAAAGAAAAGTTTTATTATTTGTGGTTGAGCCTCCTAAGGTACAGTCCCGGTTGACATAAGGTTCCTGGAAAAAACCAATACCTATTTGGAATTCAAATTGTTGGTGTAGCATATGACTCGTAGCAGCAGAAGAGCCCTGCAGATTACATGGCATTAATTTAAGGTGTTCTAATCGAGAGCTTCCCCACATAGCACCAAAATATCCTTGAGATATCCTGAGGAAGTTTCTCGCGGGATATGCGCACATCCTCAGGACATCCCGGAATATCCTTCGAACCTCCTAAACGCCTCCTCCCGAGTGCTTAATTTCACATCCCAGTATATCCTCAGAACATCCTAAGTCCCATCGACAGCGTAAGAGATCTTATTAGTATATGAACTCCTATTTACTACATCCTCAGGACATTCCGGGATATTCCCTTAACCTCCTAAACACATCCCATTATATCCTATCTATGTCCCATCGACAACGTATGGGATGTTATTAGGATTTAATGTCCTACTTACTACATCCTCAAGACATCCCGTAATATCCCGATTTCTTCCTAAATTCCTCCTCCTGAGTGTTTAATGTCACATCCCAGTATATCCTTAGGACATCCTATCTAGGTTCCACCGACAGCGTATGGGACGTTTCAAGATTTGAAATACTAGTTACAATATCCCTTTAATTCCGGAGCAATAGTTGGGAATAGACGTCTTTTTTCTGCCAACTTATTAAAATAGTTCCGGTCTAGGAAGAAAATCCAATTATTAATGTTAGAATCCTTGCGATGCAATGGGGTACGTGGAATGATGGTGTCTTTATTATCTGAAGGTGCGTGAGCTTCAAAGGCTTCTATTAGATCGTATGCTGTAAATTCTGTGGGAACACAAAAAAAAAAAAAAAAATTATAGAAACGCTTTGCGGCTTTGGTTTTCTTATTTTCAGATTATCTCCGAGATTTGTGGAAGTTATTGAGTCCTGTAACTTTGTTAGTTGTTCCTCAGTAGAACCGCGTATCAACAGTTCTCCTGAACGCGTTGGTCAAATTTGTTGAATTGGAATATTAAATCTCTCCGAATTTAGTTTAGACACTAATTGTTTCTGAATTAAGTAAGGAGAAGTGTTAGCTTCCTTAGTGGAAATTAGAAGGACGTGTTCAGAAGGAGGAGTAGATGTACGTGTCTTCTTTTTCTTTCACTCCACCAACTGGAAAGGTCTCTCAGGTTGTTCAGTATTGTGCTCAGTTTCAGAAGCCGTGCCACGTAATGGCTGAGGAGTAAGATTTAGGATGTGTCTCCGCAGTTGTTGAAGGCTTGAGTAAGGAGAGATCTATCAGAGAGATGATCTTATGCAGTTGCTCGATTTGACCAGTAAGTAATTCCACTTGAATTTCAAGTGTAGCAATTTGCTTATCCTGATCTAAAATCGTATTTCTGCTACGTATCAAATTGTCCGCAAAGAAAACCTGATCAATTTTATTGAGTTTATGTTTTGCGTGATCAGATCCTAGTTATAAGAGGCTGGAGACTATTAAAGACGAAATGTTCTCAGTATCACAAGCTCCTGATGATGTTTTTTTTTTTTTTTTTTTTTTTTTTTTTCAGAGACAGGGAGCCCAAAACCGGCAATGAAGCTCCTGAATTAGGGGCCGAAACTGAATATAGTAAATTATTGGTAGCCATGAGAAATTGAAATAGTTAACATATCAGGATTAAAAAATACATAGAGATTACTATGTCATCAAATTTATAAAAAGGCAGAAAAAGCTGTTAAATAAACTGCAGCAAGAACAATAGTAAAAATTAAACTTAAATATTAAGAGAAGATGTATTAAAAAAACCCAATTTTCCGTTTCACAGGCAAATTAAGCAAGCATTCAGATCTCAGTGTTCTTACATAGGAAGCAATAATTATATAAAATAGAACCACTCCTTTTTTAATTATTTTTTTATTTAAAACATAGGAAATTTAAATTTTAGGAAATTTTACATATGCGCTTTTAGATTATCGGAAAGAAATAGACGACCCGTTTGCAAAAATATTAATGAATACCCAGGATATTAGATAATTAAGTTAAAAATATAATTGATATGCAAAATAGAACCAGTTATATGGAAAAAACATAGGAAAAGATTACGAGGTAAAGTGGTGCAGTTAAGCGGCTGTTGACGTCATCAAAGTCAATTTGCAGCAAAGAGACCTAAGTTACCGTCACTTGCATCGTTTCGTGGAAAAGTGGTGTAAGATAGCGTGGGTTATAACAAAGAAAAACAATTAAAGAAGTTATTAAAACTTAAAGTTTTTAATCAAATATCATACCAACACTGTTGAACAATCCGATTTAGGTATTGTTTAGTACTTTTAACCACAAATTACCGTATTACATCAAAATCAAAATTTTAAAAATATGGAGTAAAAATGTAAGTAAACCCAACTACACGTGTAAAACTCAATACAAAGATATCCCACCTGTACCAAAGTTTATAAACCAATACACGTAGTTATCCAATACACGAATAAGGAGCAATGTTCCTGCTGAAAGCATTATTTAAGTTTATCCTCAAAATTTTAAATTCGACCCATATATAAAACGGGTTAACTGTACCACTCGTGTTCAACCATATGTAACGTGAGAACCCGCCAGATTCCCTTAGGGAGTCCGCCGCGAAAACATCCCTCCCATTAAATAGAAAGCCTTCATGTTCCTTAGTACACATAAACCATTTTATAACACAGAAACTGAAAATTTTATTACAATGCAGATATTTAATAATAATGGCAAATGCACGCATAGTGTCGGATTAAAAAAGAAAAAAATTCAGAAAGCTAAATCATTCATATAATTTTCTCGTTTTGCCTCCCACAGTTTTACAACGAGCCAGAAACAGGCTTTTCGAGAAAAGTTTTCACCTTGCACACGATAAACAAGACACTTCTCCCAATCACTTTCTTTCTTCATTAAAGGAATTTCTTATACAGTTCTTGGTTGCTATTCAAATTAGGAATTTATTAAAATTTTAAATTCTTAATTTTGCCTTCAAACTTTTCAGTTCAATGTGACGTAGAACTAAATATGAAAGAAATAGTGGGTGATTCCTGAAATGGTAGCAATGGAGTGTTGACTTCCATTCTCACGGCTGAAAGAAAATGAATAGCAGATAATGATATTCAGGGAAAGTTAAGTACAGGGAAAAATCAGCATCGATATCAGCATATTTCACTTTTACATTACACCCAAAGGAGCGTTTCTTTCACATTTTGTGGGTTACCTTTATTTATTAAATATCATGTTCTTTGTACTTAAATCATAAAATTCAATTCAACAGTAATATCGCAAAATAATTTTTAAATGAGCAAAGCATTAAGATTTCCGATACACAGTTTCGCACGCTGGAGATAAAAATGTTTGTTCTGTGCAACGTTGCCATCGCTCGCTTTGAAATCCTTGAGTTTATTAATCAAAAAATTCGTTAAAGTTTTACAAAATATAAAATCGATAATAAAACAAATTTCAAATTTGGGCTTCCAGAATTCATATTCGGTAGAAGATTGCGTTATTCAAAATTGGATGGCTCTAGGTACCGTTGTTTTATCTCAGTGCGAGAAGAAACATTCATACTTGTATGGAGATTTTTCATTATTTAATTTCTTTAACTATAACACAGAGCATTAATATTTGGTGGCAACAGTTTGAAAACTTAGCATTCATAGCGAACCAACACAAAAAGCCAAAACGAAATTAATAGTCCTTCCGGGCAAATTTCCCCTTTGGACTGATAAGGTTATTATTAATTTAAAAAATTATATAGTTAATTATTAACAAAAATCAATGATTAACGTAATTAAATAATTAATTTTGGTAAAATGTAAAGAGATGAATTAAAATTTAATAAGCTATTTTTAATATAATTTCATTAGTAAAAATAAAATTTTCGAGATCAAATTTCTACTGAAATTGTTGTTCAGTTACATAAGGGCCGTAGCCTTCTTAATTGGAGCTCCAGTACAGAATTATGATTTATCACCGAGAATTATGAGTATATCCGAGAGAATTATGATTTATTTATTATTATAAAACTAAGAAGTACCGGAGCTGGACTCCTGTGGGCTCTGGCGCAATTTAAGGTCTGTTTACAGGAAGAATGTATTTTCGAGCAACTCTGGAGACAGATGATTTTATTTCATACTCGTATTGGCGATAAACTGGTGAACCATAATTTAAATGCATTCCCTCTCGCCAGTCCACTGGAGCTTACATTCACAATAAGGAAAAATCCTATAAAAAAAGTGAAAAGTGAATTTAAAAAAATAAAGAAGAAGAAGAAAGAAAAAAAGAAGAATCTGAAAAGTTTCCGATCTTAAATTACGTCCAAAGGAGCGGTTTTTTTTATTATTATTATTTACTATTATTTTTTATTTATTTATTTTTAGTCCAAATGAGATTAGTCCTTGAAGGACTATTGTTTTCGTTTTTCGATTTTGCGTTGAATCACTATAAATGTCCGCTTCACTTTTCAAACTGTTGCCACAAAATGTTAGAGTCCTGCATTATATTTGAAGAAATTAAATAATGAAAAATCTGCATAAATGTATGTATATTTCTCGCATTGTGATAAAAAAAACGGTACATATAGAGCCATAGAATTTTGAATGACGTAATCCTATTGCAAATATGGGCATGTGGAAGCCCATATTTGAAATTTGTAATTGGTTTTATTATCGATTTCATATTTTGTAAAACTTTAAAACAAATTTTCGGTTAACAAAAGCAAGGATTTCAAAGCGACGTTGTACACAAACACATTTTTATCTCCAGCGCGCGAGACT
The DNA here is from genome assembly GCF_044657685.1 of Stegodyphus dumicola. Taxonomy (NCBI): domain Eukaryota; kingdom Metazoa; phylum Arthropoda; class Arachnida; order Araneae; family Eresidae; genus Stegodyphus; species Stegodyphus dumicola. Next base: position 140,794,011 of record NC_140778.1, on the reverse strand, counting down.
CTGTATCGGAAATTCTAAAGATAGGCTCAATTTAAAACTATTTTGCAATATTGCTTTCGAACTGAATTTTATGGTTTAAGTGCGAAAAACGTAATGGTAACAGACGAAATGTTAAAAAAACACCCCTTTGGACAAATTTAAAATCTGAAACCTTTCAGAGGTTTTTTTTTTTTTTTTTTTTTTTTTTTAAAACATTTTTGTATGTTACCTTTATTTATTAAATAACATGTTCTTCGCACTTAAACCATAAAATTAAGTGCAAGAGCAATATCCTAAAATAATTTTAAATTGAGCATATCTTTATAATTTCCGATACACAGTTTCGCACGCTGGAGATAAAAATGTTTTTTCTGTACAACGTTGTTATTGCTCCCTTTGAAATCCTTGAGTTTATCAATCAAAAAATTCGTTAAAGTTTTACAAAATACGAAATCGGTAATAAAACAAAAACAAATTCCTAATTTCAAATTTGGGCTTCCAGATGCCCATATTCGCAGTAGGATTACGTTATTCAAAATTCGAAAGCTCTAGATACTGTTGCTTTATCACAATGCGAGAAACATACATACATTTATGCAGATTCTTCATTATTTAATTTCTTTAAACATAATACAGAGCGATAATATTTGGTGGCAACAATTTGAGAAGTGAAACTACGCTTGTACTGAATCAACGTAAATTAATTCTGCATAAATTTCCCCTTTGGATTAAAAATACATGTGCTATGCAACTTAGTCTTTTCTCATTTTTTTAAGGTCATTTTATAGCTGTTAGTTTTTACTCCAGTAAATTTTCAATGTTTTTTTTCATATTTCAGTTCTTTTTCCATGAGAGAATAAAACTCAGGATTTATAGTAAGTCATCAAAATACAAATATAATACAGGGCGATAATATTTGGTGGCAACCGTTTGAAAACTGGAACGGACATTCAGAGTGATTTGACACAAAATTGCAAAACGAAAACAATTTTGAATTTAAAAAAAAAAAAAAAAAAAAAAACCGAAGCTTTCAGATTTTACATTTACGCCCGAAGGGGCAGTTATTTAACGTTTTGTGTGTTACGTTTACTTATTAAATATAATGTTCGTCCCACTTAAACCATAAAATTCAGTTCAGCAGCACTATCGCAAAATATTTTTTAAAATGAGCCTATTTTTAGAAGTTCCGTTACACAGTCTCGCGCGCTGGAGATAAAAATGTACATTCCTCCCCCCCCCTCGTACAGTGTTAAACTTGCTGTCTTTGAAATCGTTGAGTTTGTTACTCAAAACTTCGTTAAATAAAATATGAAATAGATAATAAAATAAATTCCAAATTTGCGCTTTCAGATGCCCATATTCGGGTGGAAACTTATGTTTTTCAAAATTTGACGGCTGTAGGTATCGTTGTTTTATCACAATATGCAAGAAACATACATGCATTCGTGCAGATTCTTCCTTATTTAATTTCTTTAAATATAACACAGGGAAATAATATTTGGTGGCATCAATTTGAAAAGTGAACCGACACCTATCGTTCGTTTAGACTTCCGGAAACGCTACCCCTCCTTCCCCAGAGTAGTGTACACAATCCTTGCAAAGGAGTTTCAGTGAAACGCGAACCACTCTCAGTATCCAATAAGTGACGAAAAGAAACGTGCAGAATGTGTCGAAAAGGGCTTTGATTCGAGGGGACGACACAAATTGCGTAACTTCTGATTGGTGTGATTGTACCCCGCCTTCCGAAGAGACAAGCCCCTTTTCTCACTCAGCCCGAACTGACACCCTGAACAGGTAAGAAGCGGAATTTGTTCTGCTTTGCGGTTCTCGCCAACGGGGGCTGTGCTCTTTCCCAAACTAAGAACGAAGTTCTTTTTAGTCCAAAGGGATTTCAGTCCCGAAGGACTATTGCTTTCGTTTTGGCATTTTGCGTCGGACTCATAAACGTCGGTTCACTTTTCAAACTGTTGCCACAAAATGTTAGAGTCCTGCATTATATTTGAAGAAATTAAATAATGAAAAATCTGCATGAATGATTGTCTATTTCTCGCATTGTGATAAAACAATGGTACATAGATCCATCGAATTTTGAATGACGAAATCCTACTGCGAATATGGGCATCTGAAATCCCAAATTTGGAATTTGTTTTATTATAGATTTTATATTTTGTAAAACTTTAACGAATTTTTGATTTACAAACTCAATGCTTTAAAAGCGAGAAATGGCAACGTTATATAGAAAAAAAATACTTTTATCTCCAGCTCGCGAGACTGTGTATATCGGAAATTCTAAAGATATGCTTAATTTAACATTATTTTGCGATATTGCTCTTGAACTGAATTTTATGGTTTAAGTGCAAAGAACATGATATTTAATAAATAAAAGTAACATACTAAATGTTTAAAAAAAAATATGAAAGGTTTCAGATTTTAAATTAGTCCACAGGGGCATTTTTTTAACATTTCGTTTAACATTAAAAAAACGCCCCTTTGGACGTAATTTAAAATCTGAAAAATTTCAGATTTTTTTTTTTTTTTTTTTTTTTTTTTTCCCTTCATTTTATTTTTTGAAAGAATTGCGAATGATGAATTCCCATCGTCATGGATGACTGATTAGCGTAGAAAAGACATCTCATAGGTTACAAAACTATATATTTTAGTGGCCTTTTACACAGTATGCGCTCAAGCGAAATGCTTAAATCAAGACTTTTTGACGTTAGACTGGACTTTTCAATAAGACTCACTTATCATCGATAAGACTTATTTTTCTTATCGGTGCTTAATTTTCATGAAAAATTACTTAACTTTGATTGGCAACTCGGTGCGGATAATTTTTGCTTTTTTTTGCATATTATCACGCACCGCACTGATTATCATAACTGAACAGTCTTTTTTATTTTTTATACTCCCTTATTCTGTTGTCGTTTGGATATCACCCCCTTATTCTGTTGTCCTTTGGCTATTTAGTTTTTTCATACAATTTATTCCCTTTAAAATTATTCATAAAACTTACAGCGAGAAACTCTTTTCCTATAAATATTAAGATAAGAGTCCGTTGACTGAATGGTAAAATCTAAATGATAAGCAAGCAGTTACACACATAAATGATAGGCAAGTATTTATACAAGTAAAATTTATTATCTATTGGTTCTTTAGCTACTAATTTTCTGGTATTTCTCGGTCTTTTTAGGTAGCTACTTGTACAAGCTGGCTAATAAAATACCTAAGGGGACGTTTATTGCATATAACACAAAAGAAGATTCCCCCAAACCGTGATTTTGCTTGAGATTTAAACCTTTAAAATGTTTAATTTACATTGTTAAAATGTTTAATTTATTATGTTAATGTTAAATTTAAACCTTTAAAATGTTTGTTAAAATAATCTCCAGTGTATGAAACACTTTAGAAAAGGGATATTAAAATTATTTTCCTCGGTTTCTATCCTTTTGAGATTTAAGCTTTAAAATGTGTTTTAAATTGTTAAAATAATCTCCAATGTATGAAACACTTTAGAAAAAGGAATACTACAATTATTTTCCTCAGTTTCTTTCCTTTTGGAATTTAAAGCTTTAAAATGTGTTTTAAATTGTTAAAATAATCTCCAGTGTATGAAACACTTTAGAAAAGGGATATTAAAATTATTTTCCTCGGTTTCTATCCTTTTGGGATTAAAAGCTTTAAATTGTTAAAATAATCTCCAATGTATGAAACACTTTAGAAAAAGAAATACTACAATTATTTTCCTCAGTTTCTTTCCTTTTGGAATTTAAAGCTTTAAAATGTATTTTAAATTGTTAAAATAATCTCCAGTGTATGAAACACTTTAGAAAAAAGGGATATTAAAATTATTTTCCTCGGTTTCTATCTTTTTGGGATTTAAAGCTTTGAAATGTGTTTTAAATTGTTAAAATAATCTCCAATGTATGAAACACTTTAGAAAAAGGAATAAGTAGTAGGAAACAGCCGGTTCACTGACAGGGTCTCAAACTCACAGGCGGAGGGCGGAACAAGCGCGCAGGCGGTTGCGGATGAGCCAGCACGCGGAGACGTAGCAGATAAGGAGTGCTTATTGATTCTTCAGTTAGCCGATCATGCACCTTATAAGAGAAATATAAATATATTAATAATTTCTTATAAGGTCCATGTAGCCGATAAGATGACGTCACACTTTGATAAGAGATTGATTTTTGGCCCACCAGCAGCCGAGCGGTAAAGTCGCTGAACACTGGTAGTTCGGTCCGAAGTTCGAATCCCGCGAACGGGCTGGCTGAATGGGCGTTTTCGTGGTTTTCCCCATGTGTAACGTGTATACGAGCCAGTTTCCCTTAGAAAGTCCTCCACGAAGGCATCCCTCCCCTTAGGCAGATAGCCCTAGTGTGCTTTGCCATAATTAAATACACACTATTGATAAGAGATTATCTGTGATTGATTTTCCGGAGGTTCTCTGTTAATCAATTTTTAGCCTTTGTATTTTTTCTTCGTATTCCAAATATCTTACTACGTATACAGTATTTATTTCCTATGTGCCCTTAACGACGCTTATTTTCGAATTTAATGATTGATTCAGAAAGCCTTAATTTTAGATGTAATTTTTTTTTTTTTTTTTTTTTTTTTTTTTTATGTTTTCATATATTTTTAAGACTTTTAATTCCCTATATATTCAGAATTTTACCTTATTAACTATATTACTTATTCCTACTATTAAATTTATTCTACCGAGAAATATTTTCATGCCCTTTTAACCAATACTTTTAACTCATTTGTTACATTTTAGGAGCTTAATTATTCAGATCCGCGTTTCTGATTATTATATTATTCAATGTTAGATGTAATTTTTAACTTTTTTCGTTCTTTTTAACGTTCGTGATCTTTAACATATTCTGTATTTTAACTTATTTCTTATATTTTTTTATCATATAGAATCTTTACTTTAGATGTAACATCTTCAGCTTCTTTTGTGCATTTTAACCTTCATAATATTCAATGTACCCTAATTTTGAACTAATTTATACTTTCACACGATATACATGACTTTTATTTGATTTCTTTCACACGTTTTAACCTTCATAATTTCTAATATAGTCTTAATTTTAACATAATTCCTATATTTTCAGATCATACACCTGACTTTTATTTAATTTTAGACGTAAATTTTAACTTCTTTTCTATTTTTTTAACATTTATAGTTTCCAACATACTCTGAATTTTCACACTATTTGCTATATTTTCACACTATGTACATGCTTTCATTTAATTTATAGCTACTTTTATACATTCCAACCTTCGTAATTTCAAACATACTTTTAATTTTAGCTTAATTCGTATATTTTTGGAGCATGTATATGAACTGCTTTAGATGTAGTTTTACATGGTATTTTTAACTTGTTTCCTACATTTTAAACCCTCATAATTTTTAAAGTACTCTAATTTTGAACTTGTTTATTACATTTTCCTACCCTATACCTAACTTTTATTTAATTTTAGAAGTAAATTTCAACTTCTTTTCTATTTTTTCATGTTTTTTTAGTTTTCAACATACTCTGAATTTTAACTAATTTGCTATATTTTCACACTCTGTACATGACTTTCATTTAATTTTAACTAATTTTCATACGTTTCTAACTATTTTCATACGTTTTAACTTTCGTAATTTCAAACAGGCTCTTAGTTTTAACTTAATTCCTCTATTTTTTTACCATATATATGGGCTTTATTTAGTTTTAGAGGCTATTTTCAGTATGTTTCATACATTTCAAACCTTCGTAATTTTTAAAGTACTCTAATTTTGAACTTGTTTATTACATTTTCCTACCATATACATGGACTTTAATTAATTTTAATACTTTTTTTTTTTTTTTTTTTTCTTTTTTAGTTTTCAACATACTTTAAATTTGAACTCTTTTTTTATAATTTTCGATTATAATCACGCACTTGATTTTACTCTTTCAGCTAAATTTACATGTTTAAATGTCTTATAAACATAGAGAATGTTTTCAATTAAGCATTTTATTTTACAACCGATAACTATTATTTATATACAATGCGTTGAATAGCCCTTATTTAGTCTTTATAGTACTATTTTAATTTCCCAATTCTACAATTTATCATTCTGTAGCACTCTTAACATGACTGCCTCTACTATTTTACCTCATTATTAACTTCATTCGCATTTTTGAACTTTAACATTTTCTGCATATTCTGATATGTCCTTAAAATTTTTACATCATTTTTATCTGAATGCATGCTTTTAAGCTATTCAGTGTTACTAATGTTCGGTTTTGAATCTGGATTCTCATTAAGCTAACTTGATAGATTCCGCATTTTTAGAAAGAATTCACTATTTCATGCATAATTTGAGACCCATATTCACAGTTTCATATGCATATCCAGAAGTCTTTCTTATTATTTTGAACGCTTAATACCTTTTAATTCAGTATTTTTGATAATTCACTACATTGCATACTGTTATTTTTAAACTTTAAATGTCTCGACTATGCAAATTTTCACCATTATTGCCTTTTTCCTGCACTAGGTACGGATATTTCTGCCTTCATCGACAGCTTTCATGTGAAATTAACGATTATTTAAATTACACCTACAAAATAAATTCCTAAGATAAGCATTTTCAGTATCGAATTAGATGTGAATGACCATCGATTTTACCCATTGGTTATCATTTCAGCTCTTGAAATTTAGTTTAATCGATATAATTATATTTTTAGTGCATAATGTTAACACATTTCTTCGAACCTAGTTCCAGTTCCCACTAAATTTCCCTACTATCATTTATTCTCTACAAATAAATGATAAGGCCTATTCTGTCTTACGCAAGGCACGTCTGTGGCTCAGCTGCACCGACCAATAGAAAACACAACCAATTTTTTTTAAAACAAAATGTTTCGCAAATTTTTAAAGCTCCTTGGTTTGCTACGAAATAGGATATTCATAATGCAAACAAAAACCTTTCTTTATCTCGCTGTATACAGTGTCTTTCGGTCAATTATTTCCAAAGGTTCCTTCGACTGGACACCACAATATCCATATCTGTGTCCTATCCGGAATTGCGTTATCAAAGAGAAGACACAGAGCAGCTGTTAATAATGCATATAAGGCTTCGCGTTCAGAGGAGTTGGTATGGATACGAGGCGCCGCAAAGTAAACCATCCTCTCGTTCTATGCACCGCCCCGCATGAGCGAATTTCACTGGTTCCCAGTCGTGGACCTTATAAGAGATAATTGCATATATAGTCTATTTTTTAATTTCTTGTACTAGGATTTTCTTTCGTGAGTGTCAGTCTTTATTAATTTATTTACCAATTTATTCTGTTATGAACGAAATCTTGTGAAACACTACTATACCAAAGAAAGAAAGAGTAAGAGACACTTTACCCAAATCTCAGCTATATTTTCAAATATTTTAATGTTCATCCATCTCGAATACAGAAATTTATTCATAAAAACTCATTACATCAGTTAAATATTCCTTACTAATACCCATTTAAGCAGGAATAACCTCTTTAGAATATAAAATTACACCCAAATAACTGTCCGATTTTCCTATAATTGTACATATAAGTTTGCATTATAGGAACTTTCTGTGCATGTTCGAGAACTGCAATTTAATTAATGCTGTTAAATATTACCTTTTTCTAAGGCGAAATCTTCAAAGATCATTCAACTTTTCAATTACAAAGACTATTTAAATCCTTCATCTTCTCCTGCAGTATTTCGTCAGTATCGAATACCTATCTCAGAACTATTTTCTTAAGACCTAAATATGAAAGAAGCATTGTGCACTGTATAATACTTACTGCTTTAATTCAAATAAGGATAGAACCTTTATCGAATGCAAGTTATTTACCCAGAATTCCAACAAATTTTAGAAAATGTGCCATAGAAAGCAACTTATATATCTAAAAATGAGTCTTAACAGATTCCTTTAGGCTTCAGATTTACTATCAGTGGGAAAAACCTGAAGTTCACTTTGTGACCTTGTCAGTATATAGACAAAAATCATGCATTATTTTGCAGTACAATTAGCATTTTAGATACATTTAATGCTAATGAATTAATTTTAATTAACTTTCAATTAGAATTTTTAAAAGAAAAGCATATTTATGCGACATATTATTAAATTATTCCCAAGCATTATTAAGGAAAATGCAATTAAATATCCACATACACACTACGCAAATCCATTCATTAGGAACAATGAAGCTTTACCAATACTTAAATGAAATGTAAAATCTTGTAATGCGTAGTATAAAACCTGAGTAACATATCATTTCCTATAAGCAGTAAACGGGAAAAAAAAAAAAAAAAAGTATTCTTATGATAACTTAATAAATTAAATAAGACTTGAGCAGTAAGAGTAATGTACAGAGATATTTATTTAAAACATAATATGAAACAGTTGACAGCTAAATAAAGATACATTTCAATATAAATAAAAAAAATTATTAAAATACATACTTACTAAAACAAATTTTTCTCACAAATTTTCTATTCTGTGACGTAAAGTTGACAATGAAATATTCTTTAAAACCTTATCATTGTCATAATTACAACAGCAAGTGTTTACATAAAGTTTTTGAGCAAGTCTGTTAAAGTTTATTGATAATATAGCTTTCTCAGTATTAGTCATAGCTTTTCCCTCAGTCGTCTCCATTATACAGGAGGGGGGCGACGCTGACTTAGATGATTACCTGCACATCCCTCACACATAAATACCTCATTGAAACTCGTAAATAATATTGTTAAGTTTCTGCATGCACTGCTCGCTAGTTAAATGCTCCAGCTGCTTGCATTCTGATCACCGTTTTCTTATCTCATGCGGTAACACATTTTGAAATAGAGCAGTTTGGATAGTGTGCCAACACAAGCCACATGCCAATGAGCCTAATAATCGTAAACTCTTTCCTATCCACTTTTTGCTTTAGTGTTTGTACTGTGTATAAAAAATTATAAAAAACCAAAAAAAGTATAAAATATAAAATACAAAAAAATTCTAAAAACCTAAAAACTTATAAAAAAATTATGATACTTAAGTTTTTTAATTCTCATCTCTATCCCTAAACTTTCTCGAGCCTGTGGCTCCCTCTAGTGTGCATCAAGTAAATCACTTATGCCAAATTTTTCCTATTTCTGCTCGCTTTTAGTAATTCTGATGTGGAGGTAGATGGTTTTGAACCATAGGAACTCCGAAATTTTTAAATCATTGGCATTGGATAGTGTGTGTTATTTCAGTGTATAAATCTAAAATTTTATCGGTCTGATATTAACTTCTAATTCAAAACAATTTGCTATGAGACGGTAACCACCGGATGAGCTTTTAAAATTTTTTTTGAAGAACACATTGCGCGTTTGCACAAAATACCGCCAACTGATTATTGGCTATCGAAGATGCTTCCGAATATTTGAAATTAAAGTTTGGTAATTTGCTCATGAAATCATACCACGTCTCAGTCACACTCAGATCCTCAAGAGAAGATCCACAGTTGAAATTATTCTTTTCTGCAAAGTTCTGTATATGAAATCCGACGTTATTTTTTCTACTTACAACGATGGAAAAACGAAACATCCGTTCTAATGACCAATAATTGATCACTTCATCATGATTTCGTGATGACGTCTCAGCCAGTCCTGGGGTATCTCGAGTATCTCATCTTCTAAACATGGTTTCCTTACGCGGAAAAGTTCTTTTACTCATACACGGTATAGGGATTATGTCGTCATAAAAACTGAAGTTCATTTCATCAGAAGAACGCTTCACTTGCGGATATATAATTTTTCATAACGTCAAACTTAATTCGAATAGTCTTCACTTCGGCTGGAATGGGATACCATGTTTCCAGACTACATTCATTGGGGGTTTCATCACTAGAAGCGATCCATGTTCCAGACTCAGAATGTGAGTCATATAATTCTCTCTTGTAAAATGCATACTCGCATCGCACCGTAACTCAGTGTGGGAATGCAGTAGGAAGGGTCCAAGGAGCTTTCATCGTCTCTGTGCGCAGATATCTTGGCATCTCCGTCAGAGTATTTGTTGAGCAGAACGTAATTATATTTTTCGTGGGTGAGAGTTTCTGCTGCAGCATGGGCTGAGCGACGATCGATGTCCACGAAAAACTGTAGGTCAGTCCATCTTCATCCCCGAAGGCACAACAAAGTCGAACTGGAATATGTTGGTGGCCGTAAATATTCAGTTTCATGGGTTGGAAAGGATACGTGCAGAGTTCCGCAAAGACAGAATCAGCCTTCTCTTTGCCATGAAAATCTTTGAAATAGGACAATATTAACTGATCATCAAATATTTCGGTCATCGTGAGTATTGTAAGAGTTAAGAATGACTGCTTTGAAGTACAATTTGCAATGAAATGAGAAATCTACTGAGATCAGATATGTTTAAATGCTTAAATGCGAATTGCATACGCTTATGTAGCCTTGCGGCTTTTACAAGCTCTGTTCTTTTAATCCCTAGGGAACATCACAGTGTAAACTATCAACTAAATCCCAGCCGGGAAACGGATCAAGGTAGGAAAGAGGGCCCGTTGGCCGCGAAGCGTATGAGATAATCGTTACATAACAACCACTTATCGAAGAGGTTGTGAGAAAAATTCGTAACCAAAACATACATGTGGCAAATGAAGCGATATCAAGTTGCAGAAAAATGAACAAATAAATTGTAAATTAATGATATTTACAATGAGAACTGTAGTAAAGTGTATGCCTAAGTGACGAAATTATGGTCCTGCATTCTGTGAGCAGTAAAAGGCCTTAGTGTGGCATCTTCTGGGACGCATATGTAGTTTAAAGAAGCATTAAAATTGCCCGCCATGCATTTTAAACCCTTATCATAAAATTTACTGTTTAATCTATGGAGGTACTCATCAATGTATTCTACCTTCAAATCATCATGCAGTAGTTTGTTCCTAATATAGAAATGTGCGTTTGTAATGGTGCGCAAGATTTTATTTTGTACAACTTGTAATTTGTGCAGTTCATTGCTCTTTTCCGTAGCCCAAACTGGCGAGGCGTAACACATGATAGGTTGCAAAATGGAAAGATAAATTTGTCGCTTCCTGCGTAGTTCAAATTTAGAACACCCACCAAGTAGACACTTTTAGTTTTGTTAGCTACATAGTTGATATGGGTGTTCCACGTTAGCCTTTGATTTAGATAAACTCCTAGATATTTCGCCTTGTCAACTGTGAGTACCCGCTGGCCGAATAGGTACAGTGGCTGAATAACAACTTTTAATTTCTTCCTGCGTACGATAAGTAGTTCAGACTATCAGCATTAATAGAAATCCTCCAGTTGGAGCACCATTCTTCAATATTAAGTACAATATCTTGCAATACGCTAATGGCTCTGTTAGGATTTATTGATTTAACTGCTACCGCCGTATCATCCGCATAGCAGGCAAGTAGAGTGTTCCAATTTAATTTGTCCTATGGAAAATCCGCCGCGTAGAATAAATAAAGAATTGGTTCCAAACAGGACCCCTGTGGGACCCTGCTGACATCATCTTGTAGCCAGAATGACTCTGTCTGCAGCTCACAGTGAAGAATCTGTTTGTGATATAAGAATGTGTCAGTAAGATAAGCTCTCTGGGAATATTAAACTTGATTAATTTGTAGATTAGACCCGCATGCCAGACGCGGTCAAATACTTTGGCCACGTCTAGCATGAGCAGTGCTATGAGATCAGATATTTCTAAACAACTTACTTATATAGTCATTTACCGATAAGAAAGGATCCTTTGATTCATTATCTCGCTATGATTTCATTCTTTTAATCGGTAATCGTCTTATTTGTTCCGATAACATCATGTTTTCCAGGACGACGTGAACCACATTGAGTCATCTAAAGAATAAACAGATGGGGTACTTTGTATCACTTTAAGTTGGTAAACCAATTATTAGGAAAGTGAAGGCTTGTTAAACTAGTAATGGTGGTTTAACAGGCCCTCATTGCTTGGAAGCAACAACAGCTCTCTATTTGACAAGCACGTACATCATTTAAAGCAACTATACCCATCTGAATTTATTGATCTATTTCAAAAATGCCTTATATATATATTCAAAAATTTTGACAGATATATGGATATCAAACCCGCATAGTTAATTTTACATATTATAAACTAGGAATGTTTATACACTCTTAGACTAAAAAAAGAGACACCGCGAAGCACCGAGAAGATATAAAGCAAATTGGACACAAATTGATATGCATATAAGTTTCGAGGGAAAATGCAAAATTTTACATTTTGGCTGCCAATGAATGAAAGGTTGTCTCTATAACGCATCTGATCTGCGCAACTGACGGGATATTTAAGAGGAGAAATTACGATTCCAGGTCATAAATTCCTCTAGAATTTCATTCCGTGTATTCTGGTAGAGAGTAACTATGCCTCGCATGCACGTGCGCGCACGATATAGTCAGAATTTGAAAGACGTCGTGTAGTTGGGTTCAAAGAAGCTGGTTGAGCTTATCGGCGAATAGCTGGATATTTCAGCGGGAGCGAAGCCACTATTACACGATGTTGGCAGGAATGGGTGAACGATGGCCGCACACAGCGTCAAGAAGGAAGTGGTAGGCCTAGAGAAATGACAGAACGTGAAGACCGAGCAATCGTCAGAGTGGTACTCACAGCCCCAGATGCATCATTATCATCATCATCGATTGTACGTGCAACTAGTGCTTCAGTGACCGCAAGGACCATCCATAGACGGTTCACAGAAAGGGCGCCGAGGTCACGGCGCCCCTTCCGCCGACTACCATTGACCTCTGTCCAACGTCAAGCCTGTTTGCAGTGGTGTCATTCGCACTGGAATGTGACTGACTGGAGTAGAATAGTCTTCAGTGATGAGTTTCGCTTTGAGCCCCGATGACCAGGGAAGGTGAGTCAAGTTGGTATCTTGACTGTCTTCCTGCAGACAGGCCGACAACCAGGAGTGGTGGTCTGGGGTGCCATTTCATTTCATAGTAGGACCCCTTTGGTTGTCATCCGTCGCAACCTTACGTCGACGAAGTTCTAAGGCCCGTTGTGTTGCCCTTCATGTCACGCCAACCTGGGCTTACATTTCCGCAAGATAATGCCCGCCCGGCACTGCACATGTTTCTACTGCTTGCCGAACATTACCTTAGCCAGCAAGGTCGCCGGATCTCTCTCCTGTTGAGCATGTATGGAGCATTATGGGCAGGGCCCTCCAACCAAGTCGGGATGTTGACGATGTAACGCGCCAGTTGGGCAGAATTAGGTACGATATCCCTCAGGAGGACATCCGCAACCTCTATCAATCGATTGCCAAGCCGAATAATTGCTTGCATAAGGGCCAGAGGTGGACAAAAGCGTTACTGACTTTTTCCTTTGTGAAGCTTATCACTTCAATAAATCATCCAATTTTTCTCAAACTGTAATCATTTGATTTTCTGTACATGTACATCACTTCTATCGATTTTCGTCCCATTCGGATAACTCCTTCTTGGTGCGTCGTTTATTTATTTATTTTTTTTTCTGGCTAAGAGTATATAATTCAGAAGTCATGCATATGTTTTTCTTTTCTTCACATTTTAAAAATACAGCAATTCCCAAAAGTTAAGCACTAGATGATAAATTCAACAAAAATGTAAAAGTAAAGTTTTGATTTACATCAGATTATACCTGAAAGTAATAACGATGCATATGCATGAAGGAAAACAAGTAATATGCATAACGATGAAAATACAGTTACATTTCCATAAATCATAAGATGATGTCACATTTATTTTGATGTTTAAAGCTGAACACAAACATTTATTAGCTATGTGACACAACGGACAAATACCAACCATTCCTTCAATGAGGTCCTTGATTCGGGCACTTGGCTAGTCCTCCATTATAGCAGTTTCCATATGTCTGATGTTGGCTGGATGTAGGACACTTCCAGAGAGAGTACGCGCGATAAGATCCCAGAGGTTTTCAAAGGAATCAAGCCCGGAGGTATATGAGGCCAATTCATACGACGAAATATTCTCACTCTTCAGTTACTAGTCATCCATGATGGCTCTATGGGGATGGGTATTTTGACCAAAAGGAGGAAATCAGAAGCAGCTGCTTCAGAGTACAATTTATCCCAAGAACTTGTCCGCGCCAGAAAACCCTCTTTAAAGGTGTGCAGCCGGTGAGATATCTCATTGAAATTCCGCCCCACAGCAAAGTATTCATAGCTCTAAATGCACATCAATGCGTCCGATAGCATATCCGGTGATGTTCTAGATTTCACACCTTGAGCATCGTTCTGACCAGATGCTTATCATCTTACGATCTGATTATAGAGAAAATCTAGATTCGTGCATTGACAGATGTTACGATTACTAATTTGGGATAACACAATGGTGATGTTCACGTCACCACACTGAACTTGACCTTTTGGATCGAGAATTCGGTGCGACAGAGAAACGTGGTACTCTTCCCCTGAACAATCTCTTCACCTAAAATATTCCGTGCAGAATACTGGGAAAGTTTTCCTTAATTGACACTGCAAAGATGTATGCAATAGTCGTGGACTTCACTCGTCGATTACTTTCGGGACTAGAGTAATGCAGCTATCTTCAAAATGAAAGGCAGTGCGTCGTCGACCGGCTGTAATCCTTCAGTTAACCGTTAAACCCTTTTATACTTGTTTTTAGATGTGAGATATTACCGAATGATCAAGGCGAAAGCAAAAATCGAAGTCTTTGATTAGATTTTCTATTTAAATGCGTCTGATAAATGCGTCCGATAACTGTGTCCTACCTCTCATGATCTACTATTTATTTTCTTTCAGCCGTGAGAACGGAAGTGAATACCTCATTGCCACCATTTCAGGAACAACCCAAACATTTCTTTCATATTTAGTTCTAGGTCACATTGAACTGAAATATTTAAGGGCAAAATTAAGAATTTAACATTTTAAAAAATTCTTAGTTTGAATAGCCACCAGGAAGTGTATAAAAAATTGTGATAATAAAGAAACAAAGCTTTTTTAAAAAATAATTATGGGTTAACTCATCAGAATCTTTTCTCGGAAAGCCAATTCTTGGCTCGTTGTGAAACAGTGGTGAATAAAACGCGAAAACTATGAGAACGGTGGTTGCTTTCAGAATTTTTTTCTTTCTCAATCCGATTTTATCCGTACATTTGACATTATTATGAAATACCTGCATTGTAATAAATTTTCATTCTCCATTTAAAACAATAATTCGTGTGTACTGAGGAACATGAAGGTTTTGTATTTATCTCTCGATGCATATGGTAAAAATAAATGATACAGCTAGTCAGGTGGTCTATCTAGGTCAACGACTTTTGATGACCCTTCCATGAATCACAGTCACGAGTGTGGCACTTTTCGATTTGAGGTATTACCTAATGATTAATACCAAAGATTAATCCTGCTTTTCCTGTTTCAATGCGTCCGATAGCACATCAGCGCTCATTATCTGTCATTCATCTTCTTTCAGCCATGTGAACAGAAGTGAATACTCCATTGCTACCATTTCAGTAATAACCCAAATATTTTTTCGTATTTAGTGCTACATCACATTGAACTGAAAATTCACATTGAACTAAACATTGCTCTACAAATAAATGATAAGGCCTATTCTGTCTTACGCAAGGCGCGTCTGTGGCTCAGCTGCACCGACCAATAGAAAACACAACCAATTTTTTTAAAACAAAATGTTTCGCAAATTTTTAAAGCTCCTTGGTACGAAATAGGATATTCATAATGCAAACAAAAACCTTTCTTTATCTCGCTGTATACAGTGTCTTTCGGTCAATTATTTCCAAAGATTCCTTCGACTGGACACCACAATATCCATATCTGTGTCCTATCCGGAATTGCGTTATCAAAGAGAAGACACAGAGCAGCTGTTAATAATGCATCTAAGGCTTCGCGTTCAGAAGAGTTGGTATGGATACGAGGCGCCGCAAAGTAAACCATCCTCTCCTTCTATGCACCGCCCCGCATGAGCGAATTTCATTGGTTCCCAGTCATGGACCTTATAAGAGATAGACTAATCGAGTGGGCGGGGCGCGTGTGACCGACATGTCGGCAAGAAAGAGTAGGGACGATCTGGTTCCCTTTAACACAAACCTATGGCGTTTGTATCACATAACTGTTTTTAACTATTAAATGTGATACGTTGTATAGTGATGAGGTTATGAAAGCCACAGTTTTTTCCAAATAGGATTCAATATATCTCATTAAAGCACTTTTTACTGCATTTCCCGCACTTTTTTTCACGCGTAATTCTTCTACAAACATCTTTACTTTGGTAAAACGGTAAAAACTCTACGCACAAAATTTATTAACTTAATTTTGCGTAAAAATAAAATTAAATAAGATTGATAGTACGTGATACTTTGAAATAAATAAGGTAAAATTAAACAAGATCTGATATTTTTTTTTAATTTAATGAACATTTTCAGGCAGTGATATTCCAAACTATAATAACATTACAAAACGATCATATTTATTTGATTATATGATCATTAAATTATTAACATTAAAGTGGATTAGTTATTTTAATAATTCATAAAATTCAGAGCATAAAATTTTCTGAGCGTAATGAAGGGGAAAAAAAAGATAAAATAAAATCTAGAAGCACCCTTTTTTTTTAAAGTTTTGTGTGTTACCTTTATTTATTGAATATCATGTTCTTCGCCCGTAAACCACATACATTTGAAAACAGCATATGTTTAGAATCTCCGCACTGTAGATAAAACTGTAATTTTCCGTACAGTGCTCGCTCTGAACTCGTTGAGTTTTTTAATCAAAAATTCGTTACAGTTTTACAAAATATGAAATAGATTAAAACAAATTCGAAATTCGGCCGTCCAGATGCCTGTGTTCGGGTGGAGGATTACGTTATTCAAAATTTGATGGCTCTAGATACTGTCGTTTTTGTCACAGTGCAAGAAACATACATGTATTCATGCAGATTCTTCATTATTTAATTTCTTTACATGTAATACAGGGCGATAATATTTGGTAACAACAATTTGCAAGGTGACACGGATATTTATAGTAAAATAGCGCAAAATGCCGCTTCGAAACTAACAGCCTTTCTAGGCTACCGCCCCTTTGGGCGAATAAATTAAATTAACAGTAAATAAAAAAAATCTCATGCAGAACTAAAAATAAATTTAAAAAAATAATCACTATAAAATACAAGCAAAGTTAATTATTAAGGTTAAATACAATTTTAACATTAGAATTAAATGTATAAACATTTTTAAGGAGTTAAAAGTGTTTATCACTATGATGCATTATGAAATATAATTGAAATAAAATTCCTTTATAGAAATTGTGCTACAATACTCATCTATAATTTTAAAAAAGCAGCACAATTTAGAATTTTAAACCCAACTTTCAAAAATTCGTTTTTAAATATTTTAGTATTTTTTACCTATTTACACCAATAAAAAGCATAAAAATTACAAGAGAAAATTGCTTGTTTGAAATTTTCTATTATTTCAGATTTAAAATATTATTTTCTAAAAGAAGAAGTTACATATTTCCTTATAGTTACATATTCCTTCTATAGTAAAAGCTGAAAACATATCCAGTCCTGAAAGCAATCAATAGCTGTATAATTATTTGGAACGTTAATTATGCTTGATAAATATGCTAAATTTTTAAAAACCAATCTCAATTTCAAAAAGAAAAATATGTAGAAATTCTAATTTGTGAAATGAGGCGCTACAACCAGCTCCTTCTTGCTGCAATAGGCAACCACTGTAAAATTCTGCAAGTTGTCTCTACTCCTCCGAATGTGATCAAGGTGACAGCCGGCAACGCCTCAGACGAGGGAGAAAACCCGTTTGGGTTTAGTCTATTTCTTATAAGGTCTCGACACGGTGTTTTGTAATAAGCTTTTCAATTTTCGTTTTGACCCTGTTGATTCTGTTTGAGTGGAAGGATTTGAAGTTCTATTGAATTCTTTGCGTAATTTGTTGCGTTGCGGGATGAAATTACTATGTGCATAGGGAAATGTCTATGTGTGTAAGAAATTTTAACAGGACTAGATGCCTCATGCGCAAAGGCTGGATTTTTGTAGTAAATATTAATGCAGCATGCCTTAGTGCGAAGGTTCTCAACATCAAACGGTGAGGTTTCAGGAATATTACGCAAGAGATTGCAATACATTTTCTGAGTGGAGGGAGTCTCTGGGATTGCTCCTGCCAAGTTTTGGTATTACAGGCACGTGTATTAAATTTTTCCTTGCTGGTTATTCCACGAATCGAGGTTTAAGCCTCGATTCGTGGCGTAACTTCAAGACGCCTTCCCTAAAAACAAGAGACACACACAGCTTACCTTCCCCTTTCATATACCTGCTTCTCTGACTAGCCTTCCTTTTAAAATTTCTAAACTCTTTTCTCCTATCACATTCCCCTTTCTTTCGCAGAGCCGCTAAACCAGTGCATGCCTTTTGTGATTCCACGAATTCTGCTGGCGAAATATCCGCAAGTCTAGACTTTACTTCTGAACTGATGGCCGGAAATTAAATTAAATCCTCCGTATTACTCGTTAACCTTCCTTCTTCTGAAATCTCATTATTCACAAAACTTCCATTTTCTATCTCTTCCTCATCTTCCGACCTGGAATCTAAATTTTTCGTACCCGCTCTCTATAAACTCACATGCGCTGGCGCCTGACTACGGGTTTCCACAACGTTCAAGAGGATCCGTCGTTCTCTAATTTTCTCTATCAACTGCTCAATTTTATTTCCTAACAATTAATACTCTTTATCTTACTCCACCGGAGTAAACTCTACCTTTTTGGTGACCACACCAAAATTACCTTCAATGGTGACCACACCAAAATTACCTTCAGTGGTGACTTTCACCAAAGGTAAAAGGCTATTATTAGTATTCTGTATGCAAAGGCTGCTTCACCGACACAACGTTTCCCCTAATAAGTCACTAATATTAATCCAAGTAATATTTACATAGATCTATTCCAGCTCCAGTATCTGTCAGATATTCTCTCTCTACCCAATTAATGACCGCTTTCTTGAAATACGGCTCAAAACACTTCCTTAAACTCTTCCTAAATATTTCACAAGATTAGCCTTATTTGTTTCTAGCGCTAGACAGCTAGGTTGGATGTGTCCATCCTTCCCACATTGGTAACACATTATTTTCCTCTGTTTCACGAAACCTGTTTCCTTGAAAGCCCGCTCCTTTGTAGAAGCCTCCACGTTTTTATGATCCTCCGACTTAAATCTTTGATGACGACCAGGGATAAATAAAAGGGCTAGCTCATTTCTTTGTTCGACTCCTCGCCGACGCGAGCCTAATGGGTAAAATTAACAGGCAATAATCTGACGTCACTGTGATGCCACCTGTCCTGATTTCTCGCGTTTAAAACAGTAGTTTCATTGAGCTGCGAGACGATTTCCTAGAGGTTACATATCCTAAATTAATTTTAATAATATATATATCTGTTTTCTAATAATGTATATATTTAAAATAATTTATATATATGTAATTTTAGTCAGTTTTTAGTTTAAATTCTATATTTTAAAGTATCGTTTACGTAATATGGCTTTTTGCGCTGCAGTAACGTGTCGTAGCACTTACAGAAGTATGAAAGGATGAAATATTTTATTTCATGGGACTAAAGGATCCAAATGAGAGTTTGCTTTTGACGAAAGAATGGATACACAAATGTCAAAGAGAAGATTCTATTAATGTGAAGAGCGGAAAAATCTGCAGAGAACATTTTCTATGCAGTGTTTATGAAGATGATATGAAAAATCCCTTGTTTGGATAGCCACAAAAAGAAACTGTTGAAATGGAATGCTGTGCCGAAAGTAAATTATGATGACAATAATAAATCAAAATTGATGATGACAATAATAAATCAAATTTTAATGATTTTGAAATAAAACTCACAAATGAAAATGTAGATCATCCTTGAATGTTTAAGGATAAACAAGAATGCATTGATAATTTGAAGAACAAAATAATATCCTTAGAAAATTGTATTAAAGTATTGAAAAATAGAGAAAAGAAAAACTTTAGAATGTTTGTTCAGCGACAAAGAAGGTGGACGACATCTAAACAGAAATTGGTATCAGAAATTAAAATCTCAAATAGCGAAATTTGGGGGGGACACAAATCGGAGAATTTGGAAAAATGTCTATTTTTATAAAGACGCGAATAATGCATTACTGGAAAAGAAGAAAAAAATCAGGTGGACTAGTGAAAATATTTCACGTTGCATTGTCATAAGAGCTCTGTCATCTTAAAGCTATGATTTTTGGAAAGAAAAAAAATTAAGAAAAAAATTGGAATATCTTTACCTAGTATTATCAAATTAAAGAAATGGTGTTTATTTTATTTTTTAGTGTTTTCTAAATTTTAGTGTAGTCCAAGAATTCAAAGTAATGTTCTTACTCTAAAGAAGGAAAGAGGCGAATATTTGTATTCTGTAGAAAAAATATGCGTTCTCAGTTTCGACGAAATGCATATAGATTGAAAACTCTGCTATGACTCTAAACTGGACTAAGTTGTTTCTTTTCAAAATGTGCAGTTTGTTTTAATCAGAGGTCTCATTTCGCGCTCCGCCTCAAATTACTGAGAAACCGCGTTTTAGATAGAGGATTTGTTTTAGAAGATGTAACTGTTTTAAATTTTGATATTATTAAAGAGGTTTTAAATAGAGATTGAGAAGAAATCAAATTGTGTCACAAACTAAAACCAAATTATTTAATGGTCAAGGGAAACGAGAGACAAAAAGTCGCTCCAGAGAAAACATTATTTTCAAAAAGTACCGCAAAAGGTATATATACTCTACCACACAGGAAATCAGAAAGCATCTGACTTCTATGAGTTAATCGATAATATCTTAGGTATTATGAATAGTACCAAAATAGTACCAACAAGAATAACAAGTATTTAACAAAGTAATTTTGTTAAGTAGTTGTTAAAGTTATTCTTATTGTATCCTTTGTAACTAATTATTGATTAGATTTTGTGCTAGATTAGCATTCTAGATAAAATATAATAGTATAAAACATCAAAGTAATTGGCATAAAAAGACCTGCTTCCTTTACTCACACTTTTGAAAAATTAAATAACTGTTTTAGGTACTCTGAATAAAGCTATTTTGTCAAAATTAAGGTAACAATATTATATACATTTATTTAATTGTAATATAGATATAAGTATAAATTACAAAATTATTTTAAAAATATCTATTATATTGAATCGGAAGAGAATTATAACAATGCAAAATTTACAATTAGGCAAAAAATCAAAAGTAGGTTAGCAGAAATGTTGCCATATATGTCATGTGTTGAAACCTATGTCAATGTAAAGTTTATTTTCGAGTAAATTTAAATAGCTGCTATTATAGTTATCTTAGAAGCAGTATAAAAATTCTCTCAGTTAGCATGCAAATAAGGAAATGATTAGAAATAAACGTGCATTAAATAAAAAAACCTGCAAATAAAAAAATAAAAAAAAAAAAAAAAAACACGGAACTTTTTGTTAAAAGAGTAGCACATTTTATCTATTAATTTAAAATTGAGTAAGCATTATTAAATTTTTTAATGGTTCAGTCTAAAATGCATAAAGCAGTAACATTGCCTCTTCCAAATTATAGATATCTTTCACACACAGCTCATTTTAAACGCTGGTTCAAAAACGCTTAATTTCCAAGCTGTGAATTATATTGGCGCGCTCAGTGTCATCATGGCTACGTCATCACTTCTCACTTTCAACTTCAGGGGGAAAAGCTCTATGAGCTTCTAAGTCCTGGATGACGACTGCACTTCTGAATATACATACCGCTCTTTAGTTTTCTCAAATGGTTTCTTAAATCCCGCTCTCTGCTCTAACCTTCCCGTATCTCTTCGCAAAGCCTCATACCTGTCACTTTCTTCTGCGAAAGTATAGACTATTTTAAGTGCTTCCTAATCTGCTAATTAGTGTTCTCCCATTTCTAGAGGCACTCGCCGCTTAATTAGCTCAGTGAGAATAAGTTCTTTGAAACTTTTTAAATCCCGCACTTACAACGAATCCAACCAATTCTCCAAATAAACTCTCAGTCCTGCCAAAGAACTAACCTTGAGTTTATGTATGATTAATTTCTTAATATGTTGATAATCATAACCCTTATCTGCTGTTTCTTTTACAATTAACTGAGATACATCGTGAGGTAATAAAGGTATTAATTGCAAAACCCAATTAATCTTATTAACGTTGTCATTTTCAGCCTGTTTCTCAAATAGCATAAAGAATAATCAAATATATATGTTACTCGGTTAAAAATGCGGTACTAAGGTGATTCAAATTAACCATTTTTTCTCTAGCTTGTTCAAGTGTCGAAACCGTGAAAGCCAAGATATTAATCGCAACCACATTCATCAGTGTTAACTTCTCCAATTCCAAAGCTCGCTCACGTTCCCGTTCCGCCATTTTTGCTAACCTTTCCTGCTCAGCCGCAGTCCAAATTCTCGTACCGTATTCTTTCGCCGCTTCATAATCCTCGTTTTTAAGCCTGCCTAATTTCTCTCACTTGATTTGCCTAAGCCATAGTTGCATCAAACACCTCGCTTAACTCTAATAAAAGAGCGTTATTAATTTTTTTCATAAACTCTCTCATTTTGAAATAATTAACTTAAGAAACAATAACCTACCACAAAATACAAAACCCGATCTATTTCTCCTAAACTGAGTAAATCTCAAATAATTCTGAGCATTAATTTCCTTAAAACAGATAATAATCTCAAAATATCAACATATACGTACATGCAGAATATAAACCAGAAATGTTAATTAACATGCACGATTTTCCTGCCCTATATCAAATATAAAAATTTTGCCCTCTAACTGTGGACAGATTTTAAAAAAAATAAAAACTGAATTTTTTAAAGCATACCGTTACAAAACTTCAAGCAATTTAAACAATATTTATTACTGCTGTGGTGTAGTGGCCTAAAACGCTACACAAAACTCCTGTTGTAATACAAGGTTGAAATGAACTTCTAACTCAAGTTCTAACAATAACATGAATTTTAATAAAGTAAAAACATTACAAGTAGCGGTTCATGGCGTTGTGGGACTTAAATACATTTAATTACGTAATTTAAGAAATTAATTAAACAGGAAAGTACCCTATTAACAGTGTACACGAGAAGTGATAGTTCTAGTGGGCCAATATGTCTATAACTCCAGGGGAAAGGCCTTGGTTCTTCTCAGTAAACAACCTTACTTCCTGGCTGCCAAAAGTTTACTAACTCCCGGTGTCAAGGAGGTTAGAATACATGGAGATGCCCTGCACGCACTCCAAGTGAAGCCAAAAAAAGATTGACGTGCTCTAACCACACCCAATTTTGTTTCTGGTAGTCGTAAAGGATCGCAGATTCTTCAGGTCCTCTTTCCTTTACTTTTCTCGCCATTTCATTTTATTTCTACATTATGTAATTACTATAATTTCTAATTTATGTAATCGCAATAATTTCTACATTATGTAATTGCATGCTGTAATTAATGAATGCTAGCATTAAAAGTATTGTGAACACAGAACAGTAACTATGTACTCAAACTATAACTTGATTATAATTTACTTATTCTAAGTATATATAATTCTCAAATTTTTCATGTTATAAATATTACTTATGTTTCGAAAAAACTTAATTTGAATAAACAATGATAGAAATATGTAAATTTTACGTTGTTATTTTAAAACTCACACAACAAATTTGACTAAAAATCAAATACAGTTATTATATATTTACTTGAGCGCAAATTAAAATGTAGTTAAACACATAAAAGGTAAAACCTGTAATGTAATTATGATCAGACATTAAAGTAAACTGTTTTCTTTTCCATGGAGAGCTACCCACGCCCCCTCCACTTGTTTACTTATCGTTTTGCCATCTCATATAAGTTAATTACGAATATCAGTTTTATTATTACTATGAAAAGGTAAATCTGAGAACTATATATGTTTCTTCGTGTACTTTACACAAAGAAAATACTCAAACCCTTTCTTGAAGGCCATTGAAACACACATTTCGATTATTCTACTTGTTTATGCACGTTTTAAAACATTCTTTTACATGGGCATGAAGTCGGAAATGTAGACATTATTTCGCTGGCATTTCACATCTACGCATACAAAATCAGAAAACACACTGAGAACTTGAAACCAGCTGGCGTTTTACCTCACTTCCCTTAGTGAGGTAATCTTTTTCTTGGCCTCACGTGGCGTGGCTTATTTCCTTCCCCCTGCTTCACTTTCTTTGTACTCCAATAGCAGGGACGCCATCTCCATGTATTCTAACCTCCTTGCCCGGTGTCGTTACCCACGCTGTACTCCGGGGAGGGGGAGGGAATTCATTTACTCGTACATAACAAAGATATCCATATTCTGACTCTGATGAAGAGATTTCTTTTATCCCTTTTTCCGTTGGAGTTACCTTCGAGAATGAAACCAGAATCATTAAAAAAAGGTACCCCGTGTGGACGAGAATGTTTCCTCTGATATGAAAGAAGTACCATTGTATTCGGAAATCAGTCATCCTTGGCAAACTAGACAAAGAACATCTATGTGACTTTATCACAGTAGCGCAATAGTAATTGGCGCAAATGGGACTGATAAATGTTCATATCGTGAGTTATTATGCATGAATGGATTTTCGGGTGTTCTTCTCATTATATTCTAGAGCTGCATGGTTGTATCTTTGAACATAGTGAATGCAGCTGTTTCCCTTCAGTTGTCTTTGCGGTGAACTCGTTATATTCTGGAAATTTTATTATGGTTGTCGTTTAAGTGCTGTTCATTACTACTGTAATTGAGTGCAGAACTCCGTTTCTTATTAAGTTTCTTGCTTTGGGGTAATAGGTTGGTTTGGGGCACGAAAACTTACTGTGTGAGAAACTACACAATTCGCAGAGGTTGGGGGGGCCAGATTTCAGCTTTATGATGTCCTGGACTCCGATTCTCACCGCATTTCACGCGTTTTGGCATCAGATGACAGGATCCGGACACCCGGGCGGCTTTCACTGACTATTCAGGTATCGTCCGAATCCCGCAACTGTCCGGAAAAAGGATATTGCAAACAGGGGCAGATGGTGGAAAACAGGCGTATTGCGGATTCCTCAAATACCAATTCTTATTATACAATATAAAGATTCTTACATCAAAAAGTGCTGTTACTATGCTGAATTACCACAGTAGTCATACATCATATTACATTATACATTAATAGTGCACTATTAATGTATAATGTAGTCGAAGCAGGAACGATAAATTATTACGTACAATAATAAAATTTCCGGAACTCTACAGACATTGCAGAGCGGTATCAACGCGCATTGTGTAACCTATTGCTATATATATTACACATTAATATTACATGCATACATACAATACATTAATACACAGATAACATAAAAGATGCATTGGATATATTAATACGCTATACATTAATAGTGCAGCGTTTTGGCGTCAGGTGTTATTGCGCTTGTCGGTGAAAGTCTAAATCATCTCAGATCGTCAGTATGGTTAGGGGTTTTCAACAGTTGTGACGCAAACAAAAATACAAACTCGTTTGGTTATTTATTTTGGTTCTGTTTTAGTTGGATCTGTTTTGTTTCTGATGAAACAAACGGAAGGCATCTTATACAATTAACAGAAAAAAAAAAAATATGTTATTCTTTTCCTGGTGAGAATTGATGAAAGAAAGGGGTGCAGAAAACAGTTAACAAAAAAATTATTTATTAGTCAAAATAGTATATCATTTAGTATAGAAAACAGTTAATAGAAACATAAATTATTAGTCAAAGTGTATCACTTAGTGTTACAAAAAGGCAGTCATCTTAACTAAATATTGTTAAAAATATAAGTTTTCAAGTTCTAAAATAATCCTAATAGCAAATCAACAAGCACAATTAATGAGAATAATGAATTTTTAACTTGAAATTTTAATTATTTTTTCACCCTTCTCGCTTAAACATTTTTTTAATTTAGTTAATTTTGCAAAGTAAAGGAATTATTGTGATCTCCAAAAATATCGGTTATCACATTTCCACGAAAATATCCATTTTGACCCTATCGAATGCAATTTGATAATGTTTTTGAGTGACATTTCTACATAACGGCAGAACAAAGGATACTTTTTCCAAAACGTATTCTAAAAGGGATTTAAAATGGATTCAGAGAAGATTTTTTTCCTGACACCTCTACATACATATATATGTATCTGGCATAATTCCAAAACGAATAGCCTAAGAACCTTGACATTTTGTATGTAGGACTGCTATAACATGAAGTTGTTCACCTCCCGGTTTGGATTTAATCGTCCTCACAAAAAGTATATATACCTGCTCGGTTAAACATAACGCGGAAGCTGCTCTAAATTGAAATACTTTTATCGGAAATATGTTTTAATTAAGTTAGGAGGCTGAAAAGGTTCATTAGGTAATTATTTCTAATATAAATGTATATAATATATAAATGTTTTGTTATTCACCAGATATAAGCTTCAACATCTAAACAACACACCTTCGGCTGATTTAGAGTTAGACTCTGTGCGCGATAAATGCAAAATTCACAAGTCATCCAAGTGGATGCCCCAGTAAGTAAGGTTCACATGTTCAATAAATGAATTTTTCTTTCTTTACATACTAAATAACTTTCCACATGTCATTAATTCATATTGAAATAATATCAGAGTAAATTTGGAATCTCTCATTTGGATTTTTTCATTTTAAATAACAGATTTTGTATTTTATTCTTTAAATTTCTTATGGATATATTCTTAAACCAACAAGCTTGTACAAGTTTATTTGTGCATATAATGGTCAGATTATAATTTCTTTCTAATTTTATGATTTCTTTTATTAGTCCAAAGGGGCAATTTGGCCAGACGGACTATTATTTTCGTTTTGGCATTTTACGTCCATTTACGATAAGCGTTGTTTCACTTTACAATTTGTTGTCACCAACTATTATCGCCCTGTATTCTTGTATTATATTTAAAGAAATTAAATTCTAAAGTATCTGCAAGAATACATGCATATTTCTCGCATTGTGATAAAATAAGAGTACCTATAGCCATCAAAATATGAACAACCTAATCTTCCATAGAATATGGGCTTGAGGAAGCCCTGCTTTGAGCTTGAAATTTGTTTTATTATCGATTTCGTATTTTGTAACACTTCAACGACTTTTTGATTAACAAAATCCACGATCTAAAAGTCAGCAATGGCGCCGTTGTACAGAGAAAATATTTTACCTCCAGCGCCCGAGTCTGTGTATTGGAAATTCTAAAGAAATGCTTATTTTAAAATTATTTTCCAATATTGCCTTGAGCTGATTTTTATGGTTTAAGTGCGAAGAACGTAATATTTCATAAATAAAGGTAACCCACAAAACGTTAAGAAATAGCCATTTTGATGTAATTTAAAATCTGAAATCTTTCGTATTTTTTTAACTTTTTAAGTTAATATTAATTATTATAATTAATTAATTCTATGTTCTCAAACTGTACTATGCTAATACTATTGTTGTTTATGTTTGATTTACAGGTGATTTATCAAAATTCATATAATGCACAAACGAGATATTTCTTAATAACAAATTGCTTTCAAAATAAAGTGCTACTGCATACTGTTTTCTTCAGTTTATGCTAGACGTATTAAAAACTATTAAAAGTTATCTATTCGTATATTAAACAGAACAATTTGAGAAAACGGATAATTAGAGCTTGTTGCAAGGAAAATATACTATAACACAGCTAAGTTCCTTATTACGCCTGCGAAATAATTCCACATCTTATTAGGTATAAAGCAATTCAAATAAGTGATTTTGTGAGAAAGAATGTATTAATACCGACTTCCTTAATCCAATTTACTATGAGACTTTGTCATTGAATGTACTCTAACGTGTTCCTACCTCTATGCGAGGGACAGCAGTATTTCGGAAAGATTTCCAGAATGTTGTATCCGTTATAATATTTAGACAGTTTTGTTGAAAAGCTTTTGAGGAACTAGAGTTACTCCTTGGTGGACAATCGTCGTAAAATTTGCTTCTAACCGCATTAACATTTGGGCTAAAGCAGACGGCTTAACTTAACAGAAACCCAAATCATCGAGAATCACATGCTTTACAATGTGCGTACACATAAAATACAAGTATTTCATACAAACATGAATAAAATATTTAGCTACTGTATATCTTTCGACGATATAACATTTGCGTCGTTAACAGATTGATGGTTAAAATTGAAAAAAAAAAAAAAAAAAAAAAAATCTACGTTAATGAGGTATGCAACGCAAAATCTATGTTGATAAGGTATGCAACAACCCCAGATTTTCACAGAAAATTTCAGGAATTGCTCAATCTTTCAATATGGATATCAGCCATTGCAGATTTAACAATGCCCATGTCCATTACTGTAGTTTAAAACTCTCTCAGAATGAATGAAGGTGCCCGTCTGTGGGATTCCCAAAGGTTTTGCATAGGACTAAGGTCGGGTAAGTACGACGGGCACTCGATGTCAGAAATATCCTCATTCGCAGGTGGTTGTTAACGATGTTGGCTCCATGTGATGGGCATTATTTTCAAGAGGAAGAAAAGAGGAGGGGTTGTGCTGACAGTGAAGTGTGTAAGATTTCATTTTGATAGTGCGCAGTCGTCATAGAACTGTCATATGCGCAGTCGACATAGAACTGTCAATAAATAAGCGCAGCTGGGTGCGAAATGCCATTGGAATTCGAACCCATTCCATAATGCTACCACATCTGAATGAGACATCTTCTATAACGTTCTGAATGTGATTGCGTGCACTCTTACACTCTTTTCATCAAATTTCTGGGAAATTCGGTTTCATGTGTGAACACAAAATTGTGCCATTCTGAGACAGTCTAATTGACCTGCTGATAGTACCACTTTAATATTCCCCTCTGAACTGGAAGGTTAGTGGAACACAAACTGTTGGCACTCAATCATGATTGGCTATAACCCACAATATTCGCATATTGTACACTCCCTTCATGTGAAGTCTGCATGCAAAATTACTGGCAGATATTGCCTTAAGTGATACTATAACCATGGATGTAATAGCTGTAGAACTCAATCTTTTATTCATTTTGCGAGTATAACAAATGCACCTTTCTTCAAACCCGATGGTAATCCTTATTCGAACGGCTACAGAGAATAGTTGGAAAAATTGGATTTGGCATATTTGAGACATTACTGAATGTCTAAAAAAGAAAGAAAAGAGGGATTTTTACTAAGAAAAGAGGGATTCATTTGATTAACTGTCTTGTTTCAGTGAGTTCGATTGCATATGAGTGCTCATTATCTACAATTCCTCTTCTTTTAGCTATGCAAACCCGAATACATATGGAATTATAAACAATCCTTATCAGTTGTTAAATGAACATGCAAAATCTCTTCAGAAAGGTTGCGTCTTCAGCCACTGCCTACTTAGGATATGTTCGGGCAATTAATAATTATTGGTTATAACATACAATATTTGCATATTCTTACCCTTATTGCCAGCGAATTTGAGCCGCTCAAATTCAGCTGAACTGCTGAAAATTGCTAATTGGCATTTCGTGAGTAACTTTTGTATGTCTTTGCATGCCTCTTTGGCAGTTATTGTAACTTGATACTCCATGGAACCATTTCAGCAGTAACCTAGAATTTTTTTTATATTCAGGTTTACGTGACGTTAATGTTTACAGGCTATTGCCTGTAAACCAAGGAGGTTAGAACTCACGGAGATGCCCAGCACGCAGTTCAAGTGAAGCCAAAAAAAGGGAAAATCATGCCCTTAGTAGTCGTGGCTTAGAAAGATTGACGTGCTCTAACCACACCCAATTTTGTTCCTGGTAGTCGTAACGGATCGCAGATTCTTCCCGTCCTCTTTCCTTTACTTTTCTTGCCATTTCATTTTATTTCTACATTATGTAATTACTATAATTTCAGTTATAAATATTACTTATGTTTCGAAAAAACTTAATTTGAATAAACAATGATAGAAATATGTAAATTTTACTTTGTTATTTTAAAACTCACACAACAAATATGACTAAAAATCAAATCCAGTTATTATATATTTACTTGAGCACAAATTAAAATGTAGTTAAACACATAAAAGGTAAGACTTGTAATGTAATTATGATCAGACATTAAAGTAAACTGTTTTCTTTTCCATTGAGAGTTAGCCCCTCCCCTCCCCTTGTTTACTTATCGTTTTGCCATCACATATAAATTAATTACGAATATCAGTTTTATTATTATTATGAAAAGGTAAATCTGAGAACTATATATGTTTCTTCGTGTACTTTACACAAAGAAAATACTCAAACTCTTTCTTGAAGGCCATTCAAACACACATTTCGATTGTACTTGTTTATGCACGTTCTAAAACATTCTTTTACATGGACATGAAGTCGGAAATGTGGACATTATTTCGCTGTAACAATTCTGTGCCTTTTAGGCCTTCCAGATCTACGCATACAAAATCAGAAAACACACTGAGAACTTGAAACCAGCTGGCGTTTTACCTCACTTCGCTTAGTGAGGTAATCGTTTTTTTGCCCTCACGTGGCGTGGCTTATTTCCTTCCCCCTGGCTTCACTTTCTTCGTACTGCAATAGCAGGGACGCCATCTCCATGTATTCTAACCTCCTTGCTGCACAATTTTTATGACGAACGCCTACTTTCGTAAGTATTAAGATATGCCTGCTCACGCAGCTGAATTTTCTTCGCCCAAGGTGTTGGTACTTCTCTAGTACCATTTATTTGAAAATATCTTTGCCTAGTGCACTTTAATGCGATCTACTGGCGAAAACTCTTTAGTAGATAATGACCAGAAAAAAGTAAGTCATAAATCATCAATCCTCCCCCGCGCTTTATCTTTGCTTCTAGCTGGTTGTCTTTCGCGCATTTTCGACCGAAAATTCGAGAAGCAGCTTCTAAGAAGAAACTGAATCATGCGCGGAAAACTTTACCAGATACATCGCCGCCGTTGTCTGAATTCTCTGCTTTGAAAGATGAAAATTTACCATCAAAATTCCACTCAGATGCTACATCTGCAAAGACGGATATTACGATGGATGAAAGTCTACAGTTGATTGCTCTCAAATTCGTAGAATTTGTGCAAAAATGCAAGCAGATTGAATAGCAAATTGAATTAATTCTCCTTGGTCTAGGAATGGTAGAGCAAATGCTGAAAATGGACTTGTAATTTCCCATTTTTCTCAGTAAGATGATTTTTTTTTTGAGTTTTATCTTCTAGTTCCATAGATTCCGATGGATGGCGGCACTTGATGGACTCTTCTGCTGGATGCGCCTAATGATCAAGTCCGAAGTCCCTCCTCCACCTGTCACCTCCCTCTTTACATCTCCGACTCCGCCCACTTTCCCGTCCAGACTTTAGAGCATCATGTGCCCGTTCTGGAATAAGTATCATCGAGAAGGCAACGTCGCGTGCTTTACGGCGACAGCCCGGCATAAGAGTATAATGAATGGGGGGAAAAAAAAAAAAAAAACTCAATCAGAAAGATGCAGTTTTAATTTTTGAATTTAAATTGTTAAACTTTCCTTCTTTTACGTACCACCTATTTTTCTCTTGCTTACCACCAGTTGAGAACCTCTGGTCTATTGCATGCAGCGCTTTTTGTCACCAAATAGGCGTTTTCGGGCAACATCTGGCATTCCTTACCTCTTACCGCAATTAGGCATTTCGTAACAATGTTTTGTTAGGTATGTATGTATAGCCACAAGGTTATTTCGACGAGGACGTACTGTGAGACCCTGGCTCTTTTTTTCATTACATACGGTAAACACAAATTTTACAGCCTACTCGCTTCATTCCTGAGTCGGATGTCCCTGTATTCAGCTGTTTCGGCTGATATGGGGAAACTTTCCATGAAGGGAGTCGCATGTTTGGAGATAAACATTTAGTTCCTTTACTCTATCATTGTTTATTAGACGGTCTGTAAGGATGATCACTCTAATATAATAAATATATACAAAATTTTACGGTCTACCAGAAAGAGAGGTTTTCTTCAAACTCGAAATTAATGCAGAAATCTGTAGTGTATGATTTACATTTCCTAGCCAGTATTAAAAATTTCCATACATTCGATGCCGCGGAAAATCTGTCTCCATCAGACATCATTGGACTGACAACACTGTTTCCCTTACGACCGTCACAAAACCAGAACCTCGTCTAGCCTAGAATGCGTCACGGTTGCGTTGCTGTCTACGGTGCCAGTGAACTTGAAGTGAAAGTGATTTGTGTTAATAACATGGACCTTATAGGAAATAGACCAACCCAAATGCGTTGTTATTGCATGCTTTCAGGGCTGGATATTTTTTTTAGCTTTTTCTATGCTGTAAGAAAATTTGTAACTACTACTTTTAGAAAATACTATTTTAAATCTGAACTAATAGAAATTTCAAACAAGCAATTTTCTCTTGCAATTTTTGTGCTTTTTATTCGTGTAAATAAGTAAAAAATACTAAATCTTTAAAAACGAATTTTAGAAAGTTTTGTTTAAATTTCTAAATTGTGTTGCTTTTTTAAAATAACAGATGAGTATTATAGCCCAATTTCTACAAAGGAGTTTTATTTCAATTATATTTCATAATAAATCATAGTGATAAACACTTTTGACATCTTAATTTTTATACATTTAATTCTAATATTAAAATTGTATTTAACCGTAATAATTAATTTTGCTTGTATTTTATAGTGATTATTTTTAAAATTTTTTTTTAGTTCTGCATAAGTTTTTTTTATTATTATTATTATTTGTTTATTTACTGTTAATTTAATTTATTAGCTCGAAGCGGCATTTTGCGCTGTTTCACTATAAATGTCCGCATCTCCTTGCAAATTACCAAATATTATCGCCCTATTATATAACAGGGCGATAATAATTAGATACCAAATATTATCGTCCTGTTATATATTTAAAGAAATTAAAAAATGAAGAATCTGCATGAATATATGTATGTTTCTCGCACTGTGACAAAAATGACGGTATCTAGAGCCATCAAATTTTGAATAATGTAATCCTCCACCCGAACACGTGCCTCTGGACGGCCGAATTTCGAATTTGTTTTAATGTATTTCATATTTTGTAAAACTTTAACGAATTTTTGATTAACAAACTCAACGAGTTCAAAGTGTACGGAAAATCACAACTGTACGGAACTGTACTGAATCAACTTTACGGAAAATCACATTTTTATTTTCAGTGCGGAAATTCTAAAGATATGCTGTTTTCAAATCTATGTGGTTTACAGGCGAAGAACATGATATTCAATAAATATAGGTAACACACAAAACGTTAAAAAAAAGGTTCCTTTTGGGCATAATATAAAATCTGAGTGCTTCTAGATTTTATTTTTATCCCTTCATTACACTCAGAAAATTTTATGGTCCGAATTTTATAAATTACTAAAATAAATAATCAACTTTAATGTTGATAATTAAATGATGATATAATCAAATAAATGATAGTTTTGTAATGTTATAGTTTTGAAAAATCTCTACCTGAAAATGTTCATTAAATTTTTTTTTTAAATTATCAGATTTTGTTTTATTTTACCTTATTTATTTCAAAGCACCACGTACTTACCAATCTTATTTAACTTTACTTTATTTTTACGCAAAGTTATGTTCATAAATTTTGTGCTTAGAGTTTTTACCGTTTTACCAAAGTAAAGATGTTTGTACAAGAATTATGCATGAAAAAAATGTGTGAAATATAGTAAAAACTGCTTTAATGAAATATATTAAATTCTATTTGAAAAAAAAACCGTGACTTTCATAATCTCATCACTATACAACGTATCACATTTAATAATTAAAAGCAGTTATGTGTTATAAACGCCATAGGTTTCAGTGTTAAAGTAAACCAGATCGTCCCTACTCTTTCTTGTGGACATGTCGGTGAGGCGCGCCCCGCCCACTGGTAAGTCTATTTCTTATAAGGTCCATGCCAATATGACCAATGATATGTGCTCATATACTATATGCATGCACATTGTCTGAGATTTCAACATACTGAATATACACTTAGCACACAGTATCTGAACGTAAACTAAATACACATCACAGAAGTTTACTGTGCACATCAGAATAAAAGTTTACACAAATATATTTTTTTCTTTGGGAAAAAAAAACTTAGATTTAAGTCACATGAGATAGATATAGAGTGATTTAGAAAGTGATACTGGCAGATTCCTTTATTCCATGAGTATTATGAGGGTACACAAGAAATAGGGAGCAGTTACTTCTAAAGTTAAGTAACTTAAGTGAAATAAATTTAAAAAATAGTTCTAAATATCAATTAACTATCAAACAAATTTGGAGTTGACAAACAGATTTTTGATAGTGAGCTACAATAACTGTAAAATGAGAAATATTAAATTGAATTAAGAAGCTTGTCTATATTCAAAAGCTGATGAAAAGAAAGATTTCCATAAAATTTTAAAGGTTTAAAACTTTGTGTGATGATGGCTTTTGTTTAAGAAATTTTGATATTGTGCATTTGTATTATGTATTTATATTAAATCTGTATTACATGTAACGGATGCAGTTATATGTCCTGAAAAATTATATAAATGTAACCGTAAAAATTTGTTAAAAGGAAGAAAATTTTGCAGTGTGGCGTGCAACAATATACCATCCTGTATTACTATTAGCAAAGAGCGATACTTTTTAATAACACTTTTTGTTATTAACGAGCTATGTTAAAAATGTAGAATGTATAGCTTAAGTGTTGCGGTTTGCGAGCTTCACCTTGTGATGAAATTCACACAACCCACTGGGAACTGGAATTTCGTCCTGTCTGACAAGTTGCCAAAGCCAGAACCCTCATCCTGGAGATTACCTTTCGAAGTTTGGATATTCAGGCCCTGGGGTGACCCCTCAGTGGCAGTGCAGATCCCCCATAGTCCCTGCCCGACTTTATATGTAGCCTTAGCAAGTACGAAAACATGCTACTTAATTCAAAATACGTCGCTTAATACATCTTTGCCTCGGGGCACCACTCCCTTGGCATCGAATAAATTGGTCTTGGTGACTTGCCTTACTCCGTCAGTCCCCGTCACTGGGACTCTGAGGGCCAAACCCCCAGCGAGAAGGTCGAGAATATCTAACTATATCGCCTCATCACAGCCAGAGGAACAGACACGACAGTACCAGTACAGTCCCTGCCAAGTCTGAACCAACCTAAGTACAATACTCGGGTTCTAGTCCTGTGAAGATTGATTATATACCCCCGTGGTTGAGACTGCCTAGATACAGATCCTAACCAGTACTTCCCAGGAGTTCTTTTGAGTCAAACCCTGGGGACGGGGTTCTGTCTGACAGGCCTTGAGTATAAGTTGGCCTTTCTTAAGGTAACGATCTTCCATGGAGGTAAGAAAGGACTTACTTCCTACCTCCACATGCGAGCTTCAGATTTCTTAACAATCGGCCACTAGTAGACCTTTCTTGCGGTAAGATCATCACCAAATAACCTTCGTCAATAACATGAGGAAAATTTAACAAAGATAACTTTAATTCATATTTATTATAATGCGTAGTCTTGTGAACATTTTAAATCATTCAAATTATCTTTAAACAAACGGTGACGCAATACTGCTTTTTCTACTTTTCTTGAGGCTGAATTGTTTCCTATGTTACAAATTATAAAAATATTTAAGGAAATCTACGAGTCAATCTGATTTCAGCATATCGTCTGCAAAGAATCAGATCAAACGTTTCTACGACGATGTTAAAGCAAACAGGCTTAGAAATATTACAAGCACCGGAAATATAGTTATGAGCCTGAGTGTTATTCAAATGTATAGGGTAAAAAGCAATTTGTAATGCTCAAATCCTGTAAGAAGAGAGGGCATTCAAACCTGTAGCAGCTTAGATTTTTAGGTTTGGTAAGTGAAAGAAGAGATGAGGTAAACGGAGAGGAAAAGACGAGGGTATGGGTCATTTGTAGCGCGTTTTTCATGTGCAATGAAGCTGTATTAAGCGGAAATTTTTCAAGAGTAAGTTTCACTTTTCCTTTAGTAAGATCGACTATATTGTTCTAATTTTTATTGATCATCTGCCCTTTTTTTCTATTTGTTTTGGAGGTTGTTTGTTAAATTCACATCAACACGTACTTCATTTAACGGCGATCCGTGCATTTCCGTTTTTAATTATTTCGCAAATTCAAAGGAGTTTTTTTATGTGAAACCAAATCTGCTTGCACGGCATCTAACGCGATTCTCAGGTGACCTACTAAAGCAGCATGACAGTCTTATCGATTGGGATTTCTAATGTTACGTATTATAAACCCTCGAAAGGGTTTCCAAAAATTGCCTCTGCCGACGGTATTTCACGTCGCCATGGCGGGGTATTGGGAAAAGTTTTCAACTAGCAATAGTCACGCCTCGGTAGTACCTCATTGGCTATGACACTGCCTCTGCGCAAAGCTAACGAAACCTTGGTCACTTAATTTTGAACATAGTTTTATCACAGAGAAAGAGTGGTTGCTATTGATCAATAATCTTATAATTTTTTAAATGTTGTGACTCATTATTTTTGGAATACAGATCTGAGACAATATGAAGAAAGAATGTCATAATTTACTCATGTTTCATGTATAGTTTGTGTTTAGTATACTGAGTGAAAGAGTGAGTACCTAAAGATTTCAAGTATATAACTGATATTATAATTCCTTAGCAGGCAATCATACCTGTTAGGATTTAAAGCTAGGTCCTTTCTCTAATTATTAATTCGTTAGCTGCAAATACTGTAAATGGATAAGCATATCATTATTTAGTAGTTTAATATATGACCAAATTAAATCATTATATGATATTAATTTGGAACAAAAAATTCCTTTTTTTAATTTTTATTGACAACCATATTTAAAGTTATAGCAAAAACTAAAGTTGTAAGAATCCTAATAAGCAAGATAATATTGAAATGTCCTATAGCAATGGAAAAATTAAAGAGTTATATTTTCTTAAAAGTTTCTTCAAACAAAAATTGGTTCATCTCTTCTTCATTATAAATAAAGCCTAAGTTATAGCTACTAAATTTGTACTGGTTGTATTATGTGAAAAAACACTCTGGTATTAGACAGCTACCGCCCTTAAGCCCCGCCTACTCTCATTGAGTTGTGAGCGATGCATATAGGCCAAAAACTATTGCCGAAATTTACTGCTACATATTTCTATAAACCATAAACATTACTTGAATAACCTAATTACTATTATCATTATAATTAATATTAAAATTATAAATACTAAATTCGCACCCATTGTATTGTGGTCGAACCCATGAGCTACACCTACTTTTATTATTAAACCACGCCTCTTGATCATAAGTCCTGAGCAGCGACTAGAATACGAGGGACTCTTAACCAAATTTATTGTTGCATATTACTATAATTCATAAAAGTGTTATATGAATAGCTTAATTGTTTTTATGTATTGTTTACTGTGTACTATTATCACAGAAGTTATGAACTGTTGACTGGTCGCCCCCTGTAACCACCTTTGACCGTACCTACTTGTCATGAAGTTTAATATCATGCGCCCACTGGGCTATGTTTTCTTGAGCCGGACAAATCGTGCGTATCTGTACAGACGAGACGAGACGTTGACAAGTATAAAAACCTTCCATAAAGTAAAATGTTTTTATAACTAAATTATAAATTCTTGATTATAACGACAAAAGTAAATGAATAATTAAACGCTTAAACGCTTTCATTGATAATTTTTCCGTAAATCAAATATGCCCTTTTTCTAAAATTTTATTTAAAAAAAAAATTAACTCAAACGAGTGAAAACATTTGGAAAATGAAATTTAAAAATAAATAAAAAAAAAGTTCAAAAGAGGCGCAAAATGAAATCTAAACACATTCTTAAAATAAATGTCAATATCATTTAAAAGGTATAATGTTACATACATTAAGACTGACAGATTATGATAATTAAGATTAATATATTAAACACATATATATTAAGATATCTCTATGTTTCTGCATTTCCTGTATATAAAGCGTTATTTAAATCTTTGCAGTTACATTGGAATAAAAATGTAGAAATGGCATTGTATGTCATTGAAAATTTTATATATTAATTAAATTTAAATTAATTAACTTAAAAATCCATTTACCAATAATTATCGCTGAGTATAAAAAGGGCCTTGCCATTTCCTGGTTATCTTTCGCGTAGTGACGATCTGTGACGCCGAATCAAGAATCAGTCTGCTAACTGTATACGAAGTTTGAAACTGAACAGGACAACATTGAACAAAGATGTTTTTTACAGGTACAGCACCGCGAGAAAGAAGTTAACATAAACCATTTGAAGCTTCTACTTTTGACAATGAAATTCGATTAATAGCTTTCCTCCACGTTTTTATTATTGGTGATATGGAATAATTTAATAAAGAGAATTACTGAATTACTTGTTCCTATTAAACTATATGACAATTATTTTTCTTTTTTAAGTTCCTTATTACTTTATGAGTTTTAAATAAAAGGATATTTAATAGAAATTTTACTCGTTTATTTTCATCTTTTTAGTCCCAATGATAGCTTGTGAATGAAATTATTCAAGAGAAAAATCAAAAATCGCTTCTCAACAATAAATAATCACTCTTTTACTTCCAACAGCTCTATTGGCCAGAAAAAATCCATAGATTTTTACCAAAACACCAGAAATTGCTTTATAAAGAATTTTTTCATTAAAAAGATTTTCTTTCGTCGTAATCGATGGTGCAAACAGTAAAATTTTAAATTGTTTATTAATGAAGGAGAGGCGAAACAAATCGCTTCAACATTAAATGTTTAAAATTCTAAATCAAATATTACATCATATCGTATTGTCTTCTACAGTAAGTGTCTATGCCAAATTTGAGCTCCATAGCTTATCAGGAAATAGTTTAAAAATCGGCGGTAAAGTTTTAACAATAGTGACAAACCCCACGAGCGAGTTAAACAGGAGTTTATAAAACCACGGTTAATAGCAATAATAATTTTAAAAACATTCTAGAAAGGTCAATTATTTAATAATCCTTTATCGTTTTTCTTTTCAAAGAGAATGAAGAGTTTGCTTTATAACCTTTATAACATTTACATGTAAGTCTTTATACATTTTTCAATGTTCAAATTTTAAAGTGCCATGAAAGAATAAAATATTATGTTTCACGATAAAATTAATGGAATCAGCTTTTAAATTAAAATGCTTAGAAAAATGTATACAAATTTATAAAATGTAATTTCTCTCAATTTTTCTCCCCTACTCACTGATTCGAAGTACCATCATTATCCAAACCTAGTAAATTATCTTGTGCAACTAACATATTTGTTACAGGCCACATCACCAACTAGACAGCTCTGTTAAATGAGTTCAGCAAATTTCAGTAATCTATTGAAAAATGCAATGACTTTGTCTAACTCTGTTCCAGAAAATATGGCTTTCACAGCGTTAGAACCCATCATCTTAGAAAAGGCCAACTTATACTCAAGGCCAGTCAGAGACAGGAAGGTTAGGATTCTAACCTCCTTGGTCAGACAAGACAAAATTCAAGTTTCCAGTTTCAAGTGAGTATGGCGCTCGCGAACCGTTATACATTTGCTATATATTCAACATTTTTAACATAGCTCGTTAACAAAACGTGTATTTTATTGAATGACTCAAAAAGCTTGTCTGTGAATCAACAACCGATTATGTAAACAAACGCCTGGAATTGACGCTTTGAATTTCTCAACAGCAAAAGCATTACTATAAATTAAGGCCTCCGCTCATTTGCCATACCGGAATGCAAATAAATTTTAGCTCTTCCAATTAATCCTTTAATTCCCCTTCTGAAACGCAGAACTGATTTTGAAAAACACCTTTGCTAATGAATCTTTATCTCTTTTTCTACTTATTCAGATTTCTCTCAAATGTTTCTTTATTCCATACTGTGACATCTCTCGCTTTTTCCTCATACATTCACGGCCATGTTGGCTTTCCTATTATTTCTGTTTTATCCCTCTTTTCTTGTTTCCCCCAACTCTGATAAAACTTATCTTTCTGATGTGAAAGTAGACGGTCTTTGACTTTAGGAACTCCGCAATTCTTCTTCACTGGCATGGTCTGAACGGCTACATGTGTACTGACAGATCTCGGTTGGACAAGGAGGAAATCCAGTCACTGTGATATATTCAAATATGTTTGCATTCTACACTGATGTCCATAAATTAAGGATAATGCAAGATCAGGCAAAGGAAGAGTTAGAAGAAAAACAAATTTGAATTGTTTGATATTATTAAAAAAATTAGCGATTTTTTCTCCCTGGAGCAAATTACAAAAAAAAAACCTATTTATAAAAAACCAATATTACATGTTTGGTATGATTGCTAATACATTGTATGTCTCCCAGACGATGCAATACAGTCCGTACAACGCCTAGGCATGCTGAGTATCAAATTATCGATCTGATCTTGGGGGATATTACACCACTCAAAAAGCAGTGCTCTCCGAAGCTCCGGTAAACATGTAGGAGAAGGTTGACGGGCTGCAACTCGCAGGCCAAGCATGTCCCACACGTGCTCTACTGGATTCAAGTCCGGTGAGAATGCTGGCCATTCCATACGGGTGATGGGTGATATCCTCCAATTGAAGGCATTCGCTTATGATGTTTGCATGGTGAGGACGGGTGTTGTCATCCATAAACACAAATTGTGCACTCATGACGCTCTGAAACAAACGTACATGTTGTTCCAGAATGACGTCCCGATAGATTTGGCTTGTCATGGTTCCAATTTGAACATGCAGGTCAGTTCTGGAACCCAGAATAATTCCACCCCAAACGACCACTCATGCACCACCGTAACGGTGTCGTTCAATGATGTTTTCTTGGTAGTAAAGGGTACCTTGAGCTTTCCATATGAAAGTCCGGCGAGAATCAGACTGCAAGCTAAACCTGGACTCGTCAGAAAACATCGCACAAGCCCACTGTTGCAGTGTCCACAATGCACGTTCTCTACTCCAGGCTAACTGCAGGCGACAGTGAGTTGCAGTAAGTGGAACACATCTGACAGGTCTACGAGCATATAGACCAATCTGCCCTAAGCATCTGTACACGGTCTGCTTTGAAATTGTCGTACCAGTGACTGAAGGGAGCTGACGAGACAGGTCTGAGGCTGTGCTCCGCCTGCTTCTTTTGGCAGTAACTTGCGATTATATGATAGGGAAATTTTCGG
This sequence comes from Stegodyphus dumicola, assembly GCF_044657685.1. Taxonomy (NCBI): domain Eukaryota; kingdom Metazoa; phylum Arthropoda; class Arachnida; order Araneae; family Eresidae; genus Stegodyphus; species Stegodyphus dumicola. The sequence goes on along the minus strand of NC_140778.1, from coordinate 140,752,769 downwards.
TGTCCATTTTCCTGAATGCATTTATAAATTTCTAGCCTAAAAAGGCAATTTTATTGGAAGAGACTGGTTATATATTAAGTAAAACGATCACTCTATTTCTGTTAGGCCCAGCAGTGGCCGAGCGGTAAAGTCACTGAATCACTGAACACTGACAGTTCGGTCCAAATTTTGAATCCCGTGAACGGACAGGCTGCATGGGTGTTTTCCCCATGTGTAACATGTATACAAGCCAGTTTTCCTTAGAAAGTCCTCCACAAAGGTATCCCTCCCATTAGGCCTGGCTTTGCCGTAATTACATAAACCAAATCTTCTGGCCGTAGGCCCCGCGGTACGAATTCCTGTGCCCTAGTACTATCCCATATTAATAAATATGCGATGCCTAACCTGTACTTGTATAGGGTGTAAATAGCATTTTAGATTAAAAAAAAAAAAAAAGTAGTTCCAGTGTGGTGAGGAGTAGGTAGTGTAGGTGAATTACTCTACTTCCTGACAGGGAAAGGAAATTTCATTAGTGGGAAGAGCGAAACGACTTTATACGGGAATGAATATAGTGTGATGTGTTGAGCAAAGTAGTAATGAAATGTGAAAGTATTAGAAATTTAAAACCATTGGGAAAAGGGAGACTCATTGTCAGCTTAATGTCATGTCGGCTAACTGTCCGTGTCGGCTAAGTGTCCTTGTCGGCTAAGTGTTCTGCTGGGTAAGTGTCTGTGTCGGCTAAATGTCCTGTCGGCTAAGTGTCCCTGTCAGCTAACTGGTGTTGGTTAAGTGGTTGTCGGCTAAGTGTCCGCGACTGCTCGAACATTGTGTGCTTCGGTATACGCCTGTTCGGAAACCGTTCCTGGTACAACCGTAGTGCTGCTTTGCGATTCTCATTAGCAGCACCATACATGAGATGCATGTCAGCTTTTTCCCTGTGCGTAAACTCATCCATCACGCTCGACATCAAAATTATAAGTATAATTTAAGAAAAAAATTAAAGGAAAGTACGAAAAAAAAAAAAACTACATTCTTTTAAAATCCAACATCCTCCCGCCTAAAGTTGTTGGGAAAGAACTTAACCTATTAGAAATATTAAAGAAAAACTTAATTGAAAAACATAAAAGAACTGAATTAAAGTCCAAACATTTTTAAAGTCTAGTCTTTGGATAGTCCTGATTTCTCCTGTCCTGATTTCTCCTGTTTATTTTTAACATCCCCTCCTGTTTTTTTATGCAGAATACTTATGACAAATTTCTGTATTACTGGTGGTGCTTTTGATGAAAGAAGAGGTAAATCATTTTCATCATATGAGTCATTTTTTCAAACAAGAATTTACCGAACGAAAAGGATTGGCTCCTCCATATATTCCATATGCTAATTTTCCTGCTGTCCATAAATCTGATCTCGAATAATCAATCACTGAGAAAGGTCCTGCTTCAGCATTTATAACTTCTGGTATCATTAATACTATATTTCCACCTTTCTTAGAATCATATGAATTGTAAACCAAATAGAGGTCTTCAAGAGAGCATCCAAAGTCAGTGACTGCAAGTCTAGATGATGAGGCTCCGTACTGAAAATCTAATAAAGTACTGCAGTCTTTAAATCTCGATGAGTAATACAGTCAAAAGTCGTTAATTCGGACACCCATAATCCGGAATGATCTATAATCCGGACCTCAAAGCTACAAATTTTCTGGTCGAATTCGTCGAATTGACGCATGCGCATAGGCGTTTACGTTAGCGCGTAAGACTTTCACGGCTGCGAATGTGCGTGTGCGAATGCGCGTTTAATGTATAACGGACGGTATAAGCTAAGCTAAAATTATCTAATTCAGTTAATGTTGCAGATTGCGTTGTTCCTTAGTCTTCGAATTGGATCCGGCTTATTATTTTTTGCAGACTGTTAGAGCAATTTTATAAAAGTAAGCTTGAACTTTCGATTATATCAAATAGAATTTCCGATATATATTTGCTAATATGTAAAGGATCTAAAGCGAAAGTATGTTTCGAAATCCGAAATCTGTTTATCAATTTCACGCTGCTCGGGGGGGGGGACGCTGCAGTGTGCAATTAATTGGAAGTTGATCTGTCAGCACTATCCTTATCTTCAGGGCAGATGTTTTTATTTTATTTGGCTTATAATTCCTTACCAAGTGTAGTATTTCATCTCGATATGCTCCGTCTTTGATATGATTTAAAACAAGTTCCCCGTTATTATAATTCGCTTCCGATAGTAAAGAAAGAGACAGAGAGGTTATTGAATATGAAAAAATTTCGATTGACAAATTAGTCGGTATTCTCGACACAGCAATTATAGGACTTGAACAGCTTTTCTTGTTTACTAAACAAGAAATTATGTCTGTTTAATAGAATTAAAGAGAAAATATTATCACATGAAACGAAGCAACTTAAACAACTTACATTGAAAGAAATGTTTAATAAAGTAAACAAATAAATATTAAGCTTTTTCTTTTTGTAAATTTTGATACCTTTTAGATCATAATTGTTCTTTATTTCATAAATTACGGTTTCATATTTTTAATTTTGTAATTTCTGCATGCCATCTTACCAGGTGACCAGAATCATCCATTCCATTCAAATATTCTTTTAAATTGCAATTGTATTTCTTTATAACATAGTCATATTTCTACCATATCCATCAGTCAGAAAATGAATAGGAAAGTCTTGTGGATAGTTGGTGAAGGCACCAGGAAGCAAAGGTGTTTGATCAGCAAAAGCAAAATACATTTCAACTATATTTGGATGAGGAAACAATTTCTTTTTCCTGACTTTATATTTTGTCAGTTCACCCAAAGAAAACTCGCCGATAATTCGCGAAGAATTTGCATTTAGATAATTAAAGATAAATCTTTTTAGCCAAGCAATCAACCGTATCACTTTGTCATAGCTTGAAAAATAATAATTGTACCAACTTGATCCTTAATGTCTGTATCCATTATTTTTCTTTTCATCAGTTTCGTGGCTACAAATGCTTGAGTAACTTAAAGAACAGATAGAAGAGTGACCATCTGAATTTGTTTTTCTCTTTTCCTTAGCTATAGAATGCTCATCAATATTTTGTTCTGTGACGGGCCAGTTAGATGATGATTCTAATAACCAAGCAGGTCCCTCCCACCATTTGCTTGATAACAGTTATCTAGCAGAACATCTTCAAGAAGGCAAATCAGCTGGATTCTGGATCCCAGGATGGTGTGAATGCGCATCTGTGACATCATCTATTATTCCCAATTCAGTTCATTCTTTAAAGACATCATCATAAGTATCAAATAATTTTTCTGAATTCAGCTTTTTTGTTGAGACTTCAAGTCTTCTTATCGCTATATCTTTGTTAGTGAGGAGAGGCAAATGATCATCTTTCCGCGGAAAGGCAACTTCATACCGCCTATCATCCTTAATTCTTAGTCTCTCTTGAAAATATTTCTTCGTAATAAATTCCTTTTCCTTTCGTGATTTTACTTCGACTTTATCGGATATTCCTAAGCTGTCTAAGGAAGAAAGGTCAGGAATATTGGCATCTTTTACAAACATTGTTACAACCGTCATCGTCGTACCTTCCCTTTTAGCATTCACTGATGTTTTACCGATCAGTGTCCAGCCCAGGTAAGTTTCTATGGCTACAATACCACTAGAAAGTACTCTTTTTCTGTCCGTGAAAAGTCGACTAGCTACATCTGCACCAATTAAAAGATCAATAGGACCTGATGAATCTTCAGTGTCATAAAATGTATATTTGTTGTGTATTAATCGTTATTATTTTCAAGCTTATATTTTGCTTATTGTTTCAGTTTTGACCTGTAATTGAAGTTCTAATTTCTTTTTTTTTTCTTTTTCTTTTTTGTTGTTGTTGTTGTTGTTGTTTAAAGTTGGTTGTAAGTTTAAACTGTAACTTTTGTAAACTTTAAATTTAGGTTTGGTTGCTTTAAAAGTTTGAGTTGAAGTTGTTTAATTTTAATTTGAGGTTAGGGACTTAAGATTTTTTATTTTTGTATTTTGTTGTTTTGACCCTTAAAAGGTTGTTTAACTTTAATTTTTTTAAAGCCTTTTTGCTGCACTTTTGGTGTGTTAAATTTTTCTTAACTTAATTTTTATCCCTCTTTCTATTAAAGTTAAACGAATACATATTTTCTGACTGGCGATAGGAAAAATTTATTGTAATTGTAATTCAATATGGATATTATGTATGTATACTTTAATTGCTGCTGAAGAAACAATTTTTATAGTGCTGACATTTTTTTATGAATTATATTGTGTACTTAGTAGTTTCATTTTTAATTTTCCAAAGTCATTTTGTGTTAACTTGGTTCAGAAAATTTTCACCCCTTACCGTCAGTTTGGAATTCATTCTCGGAATCTCTTATCAGAGGAATTTACTGCACCCCAAAAATTCTTTCACCCAAGCTAAAAACCATATGTGTGGGTGACGTGTTGGATGGATACACCATATGGAGTTTCCTGAAAAGAGGACCCTGTTTTGCTGGACAGGCGAGCAAGGAAAGGTTCTACTGCGTATTTTATGGAGAGGATAATATTCGTTGAGTTAGAAGATCTACAATGTCGACTGGGACCTCGAGCGAGGCTAGTTTATTCCCCCCCCCCCTTGTTTTCGTCTGCGGAGCTGATGACACATTTGGTGTGGCCTTCGAAAGTTGAATGATGGAATTGGTGATAACTGGCTTTTCTGGTAGTCGGGAAAACCCTTCCCGTGAAGATTTCTCTGTTTGGGTTGCTGGATTTGGCTTCGTGTTGATCACCATCTACGCCAAATTTTTCAAAAACCGCGCCAGCTATTAAAGTGGCTGCGCAGTGTTTTCAGGGAGGAGACGAGGAAACCATTTTGAATGAGACGTTTACTTTTGAAGGAACCAAGGCAACTTTTTTTTTAATGATTTCTACGATGCACTTCTACGATTTTTAATGACTTCTACGATACAACACCGACTACGAGACCAGCAGTCGGTGTTTCTGAGCAGATGAAAGATTAACTGACCTACCTAGAAGGAAACTTAGTGGCACCAGACTTGCAGAATGGCCAGCGTTTTGGGGATGACCGGGGTCCTGCCGGTCATCCCCAAAACGTCATGGAAGCGGCTGTGGGCCGGATGGCCTGGCCTCCGAAAGTGTTGCACATTATTAATTCTAATTTGTTTTTCTATTACAGAAACCTCTCCGACGAAATTGTTAATTTCAGTGCGCAATGCCTGTATCAAGTACCCAAAAATATTGTTGGATGCCTCCGAAAGGTGAAATTGTAAATTTATAAGCAGGTACGTCATTTCAATTGTTTCTTCAGATTAAGGCAGACCTGCTGCCACCCTTGTTAAAAATGTAAACTATTCATACAAATTTGCTAATTAATAAACGTTAGGTTGATTTTACCTACTTAGCCTTGTAATTATTGTAGTTAATTCCTTACACTGGACCTTAGTCATAGAATAGGTTTAGCAATTCACAACGCAATTTTCCTGAAATTTAGAATTGTTTGCACATTTTGTTTTTACGTTACTCTATGATAACTACTCATCTCCTTGTTAAGTGATTGATACAATATTGCTTGAAATGTTCTGTTATGTTACCCATATACATACAGTTACCTACCACATAAATCTGGTATGAACATTGATAATAGTAATTACACAGTAATGAAGTTCAGTAGTAAATAATACGTAATGAATTTATATTATGCAATAATGATATAACATATTCATGGACTGGAGCTCTTTAATCCATGCCCATTTAAGGCAGAAGGTACAGCATCACAAATTGTATCTTACTCATAAATATCAAAAATACAAGTAAAATTATCGTCTAAACTCTTTAGCTTAATTTTGTAGACATTATGCACATTTTCAGGTGTTCGTTTTCCTTCAAAAAGGGTGTGGCTCAAAATCTGTTGTCTAGAAGTATCAGGCCTAGAGTAGAAATTAAGTCCTTCCTTAAATATGATTTTTGCGATCCTGTGTCATATAAAGCTCGAACACAAAGTGTACAATTATTTCCAATTATTTTTTACTTTCAGGGTTTGCAAAAGTACTTGTGGTGCGTTGCTAATACTAGAAAAATTTACAGAACTTTCTTCCTTGCTAGTTTCTTTTTCATTGCTGTTTAGCGTAGGCTTCTTAACATTTGTTTTATTTTTAAGCAATTCTAAACACATAATTACGCTGTAATTTTTATGGCAAATTTCACATTTAATAGAACTCCTGCATTTATTTGCACAATGACCAGCCTTTAAACAGCGAAAGCAATGTTCTTTATCTTTTAATAGTTTTTGCCTCTCTGAAAATGGCATTTTTTTAGCCTTAAGACAATTAAATGAAGCATGTTTTCCGCAGCGAAACACGCACTTCTTAGCGGAAGAATCAGTACTCAACAAACTTGCTGCCGTTGATTGTCGACCGTGAACAGTTTTCATAGATTTAATCCCCCAGTTCACTTCGTTCTTCAAACCAAAACTAGCCATAGCTAAACTTATGCGTTCTTCGGATTCTACTTCTGATTAAAAGAGTTTTAATAAACTGTCTCCAGACTATATTTAGGATCTGTACCACGGTCAGCATTTGCACTTCTTTGATAGGCTCTTAAAAATTCCTCCGGCAAGCAAGATTCAACTAAAGGATAAAGTAATGCAGCACTTTTATCTGTAGTGACGCCAAAGGGTTTTCAGAGCCCGAATTTGTTGTTCCAAATGATCATATAATGCGCATAAGTTACTACAGTAATTACTAGAATTTGCATTTCTCAGGAAAAATTTCAACAATTCTCTCACATAAATTTCCACTTGCAAGTCATTTTGACCAAAACAAGCCTTCAAACATTCTATGGCTTTGGGATAATTAGCAGATGTAGGAGGAAAACTTTCTATAACCTTCCTTGCACGCGAATCCTCAACAGTCGCTTGTAGAAAATATTGAAATTTTTCACTATCAGAAATCGTAGCATCTTTGAATTTTTTCAAACTGACTCCATAAAAATAACCATTCCTTAATTTCACCATGAAATTTTCGTAATTCAAGCTTTGGAAGTTTAAATGTACGTTTACATACATTCTCATTAACAGATTCATTCAAAATTAAATTTGAAGAACTTACATTTTGTAGATTCTGAAGAATATCTTTAACTTTAGTTTCGATTTTAACGGCCTTGTCACAATAATCTTCAATAACATCGAATTCTACTTCAATTTCGTTTCCAGACAGTGTGCTAAGATAGCGTACGTGCGTACCTTCCAAACGTTGAACTTTTGAAACAAAAACATTAAGCTCCGACTGTAATTCAGAAGAATTTATCTCACTTTTCCTTAAAATTTCTTCTAAAACATTGAAGGATTTTGTAAAAGCAGCTCTGTGAATCTTCTTTTCAAGTTTAATAGCTTCCATTTTTATACTTTAGAATTCCAACCTAACGTCTCTTACGTCCCGCCGAGGGTACCATTAAAATGTTAGCTTACGCGTCAAACTATCAAGGACTCTAAAGAGACTACTATATTTTAAAGTATTCATTTATTTAATAAAACAACACTCAGGTATATAACATACAATTAATCTTCAATAAGCCTAACTAACTACACAAACATATTTTCCTAATTCTATGAATTGCCCTGCTGCCATTTCCAAGAAACCAAACTAACAACAATTATTAGTGGCCAAAAAGTAAAGTATAAGTAATTGTAAATTATAAGTATAATTTAAGTAAAATATTAAAAGAAAGTACGTACAAAATACAAACTACATTCTTTTAAAATCCAACAGGTTTTGAGTTTATGTGAAACAAATTAATTATTCTTAATTCAAATAGCACTAAATCTTTTGGTCTATGAGATCATTAACAAAATCTGTTTTTAGCATATAGAAAGAAATATTTGTTAATTTTTTCCTCGTCAGCATTTCTTAGCGCATTTAACTTAAATCTGCAATTATCGCGAAGCGTAATGTCAACAAAAAAGGTTACCATACTTTTTGCTACTCAATTACTAGTATAAAAAAATTATGTTGCACGTGGTTGCGGCTGTGTGCAACAACAAACTCAGATATATAAGTATCAGTAGTGTAAAATCAACGATGTTTCTATGTAGAATATTTCGGTTTGAGATGTATGTCAAGCAGCTACGAAGCCAAATTATTGATCACACAAATTTATGCTAACATGATTGTTTCTTTAATAATGAGGCATTTTATTTACTGCCGAAGTGAAATTAAGAATCGGAACTTTCCACATGTTTGTAATGGGGTAAAAAAAATCAAATGCGCATGCAGAAAGCATAGGAAAAAATTCTTAAAAAAAAAAAACTGTTGATGGCTTTGAATTCCGGATTTTAGATCAATTCGGATAATGGACATCCAGATCTCGGATATATATATAAATTACATTGGAAAACAAATATGAACAAAAATAAAATCATTCATTATGGCAAAGAACTCACGAATTCTTTGCCAAGGATTACAGATGCCTACGTGAAAAGTATGAATTCAAATAAATTGAGAAAGAGGAGCTTTTATGATGATAGTAAATATCAGATAGAAATATCAAACATAAAAAATTACGAAGTAAATGTGTAATAAGGTTAAGTTAATTGACATAACAGAAATCTATATCATTCATTTTAAAGAATTAAAAATCGTAAACACGAATGAGAATAACGTCTATTTCCGCATATGCTTTTAAGTTCCGAATTAACAAATTACTTCATATCTTTGCTTGTTTCAATAACAGATCAATTAAAACACTTGGGTTATATTTGTATTTGGATTCGACCAGCAGTATTCATGTGCACGATTGCCTTTTCTTCTAACAGACTGCACCACATCTTCAACCAAGCTTGCCGACTGCCATGCCATATATATGGGATTTTTAGTCCAAAGGGGCTTTGTATCTGAAGGACTATTGTTTTCATTTTGCGTTGAATCACTATAAACAGCGAATCATTTTTCAAAGTGTTGCCACCAAATGTTAGAGTTCTGCATTATATTTGAAGAAATTAAATAATGAAAAATCTGCATAAATGTATGTATATTTCTCGCATTGTGATAAAACAAAGGTACATAGAGCCGTCAAATTTTGAACAACGTAATCGTCCTACGAATATGGGCATATAGAAGACCAAATTTGAGATTTGGAATTTGTTCTATTACCGGTTTCATATTTTGTAAAACGAATATTTAAGTAACAAACTCAATGATTTAAAAGCGAGCTATGGCAACACTCTACAAGGGGAAGAAACCTTTTTATCTCCAGCTCGCGGAACTGTGTATCCGAAATTCTAAAGACATGATCAATTTTTAAATTATTTTGAAACATTGCTATGGAACTGAATTTTATGGTTTAAGTGCAAAGAACATGATATTTAATAAATAAAGGTAACACACAAAACGTTGAAAAAAAAAAAAAAAAAAAAGGCTCCTTTGGACGTAATTTAAAATCTCAAAACTTTCAGGCTTTATTATTTTTAAAATTTTCTTTTAATTGCCGATTTCTCACTTACGGACCTACTCATATACTATTAGCAGGAGTCCTATAGTGTAAGTATATCAGGTTGCAGGGAAGTACTCCAAAGTATCAAAGATTACAAATAGAGATATACTATAAGATTACAAATAGAGGGTGTGGCAAAGGCAGGGGCGACACCCTCTATCAGACTCTTGTAAGGCATGGACCTTATAAGAAATAGACTAACCCAGTAGGCGGGGCGTGCGTAACCGACATGTCGTCAAGAAAGAGTAGGGACGATCTGGTTTATATTAACATTGAAAACTATTGTGTTTGTATCACATAACTCTTTTTAATTATTAAATGTGATACGTTGTATAGTGATGAGATTATGAAAGCCACAGTTTTTTCCAAATAGGATTTAATATATCTCATTAAAGAACTTTTTACTACATTTCGCGCATTTTTTTCACGCGTAATTCTTGTACAAACATCTTTACTTTGGTAAATCAGTAAAAACTCTAAGCACAAAATTTATGAACCTAATTTTGCGTAAAAATAAAGTAAAATTAAATAAGATTGATAGTACGTGATGCTTTGAAATAAATAAGTAAAATTAAACAAGATCTGATAATTTTTTAAAAAAAATTAATGAAAAATTTCAGGCAGTGATTTTCCAAACAATAAAAACATTACAAAACGAGCATATTTATTTGATTATAGGATCATTAAATTATTAACATTAAAGTGCATTAGTTATTTTAATAATTCATAAAATTCGGAGCATAAACTTTTCGAAGCGTAATAAAAAAAAAAAAAAAAAAAAAAAAAAAAAAAAACAGATAAAATAAAATCTAGAAGCACTGAAATTTTATATTACGCCCAAAAGGAACCGTTTTTTAAAGTTTTGTGTGTTACCTATATTTATTGAATATCATGTTCTTCGCCCGTAAACCAAATACATTTGAAAACAGCATATGTTTAGAATTTCCGCACTGGAGATAGAACTGTTATTTTCCGTACAGTGCTCGAACTCGTTGAGTTTGTTAATCAAAAATTCCTTAAAGTTTTACAAAATATGAAATAGATTAAAATCAATTCGAAATTCGGCCGTCCAGATGCCCAAGTTCGGTTGGAAAATTACATTATTCAAAATTTGATGGCTCTATATACTGTCATTTTTGTCACAGTGCAAGAAAAATACGTGTATTCATGCAGATTTCTTCATTATTTAATTTCTTTACATATAATACAGGGCGATAGTATTTGGTAACAACAATTTGCAAGGAGACACGTACACTTATTGTAAAATAGCGCAAAATGCAGCTTCGAAACTAATAGCCTTTCTCGGCGACCGCCGCTTTTGGTTAACAAATTAAATTAACAGTAAAGAAAAAAAATCTTATGCAGAACTAAAAATAAATTTAAAAAAATAGTCACTATAAAATACAAGCAAAATTAATTATTACGATTAAATACAATTTTAATATTAGAATTAAATGTATAAAAATTTTAAGGCATCAAAAGTGTTTATCACTATGATGTATTATGAAAGATAATTGAAATAAAATTCCTTTATAGAAATTGTGCTATAATACTCATCTATAATTTTAAAAAAGCAGCACAATTTACAATTTTAAAAAAAAACTTTCAAAAATTCGGTTTTAAATATTTTAGTACTTTTTACTTATTTACACCAATAAAAAGCATAAAAATTGCAAGAGAAAATTGCTTGTTTGAAATTTTCTATTAGTTCAGAATTAAAATATTATTTTCTAAAAGAAGTAGTTACAAATTTCCTTACAGCATAGGAAAAGCTAAAAAAGTATCCAGTCCTGAAAGCATGCAACAGCTTTATAATTATGTGGAACGTTAATTATGTTTGAAAAATATGCTAAAGTTTTAAAAATCTATCTCAATTTCAAAAATAAAAATTCTAATTTGTGAAATGAGGCGCTACATACAGCTTTTTCTTGATAATTATACACGCTGCAATAGGCAACCAATGTTAAATTTCTGCAAGTCGTCCCTACTCCTCCGGATGTGATCAAGGTGACAGCCGACAACGCTTCAGACGAGGGAGAAACCCGTTTGGGTTAGTCTATTTCTTATAAGGTCCATGATGTCAGATCACAAATATAACCTACGTACTTGCCCGAACTGCAAGAAGGTACATGTGGCGTTCCGACAGATACTTCAACTTCTATTCATGAGATGGCGCCACGTGTAAAATCCAGTTCTTAATCGGAGCAGCAAAGCGACATCTTTACTCACTCAGACTTCTCGTCGGTCAAGTGTACGCGACGCTAGCACGAACTGTGTTCCGAGCTCTGTGTTGATCTCTGCAATGTAATTTAAATTGTAATTTAGTATTTAATATATTTTTTTGTTATAGGAGATTGTCTACTCTTATTTTCTTTAATTATATCATGCATTAAGCACACACGACCACCAAAAGTGGTGACCTTTTGACTGAGCACGCTACTGACAATGCATTTTCAACGACCCTAAGCCACGTGCATCCAAGGCATTCTGAAGAACTGACTAAAAATAACAACGAATATGGACATTAAACGTATGCTACAACGTACCCCTTCAATTATTTCTAGAAGTATTGATATATATTGCTTGTGTTTTTTTTTCAAAGTCGTGCATATCATCGCAAGGAGCTTCAGCAAATCATCAATGTGATCTGTTCCGTTCCGCTGACTTCGCCAGTCGTGCAATAATTCTTTGATCATTCAACTTTTGTGACAAATGTGCTACAACAGTGATTTTCGACGTCGAAGATGTGCGAATTTCGGCCGAAAATTCGTGAAGCAGCTACTAAGAAGAAACTGAATCCTCCGCGGGAAACTTTATCAGATACATCGCCGCCGTTGTCTGAATTATCTGCTTCGAAAGATGAAAATTTACCATCAAAATCCCACTCAGATGCTACATCTGCAAAGACGGATATTACGATGGACGAAAGTCTACAGTTGATTGCTCTCAAATTCTTAGAATTTGTGCAAATATGCAAGAAAATTGAATCTCCGCAAGATAAAGTTCTACTTGCTCTGGAAATGGTAGAGCAAATGGTGAAAATGGACTTGTAATTTCTCCTTTTTTTAGTAAGATGATTTTACTAGTTTTATCTTCTAGTTAGACAGATTCCGCTGAATGGCGCCACCTGATGGACTCTTCTGCTGGATGCGCGTTATGATCAAGGCCGATGTCCTTCCTCAACATGGACCTTATAAGAAATAGACTAACCCAAACGGGTTTTCTCCCTTATCTGAGGCGTTGCCGGCTGTCACCTTGATCACATCCGGAGGAGTAGGGACGACTTGCAGAAATTTAACATTGGTTGCCTATTGCAGCGTGTATAATTATCAAGAAAAAGCTGTATGTAGCGCCTCATTTCACAAATTAGAATTTTTATTTTTGAAATTGAGATAGATTTTTAAAACTTCAGCATATTTTTCAAACATGATTAACGTTCCACATAATTATAAAGCTGTTGCATGCTTTCAGGACTGGATACTTTTTTAGCTTTTCCTATGCTGTAAGGAAATTTGTAACTACTTCTTTTAGAAAATAATATTTTAAATCTGAACTAAAAGAAAATTTCAAACAAGCAATTTTCTCTTGCAATTTTTATGCTTTTTATTGGTGTAAATAAATAAAAAATACTAAAATATTTAAAACCGAATTTTTGAAAGTTTTGTTTAAAATTCTAAATTGTGCTATTTTTTTAAAATTATAGATGAGTATTATAGCACAATTTCTATACAGGAATTTTATATCAATTATTTATCGTCATGATATATTATCATGGCGATAAACACTTTTGTCTCTTTAAAAATTTTTTATACATTTAATTCTAATATTAAAATTGTATTTAACCGTAACAATTAATTTTGCTTGTACTATTTTATAGTGATTATATTGTAAAATTTATTTTTAGTTCTGCATAAGATTTTTTTTATTTACTGTTAATTTAATTTATTAGCCCGAAGGGGCGGTAGCATAGACAGGCTGTTAGTTTTGAAGCGGCATTTTGCGTTGTTTTACTATAAATGTCCGTGTCTCCTTGCAAATTGATGTTACCAAATATTATCGCCCTGTATTACATGTAAAGAAATTAAATAATGAAGAATCTGCATGAAGACGTGTATATTTCTCGCACTGTGACAAAAACGACAGTATCTAGAGCCACCAAATTTTGAATAATGTAATCGTCCACCCGAACATGGGCATCCGTACGGCCGAATTTTGAATTTGTTTTAATCTATTTCCTATATTGTAAAATTTTAACGAATTTTTGATTAACAAACTCAACGAGTTCAGAGCGAGCACTGTACGGAAAATAACAGTTTTATCTTCAGTGCGGAAATTTTAAAGATATGCTGTTTTCAAATGTATGTGGTTTACTGGCGAAGAACATGATATGCAATAAATATAGGCAACACACAAAACTTTAAAAAAAGGTTTCTTTTAGGCGTAATATAAAATGAGAGCTTCTAGATTTTATTTTATCTTTTTTTTCCCTTCATTACGCTCAGAAAATTTTAAGCTCCGAATTTTATGAATTATTAAAATAACTAATCTACTTTAATGTTAATAATTTAATGATCATGTAGTCAAATAAATATGATCATTTTGTAATGTTATTATTGTTTGGAAAATCACTGCCTGAAAATGTTTATTAAATTAAAACAAAATTATCAGATCTTGTTTAATTTTACAATTTATTTCAAAGAATCGCGTACTATCAATTTTATTTAATTTTACTTTATTTTTACGCCAAATTAAATTCATGAATTTTAGGCTTAGAGTTTTTTTTACTAAAGTAAAGATGTTTGTACAAGAATTATGCGTGAAAAAAATGTGCGAAATGCAGTTAAAACTGCTTTAATGAGATATATTAAATCCTATTTGCAAAAAAATTGTGGCTTTCAAAATCTCATCACTATACAACGTATCACATTTAATAATTAAAAAGAGTTATGTGATACAAACGCCACAGGTTTTAGTGTTAAAGTAAACCAGATCGTACCTACTCTTTCTTGCCGACATGTCGGTGGCGCACGCCCCGCCCACTGGGTAGTCTGTCTCTTATAAGGTCCATGCTCCTCAACCTGTGACCATGGCAAAGAATCTGATTACAGATTCTTTGACCGTGGTCCTTATAAGAAATAGACTAAACCAAACAGGTTTTCTCTCTCGTCTGAGGCGTTGTCGCCTGTCACATTGATCACATCCGGAGGAGTAGGGACAACTTGCAGAAATTTAACATTGGTTGCCTATTGCAGCATGTATCAAGAAAAAGCTCGTTGTAGCGCCTCATTTCACAAATTAGAATTTCTACATAGTTTTATTTTTGAAACTGAGATTGATTTTTAAAAATTTAGCATATTTATCAAGCATAATTAACATTTCAAATAATTATAAAGCTATTGCATGCTTTCAGGACTGGATAATTTTTTTAGCTTTTCCTATGCTGTAAGGAAATTTGTAACTATTTTAGAAAATAATATTTTAAATCTAACTAATATAAAATTTCAAACAAGCAATTTTCTCTTGCAATTTTTATGCTTTTTATTGGTGTAAATAAGTAAAAAATACTAAAATATTAGAAAACGAATTTTTGAAAGTTGGGTTTAAAATTCTAAATTGTGCTGCTTTTTTAAAATTATAGATGAGTATTGTAGCACAATTTCTATAAAGGAATTTTATTTCAATTATATTTCGTAATACACCATAGTGATAAACACTTTTAACTCCTTAAAAATGTTTATACATTTAATTCTAATATTAAAATTGTATTTAACCATAATAATTCATTTTTCTTGTATTTTATAGTGATTATCTTTTAAAATTTATTTTTAGTTTTGCACAAGATTTTTTTTATTTACTGTTAATTTAATTTATTAGCCTAAATAGGCGGTAGCCTAGAAAGGCTGTTAGTTTCGAAGTGGCATTTTGCGCTGTGCAAAGGGTTGTTACCAAATATTATCGTCCTGTATTATATGTAAAGAAATTAAATAATGAAGAATCTGCATGAATACATGTATGTTTCTCGCACTGTGACAAAAACGACAGTATCTAGAGCTATCAAATTTTGAATAATGTAATCCTCCACCTGAACATAGACATCTGGATGGCCGAATTTTGAATTTGTTTTAATCCATTTCCTATTTTGTAAAACTTTAATGAATTTTTTATTAACAAACTCAACGAGTTCAGAGCGAGCACTGTACGAAATATAACAGCTTTATCTCGAATTCGGAAATTCTAAAGATATGCTGTTTTGAAATAAATCTATGTGGTTTACGGGCGAAGAACATGATATTCAATAAATATAGGTAACAACACACAAACTTTAAAAAAAGGTTCCTTTTGGGTGTAATATAAAATCTGAATGCTTCTAGATTTTATTTTATCTTTTTTTTTTTTCCTTTCATTACGCTCAGAAAATTTTATGCTCCGAATTTTATGAATAATTAAAATAACTTTAATATTAATAATTTAATGATCATATAATCAAATAAATATGCTCGTTTTGTAATGGTATTATTGTTTGGAAAATCACTGCCTGAAAATGTTCATTTAATTTAAAAAAAATATCATATCTTATTCAACTTTACCTTATTTATTTCAAAGCATCACGTACTATCAATCTTATTTAATTTTACGTTATTTGTGCGCAAAATTAAGTTTATAAATTTTATGCTTAGAGTTTTTACCGTTTTACCAAAATAAAGATGTTTGTACAAGAATTACGCGTGAAAAAAATGCGCGAAATGTAGTAAAAAGTTCTTTAATGAGATATATTAAATCCTATTTGGAAAAAACTGTGGCTTTCATAATCTCATCACTATACAACGTATCACATTTAATAATTAAAAAGAGTTATGTGATACAAACACAATAAATAGTTTTCAATGTTAATATAAACCAGATCGTCCCTACTCTTTCTTGACGACATGTCGGTTACGCACGCCCCGCCTACTGGGTTAGTCTATTTCTTATAAGGTCCATGCCTTACAAGAGTCTGATAGAGGGTGTCGCCCCTGCCTTTGCCACACCCTCTATTTGTAATCTTATAGTATATCTCTATTTGTAATCTTTGATACTTTGGAGTACTTCCCTGCAACCTGATATACTTACACTATAGGACTCCTGCTAATAGTATATGAGTAGGTCCGTAAGTGAGAAATCGGCAATTAAAAGAAAATTTTAAAAATAATAAAGCCTGAAAGTTTTGAGATTTTAAATTACGTCCAAAGGAGCCTTTTTTTTTTTTTTTTTTTTTTTCAACGTTTTGTGTGTTACCTTTATTTATTAAATATCATGTTCTTTGCACTTAAACCATAAAATTCAGTTCCATAGCAATGTTTCAAAATAATTTAAAAATTGATCATGTCTTTAGAATTTCGGATACACAGTTCCGCGAGCTGGAGATAAAAAGGTTTCTTCCCCTTGTAGAGTGTTGCCATAGCTCGCTTTTAAATCATTGAGTTTGTTACTTAAATATTCGTTTTACAAAATATGAAACCGGTAATAGAACAAATTCCAAATCTCAAATTTGGTCTTCTATATGCCCATATTCGTAGGACGATTACGTTGTTCAAAATTTGACGGCTCTATGTACCTTTGTTTTATCACAATGCGAGAAATATACATACATTTATGCAGATTTTTCATTATTTAATTTCTTCAAATATAATGCAGAACTCTAACATTTGGTGGCAACACTTTGAAAAATGATTCGCTGTTTATAGTGATTCAACGCAAAATGAAAACAATAGTCCTTCAGATACAAAGCCCCTTTGGACTAAAAATCCCATATATATGGCATGGCAGTCGGCAAGCTTGGTTGAAGATGTGGTGCAGTCTGTTAGAAGAAAAGGCAATCGTGCACATGAATACTGCTGGTCGAATCCAAATACAAATATAACCCAAGTGTTTTATTGATCTGTTATTGAAACAAGCAAAGATATGAAGTAATTTGTTAATTCGGAACTTAAAAGCATATGCGGAAATAGACGTTATTCTCATTCGTGTTTACGATTTTTAATTCTTTAAAATGAATGATATAGATTTCTGTTATGTCAATTAACTTAACCTTATTACACATTTACTTCGTAATTTTTTATGTTTGATATTTCTATCTGATATTTACTATCATCATAAAAGCTCCTCTTTCTCAATTTATTTGAATTCATACTTTTCACGTAGGCATCTGTAATCCTTGGCAAAGAATTCGTGAGTTCTTTGCCATAATGAATGATTTTATTCTTGTTCATATTTGTTTTCCAATGTAATTTATATATATATCCGAGATCTGGATGTCCATTATCCGAATTGATCTAAAATCCGGAATTCAAAGCCATCAACAGTTTTTTTTTTTTAAGAATTTTTTCCTATGCTTTCTGCATGCGCATTTGATTTTTTTTACCCCATTACAAACATGTGGAAAGTTCCGATTCTTAATTTCACTTCGGCAGTAAATAAAATGCCTCATTATTAAAGAAACAATCATGTTAGCATAAATTTGTGTGATCAATAATTTGGCTTCGTAGCTGCTTGACATACATCTCAAACCGAAATATTCTACATAGAAACATCGTTGATTTTACACTACTGATACTTATATATCTGAGTTTGTTGTTGCACACAGCCGCAACCACGTGCAACATAATTTTTTTATACTAGTAATTGAGTAGCAAAAAGTATGGTAACCTTTTTTGTTGACATTACGCTTCGCGATAATTGCAGATTTAAGTTAAATGCGCTAAGAAATGCTGACGAGGAAAAAATTAACAAATATTTCTTTCTATATGCTAAAAACAGATTTTGTTAATGATCTCATAGACCAAAAGATTTAGTGCTATTTGAATTAAGAATAATTAATTTGTTTCACATAAACTCAAAACCTGTTGGATTTTAAAAGAATGTAGTTTGTATTTTGTACGTACTTTCTTTTAATATTTTACTTAAATTATACTTATAATTTACAATTACTTATACTTTACTTTTTGGCCACTAATAATTGTTGTTAGTTTGGTTTCTTGGAAATGGCAGCAGGGCAATTCATAGAATTAGGAAAATATGTTTGTGTAGTTAGTTAGGCTTATTGAAGATTAATTGTATGTTATATACCTGAGTGTTGTTTTATTAAATAAATGAATACTTTAAAATATAGTAGGCTCTTTAGAGTCCTTGATAGTTTGACGCGTAAGCTAACATTTTAATGGTACCCTCGGCGGGACGTAAGAGACGTTAGGTTGGAATTCTAAAGTATAAAAATGGAAGCTATTAAACTTGAAAAGAAGATTCACAGAGCTGCTTTTACAAAATCCTTCAATGTTTTAGAAGAAATTTTAAGGAAAAGTGAGATAAATTCTTCTGAATTACAGTCGGAGCTTAATGTTTTTGTTTCAAAAGTTCAACGTTTGGAAGGTACGCACGTACGCTATCTTAGCACACTGTCTGGAAACGAAATTGAAGTAGAATTCGATGTTATTGAAGATTATTGTGACAAGGCCGTTAAAATCGAAACTAAAGTTAAAGATATTCTTCAGAATCTACAAAATGTAAGTTCTTCAAATTTAATTTTGAATGAATCTGTTAATGAGAATGTATGTAAACGTACATTTAAACTTCCAAAGCTTGAATTACGAAAATTTCATGGTGAAATTAAGGAATGGTTATTTTTATGGAGTCAGTTTGAAAAAATTCAAAGATGCTACGATTTCTGATAGTGAAAAATTTCAATATTTTCTACAAGCGACTGTTGAGGATTCGCGTGCAAGGAAGGTTATAGAAAGTTTTCCTCCTACATCTGCTAATTATCCCAAAGCCATAGAATGTTTGAAGGCTTGTTTTGGTCAAAATGACTTGCAAGTGGAAATTTATGTGAGAGAATTGTTGAAATTTTTCCTGAGAAATGCAAATTCTAGTAATTACTGTAGTAACTTATGCGCATTATATGATCATTTGGAACAACAAATTCGGGCTCTGAAAACCCTTTGGCGTCACTACAGATAAAAGTGCTGCATTACTTTATCCTTTAGTTGAATCTTGCTTGCCGGAGGAATTTTTAAGAGCCTATCAAAGAAGTGCAAATGCTGACCGTGGTACAGATCCTAAATATAGTCTGGAGACAGTTTATTAAAACTCTTTTAATCAGAAGTAGAATCCGAAGAACGCATAAGTTTAGCTATGGCTAGTTTTGGTTTGAAGAACGAAGTGAACTGGGGGATTAAATCTATGAAAACTGTTCACGGTCGACAATCAACGGCAGCAAGTTTGTTGAGTACTGATTCTTCCGCTAAGAAGTGCGTGTTTCGCTGCGGAAAACATGCTTCATTTAATTGTCTTAAGGCTAAAAAAATGCCATTTTCAGAGAGGCAAAAACTATTAAAAGATAAAGAACATTGCTTTCGCTGTTTAAAGGCTGGTCATTGTGCAAATAAATGCAGGAGTTCTATTAAATGTGAAATTTGCCATAAAAATTACAGCGTAATTATGTGTTTAGAATTGCTTAAAAATAAAACAAATGTTAAGAAGCCTACGCTAAACAGCAATGAAAAAGAAACTAGCAAGGAAGAAAGTTCTGTAAATTTTTCTAGTATTAGCAACGCACCACAAGTACTTTTGCAAACCCTGAAAGTAAAAAATAATTGGAAATAATTGTACACTTTGTGTTCGAGCTTTATATGACACAGGATCGCAAAAATCATATTTAAGGAAGGACTTAATTTCTACTCTAGGCCTGATACTTCTAGACAACAGATTTTGAGCCACACCCTTTTTGAAGGAAAACGAACACCTGAAAATGTGCATAATGTCTACAAAATTAAGCTAAAGAGTTTAGACGATAATTTTACTTGTATTTTTGATATTTATGAGTAAGATACAATTTGTGATGCTGTACCTTCTGCCTTAAATGGGCATGGATTAAAGAGCTCCAGTCCATGAATATGTTATATCATTATTGCATAATATAAATTCATTACGTATTATTTACTACTGAACTTCATTACTGTGTAATTACTATTATCAATGTTCATACCAGATTTATGTGGTAGGTAACTGTATGTATATGGGTAACATAACAGAACATTTCAAGCAATATTGTATCAATCACTTAACAAGGAGATGAGTAGTTATCATAGAGTAACGTAAAAACAAAATGTGCAAACAATTCTAAATTTCAGGAAAATTGCGTTGTGAATTGCTAAACCTATTCTATGACTAAGGTCCAGTGTAAGGAATTAACTACAATAATTACAAGGCTAAGTAGGTAAAATCAACCTAACGTTTATTAATTAGCAAATTTGTATGAATAGTTTACATTTTTAACAAGGGTGGCAGCAGGTCTGCCTTAATCTGAAGAAACAATTGAAATGACGTACCTGCTTATAAATTTACAATTTCACCTTTCGGAGGCATCCAACAATATTTTTGGGTACTTGATACAGGCATTGCGCACTGAAATTAACAATTTCGTCGGAGAGGTTTCTGTAATAGAAAAACAAATTAGAATTAATAATGTGCAACACTTTCGGAGGCCAGGCCATCCGGCCCACAGCCGCTTCCATGACGTTTTGGGGATGACCGGCAGGACCCCGGTCATCCCCAAAACGCTGGCCATTCTGCAAGTCTGGTGCCACTAAGTTTCCTTCTAGGTAGGTCAGTTAATCTTTCATCTGCTCAGAAACACCGACTGCTGGTCTCGTAGTCGGTGTTGTATCGTAGAAGTCATTAAAAATCGTAGAAGTGCATCGTAGAAATCATTAAAAAAAAAGTTGCCTTGGTTCCTTCAAAAGTAAACGTCTCATTCAAAATGGTTTCCTCGTCTCCTCCCTGAAAACACTGCGCAGCCACTTTAATAGCTGGCGCGGTTTTTGAAAAATTTGGCGTAGATGGTGATCAACACGAAGCCAAATCCAGCAACCCAAACAGAGAAATCTTCACGGGAAGGGTTTTCCCGACTACCAGAAAAGCCAGTTATCACCAATTCCATCATTCAACTTTCGAAGGCCACACCAAATGTGTCATCAGCTCCGCAGACGAAAACAAGGGGGGGGGGAATAAACTAGCCTCGCTCGAGGTCCCAGTCGACATTGTAGATCTTCTAACTCAACGAATATTATCCTCTCCATAAAATACGCAGTAGAACCTTTCCTTGCTCGCCTGTCCAGCAAAACAGGGTCCTCTTTTCAGGAAACTCCATATGGTGTATCCATCCAACACGTCACCCACACATATGGTTTTTAGCTTGGGTGAAAGAATTTTTGGGGTGCAGTAAATTCCTCTGATAAGAGATTCCGAGAATGAATTCCAAACTGACGGTAAGGGGTGAAAATTTTCTGAACCAAGTTAACACAAAATGACTTTGGAAAATTAAAAATGAAACTACTAAGTACACAATATAATTCATAAAAAAATGTCAGCACTATAAAAATTGTTTCTTCAGCAGCAATTAAAGTATACATACATAATATCCATATTGAATTACAATTACAATAAATTTTTCCTATCGCCAGTCAGAAAATATGTATTCGTTTAACTTTAATAGAAAGAGGGATAAAAATTAAGTTAAGAAAAATTTAACACACCAAAAGTGCAGCAAAAAGGCTTTAAAAAAATTAAAGTTAAACAACCTTTTAAGGGTCAAAACAACAAAATACAAAAATAAAAAATCTTAAGTCCCTAACCTCAAATTAAAATTAAACAACTTCAACTCAAACTTTTAAAGCAACCAAACCTAAATTTAAAGTTTACAAAAGTTACAGTTTAAACTTACAACCAACTTTAAACAACAACAACAACAACAACAAAAAAGAAAAAGAAAAAAAAAAGAAATTAGAACTTCAATTACAGGTCAAAACTGAAACAATAAGCAAAATATAAGCTTGAAAATAATAACGATTAATACACAACAAATATACATTTTATGACACTGAAGATTCATCAGGTCCTATTGATCTTTTAATTGGTGCAGATGTAGCTAGTCGACTTTTCACGGACAGAAAAAGAGTACTTTCTAGTGGTATTGTAGCCATAGAAACTTACCTGGGCTGGACACTGATCGGTAAAACATCAGTGAATGCTAAAAGGGAAGGTACGACGATGACGGTTGTAACAATGTTTGTAAAAGATGCCAATATTCCTGACCTTTCTTCCTTAGACAGCTTAGGAATATCCGATAAAGTCGAAGTAAAATCACGAAAGGAAAAGGAATTTATTACGAAGAAATATTTTCAAGAGAGACTAAGAATTAAGGATGATAGGCGGTATGAAGTTGCCTTTCCGCGGAAAGATGATCATTTGCCTCTCCTCACTAGCAAAGATATAGCGATAAGAAGACTTGAAGTCTCAACAAAAAAGCTGAATTCAGAAAAATTATTTGATACTTATGATGATGTCTTTAAAGAATGAACTGAATTGGGAATAATAGATGATGTCACAGATGCGCATTCACACCATCCTGGGATCCAGAATCCAGCTGATTTGCCTTCTTGAAGATGTTCTGCTAGATAACTGTTATCAAGCAAATGGTGGGAGGGACCTGCTTGGTTATTAGAATCATCATCTAACTGGCCCGTCACAGAACAAAATATTGATGAGCATTCTATAGCTAAGGAAAAGAGAAAAACAAATTCAGATGGTCACTCTTCTATCTGTTCTTTAAGTTACTCAAGCATTTGTAGCCACGAAACTGATGAAAAGAAAAATAATGGATACAGACATTAAGGATCAAGTTGGTACAATTATTATTTTTCAAGCTATGACAAAGTGATACGGTTGATTGCTTGGCTAAAAAGATTTATCTTTAATTATCTAAATGCAAATTCTTCGCGAATTATCGGCGAGTTTTCTTTGGGTGAACTGACAAAATATAAAGTCAGGAAAAAGAAATTGTTTCCTCATCCAAATATAGTTGAAATGTATTTTGCTTTTGCTGATCAAACACCTTTGCTTCCTGGTGCCTTCACCAACTATCCACAAGACTTTCCTATTCATTTTCTGACTGATGGATATGGTAGAAATATGACTATGTTATAAAGAAATACAATTGCAATTTAAAAGAATATTTGAATGGAATGGATGATTCTGGTCACCTGGTAAGATGGCATGCAGAAATTACAAAATTAAAAATATGAAACCGTAATTTATGAAATAAAGAACAATTATGATCTAAAAGGTATCAAAATTTACAAAAAGAAAAAGCTTAATATTTATTTGTTTACTTTATTAAACATTTCTTTCAATGTAAGTTGTTTAAGTTGCTTCGTTTCATGTGATAATATTTTCTCTTTAATTCTATTAAACAGACATAATTTCTTGTTTAGTAAACAAGAAAAGCTGTTCAAGTCCTATAATTGCTGTGTCGAGAATACCGACTAATTTGTCAATCGAAATTTTTTCATTTTCAATAACCTCTCTGTCTCTTTCTTTACTATCGGAAGCGAATTATAATAACGGGGAACTTGTTTTAAATCATATCAAAGACGGAGCATATCGAGATGAAATACTACACTTGGTAAGGAATTATAAGCCAAATAAAATAAAAACATCTGCCCTGAAGATAAGGATAGTGCTGACAGATCAACTTCCAATTAATTGCACACTGCAGCGTCCCCCCCCGAGCAGCGTGAAATTGATAAACAGATTTCGGATTTCGAAACATACTTTCGCTTTAGATCCTTTACATATTAGCAAATATATATCGGAAATTCTATTTGATATAATCGAAAGTTCAAGCTTACTTTTATAAAATTGCTCTAACAGTCTGCAAAAAATAATAAGCCGGATCCAATTCGAAGACTAAGGAACAACGCAATCTGCAACATTAACTGAATTAGATAATTTTAGCTTAGCTTATACCGTCCGTTATACATTAAACGCGCATTCGCACACGCACATTCGCAGCCGTGAAAGTCTTACGCGCTAACGTAAACGCCTATGCGCATGCGTCAATTCGACGAATTCGACCAGAAAATTTGTAGCTTTGAGGTCCGGATTATAGATCATTCCGGATTATGGGTGTCCGAATTAACGACTTTTGACTGTATTACTCATCGAGATTTAAAGACTGCAGTACTTTATTAGATTTTCAGTACGGAGCCTCATCATCTAGACTTGCAGTCACTGACTTTGGATGCTCTCTTGAAGACCTCTATTTGGTTTACA
This sequence comes from Stegodyphus dumicola, assembly GCF_044657685.1. Lineage (NCBI taxonomy): Eukaryota > Metazoa > Arthropoda > Arachnida > Araneae > Eresidae > Stegodyphus > Stegodyphus dumicola. The sequence goes on along the minus strand of NC_140778.1, from coordinate 140,728,149 downwards.
ATTCATATGATTCTAAGAAAGGTGGAAATATAGTATTAATGATACCAGAAGTTATAAATGCTGAAGCAGGACCTTTCTCAGTGATTGATTATTCGAGATCAGATTTATGGACAGCAGGAAAATTAGCATATGGAATATATGGAGGAGCCAATCCTTTTCGTTCGGTAAATTCTTGTTTGAAAAAATGACTCATATGATGAAAATGATTTACCTCTTCTTTCATCAAAAGCACCACCAGTAATACAGAAATTTGTCATAAGTATTCTGCATAAAAAAACAGGAGGGGATGTTAAAAATAAACAGGAGAAATCAGGACAGGAGAAATCAGGACTATCCAAAGACTAGACTTTAAAAATGTTTGGACTTTAATTCAGTTCTTTTATGTTTTTCAATTAAGTTTTTCTTTAATATTTCTAATAGGTTAAGTTCTTTCCCAACAACTTTAGGCGGGAGGATGTTGGATTTTAAAAGAATGTAGTTTTTTTTTTTTTTCGTACTTTCCTTTAATTTTTTTCTTAAATTATACTTATAATTTTGATGTCGAGCGTGATGGATGAGTTTACGCACAGGGAAAAAGCTGACATGCATCTCATGTATGGTGCTGCTAATGAGAATCGCAGAGCAGCACTACGGTTGTACCAGGAACGGTTTCCGAACAGGCGTATACCGAAGCACACAATGTTCGAGCAGTCGCGGACACTTAGCCGACAACCACTTAACCAACACCAGTTAGCTGACAGGGACACTTAGCCGACAGGACATTTAGCCGACACAGACACTTACCCAGCAGAACACTTAGCCGACAAGGACACTTAGCCGACACGGACAGTTAGCCGAGATGACATTAAGCTGACAATGAGTCCCCCTTTTCCCAATGGTTTTAAATTTCTAATACTTTCACATTTCATTACTACTTTGCTCAACACATCACACTATATTCATTCCCGTATAAAGTCGTTTCGCTCTTCCCACTAATGAAATTTCCTTTCCCTGTCAGGAACTAGAGTAATTCACCTACACTACCTACTCCTCACCACACTGGAACTACTTTTTTTTTTTTTTTTAATCTAAAATGCTATTTACACCCTATACAAGTACAGGTTAGGCATCGCATATTTATTAATATGGGATAGTACTAGGGCACAGGAATTCGTACCGCGGGGCCTACGGCCAGAAGATTTGGTTTATGTAATTACGGCAAAGCCAGGCCTAATGGGAGGGATACCTTTGTGGAGGACTTTCTAAGGAAAACTGGCTTGTATACATGTTACACATGGGGAAAACACCCATGCAGCCTGTCCGTTCACGGGATTCAAAATTTGGACCGAACTGTCAGTGTTCAGTGATTCAGTGACTTTACCGCTCGGCCACTGCTGGGCCTAACAGAAATAGAGTGATCGTTTTACTTAATATATAACCAGTCTCTTCCAATAAAATTGCCTTTTTAGGCTAGAAATTTATAAATGCATTCAGGAAAATGGACACCGAAAATTTCCCTATCATATAATCGCAAGTTACTGCCAAAAGAAGCAGGCGGAGCACAGCCTCAGACCTGTCTCGTCAGCTCCCTTCAGTCACTGGTACGACAATTTCAAAGCAGACCGTGTACAGATGCTTAGGGCAGATTGGTCTATATGCTCGTAGACCTGTCAGATGTGTTCCACTTACTGCAACTCACTGTCGCCTGCAGTTAGCCTGGAGTAGAGAACGTGCATTGTGGACACTGCAACAGTGGGCTTGTGCGATGTTTTCTGACGAGTCCAGGTTTAGCTTGCAGTCTGATTCTCGCCGGACTTTCATATGGAAAGCTCAAGGTACCCTTTACTACCAAGAAAACATCATTGAACGACACCGTTACGGTGGTGCATGAGTGGTCGTTTGGGGTGGAATTATTCTGGGTTCCAGAACTGACCTGCATGTTCAAATTGGAACCATGACAAGCCAAATCTATCGGGACGTCATTCTGGAACAACATGTACGTTTGTTTCAGAGCGTCATGAGCGCACAATTTGTGTTTATGGATGACAACACCCGTCCTCACCATGCAAACATCATAAGCGAATGCCTTCAATTGGAGGATATCACCCATCACCCGTATGGAATGGCCAGCATTCTCACCGGACTTGAATCCAGTAGAGCACGTGTGGGACATGCTTGGCCTACGAGTTGCAGCCCGTCAACCTTCTCCTACATGTTTACCGGAGCTTCGGAGAGCACTGCTTTTTGAGTGGTGTAATATCCCCCAAGATCAGATCGATAATTTGATACTCAGCATGCCTAGGCGTTGTACGGACTGTATTGCATCGTCTGGGAGACATACAATGTATTAGCAATCATACCAAACATGTAATATTGGTTTTTTATAAATAGGTTTTTTTTTTTGTAATTTGCTCCAGGGAGAAAAAATCGCTAATTTTTTTAATAATATCAAACAATTCAAATTTGTTTTTCTTCTAACTCTTCCTTTGCCTGATCTTGCATTATCCTTAATTTATGGACATCAGTGTAGAATGCAAACATATTTGAATATATCACAGTGACTGGATTTCCTCCTTGTCCAACCGAGATCTGTCAGTACACATGTAGCCGTTCAGACCATGCCAGTGAAGAAGAATTGCGGAGTTCCTAAAGTCAAAGACCGTCTACTTTCACATCAGAAAGATAAGTTTTATCAGAGTTGGGGGAAACAAGAAAAGAGGGATAAAACAGAAATAATAGGAAAGCCAACATGGCCGTGAATGTATGAGGAAAAAGCGAGAGATGTCACAGTATGGAATAAAGAAACATTTGAGAGAAATCTGAATAAGTAGAAAAAGAGATAAAGATTCATTAGCAAAGGTGTTTTTCAAGATCAGTTCTGCGTTTCAGAAGGGGAATTAAAGGATTAATTGGAAGAGCTAAAATTTATTTGCATTCCGGTATGGCAAATGAGCGGAGGCCTTAATTTATAGTAATGCTTTTGCTGTTGAGAAATTCAAAGCGTCAATTCCAGGCGTTTGTTTACATAATCGGTTGTTGATTCACAGACAAGCTTTTTGAGTCATTCAATAAAATACACGTTTTGTTAACGAGCTATGTTAAAAATGTTGAATATATAGCAAATGTATAACGGTTCGCGAGCGCCATACTCACTTGAAACTGGAAACTTGAATTTTGTCTTGTCTGACCAAGGAGGTTAGAATCCTAACCTTCCTGTCTCTGACTGGCCTTGAGTATAAGTTGGCCTTTTCTAAGATGATGGGTTCTAACGCTGTGAAAGCCATATTTTCTGGAACAGAGTTAGACAAAGTCATTGCATTTTTCAATAGATTACTGAAATTTGCTGAACTCATTTAACAGAGCTGTCTAGTTGGTGATGTGGCCTGTAACAAATATGTTAGTTGCACAAGATAATTTACTAGGTTTGGATAATGATGGTACTTCGAATCAGTGAGTAGGGGAGAAAAATTGAGAGAAATTACATTTTATAAATTTGTATACATTTTTCTAAGCATTTTAATTTAAAAGCTGATTCCATTAATTTTATCGTGAAACATAATATTTTATTCTTTCATGGCACTTTAAAATTTGAACATTGAAAAATGTATAAAGACTTACATGTAAATGTTATAAAGGTTATAAAGCAAACTCTTCATTCTCTTTGAAAAGAAAAACGATAAAGGATTATTAATTAATTGACCTTTCTAGAATGTTTTTAAAATTATTATTGCTATTAACCGTGGTTTTATAAACTCCTGTTTAACTCGCTCGTGGGGTTTGTCACTATTGTTAAAACTTTACCGCCGATTTTTAAACTATTTCCTGATAAGCTATGGAGCTCAAATTTGGCATAGACACTTACTGTAGAAGACAATACGATATGATGTAATATTTGATTTAGAATTTTAAACATTTAATGTTGAAGCGATTTGTTTCGCCTCTCCTTCATTAATAAACAATTTAAAATTTTACTGTTTGCACCATCGATTACGACGAAAGAAAATCTTTTTAATGAAAAAATTCTTTATAAAGCAATTTCTGGTGTTTTGGTAAAAATCTATGGATTTTTTCTGGCCAATAGAGCTGTTGGAAGTAAAAGAGTGATTATTTATTGTTGAGAAGCGATTTTTGATTTTTCTCTTGAATAATTTCATTCACAAGCTATCATTGGGACTAAAAAGATGAAAATAAACGAGTAAAATTTCTATTAAATATCCTTTTATTTAAAACTCATAAAGTAATAAGGAACTTAAAAAAGAAAAATAATTGTCATATAGTTTAATAGGAACAAGTAATTCAGTAATTCTCTTTATTAAATTATTCCATATCACCAATAATAAAAACGTGGAGGAAAGCTATTAATCGAATTTCATTGTCAAAAGTAGAAGCTTCAAATGGTTTATGTTAACTTCTTTCTCGCGGTGCTGTACCTGTAAAAAACATCTTTGTTCAATGTTGTCCTGTTCAGTTTCAAACTTCGTATACAGTTAGCAGACTGATTCTTGATTCGGCGTCACAGATCGTCACTACGCGAAAGATAACCAGGAAATGGCAAGGCCCTTTTTATACTCAGCGATAATTATTGGTAAATGGATTTTTAAGTTAATTAATTTAAATTTAATTAATATATAAAATTTTCAATGACATACAATGCCATTTCTACATTTTTATTCCAATGTAACTGCAAAGATTTAAATAACGCTTTATATACAGGAAATGCAGAAACATAGAGATATCTTAATATATATGTGTTTAATATATTAATCTTAATTATCATAATCTGTCAGTCTTAATGTATGTAACATTATACCTTTTAAATGATATTGACATTTATTTTAAGAATGTGTTTAGATTTCATTTTGCGCCTCTTTTGAACTTTTTTTTTATTTATTTTTAAATTTCATTTTCCAAATGTTTTCACTCGTTTGAGTTAATTTTTTTTTTAAATAAAATTTTAGAAAAAGGGCATATTTGATTTACGGAAAAATTATCAATGAAAGCGTTTAAGCGTTTAATTATTCATTTACTTTTGTCGTTATAATCAAGAATTTATAATTTAGTTATAAAAACATTTTACTTTATGGAAGGTTTTTATACTTGTCAACGTCTCGTCTCGTCTGTACAGATACGCACGATTTGTCCGGCTCAAGAAAACATAGCCCAGTGGGCGCATGATATTAAACTTCATGACAAGTAGGTACGGTCAAAGGTGGTTACAGGGGGCGACCAGTCAACAGTTCATAACTTCTGTGATAATAGTACACAGTAAACAATACATAAAAACAATTAAGCTATTCATATAACACTTTTATGAATTATAGTAATATGCAACAATAAATTTGGTTAAGAGTCCCTCGTATTCTAGTCGCTGCTCAGGACTTATGATCAAGAGGCGTGGTTTAATAATAAAAGTAGGTGTAGCTCATGGGTTCGACCACAATACAATGGGTGCGAATTTAGTATTTATAATTTTAATATTAATTATAATGATAATAGTAATTAGGTTATTCAAGTAATGTTTATGGTTTATAGAAATATGTAGCAGTAAATTTCGGCAATAGTTTTTGGCCTATATGCATCGCTCACAACTCAATGAGAGTAGGCGGGGCTTAAGGGCGGTAGCTGTCTAATACCAGAGTGTTTTTTTCACATAATACAACCAGTACAAATTTAGTAGCTATAACTTAGGCTTTATTTATAATGAAGAAGAGATGAACCAATTTTTGTTTGAAGAAACTTTTAAGAAAATATAACTCTTTAATTTTTCCATTGCTATAGGACATTTCAATATTATCTTGCTTATTAGGATTCTTACAACTTTAGTTTTTGCTATAACTTTAAATATGGTTGTCAATAAAAATTAAAAAAAGGAATTTTTTGTTCCAAATTAATATCATATAATGATTTAATTTGGTCATATATTAAACTACTAAATAATGATATGCTTATCCATTTACAGTATTTGCAGCTAACGAATTAATAATTAGAGAAAGGACCTAGCTTTAAATCCTAACAGGTATGATTGCCTGCTAAGGAATTATAATATCAGTTATATACTTGAAATCTTTAGGTACTCACTCTTTCACTCAGTATACTAAACACAAACTATACATGAAACATGAGTAAATTATGACATTCTTTCTTCATATTGTCTCAGATCTGTATTCCAAAAATAATGAGTCACAACATTTAAAAAATTATAAGATTATTGATCAATAGCAACCACTCTTTCTCTGTGATAAAACTATGTTCAAAATTAAGTGACCAAGGTTTCGTTAGCTTTGCGCAGAGGCAGTGTCATAGCCAATGAGGTACTACCGAGGCGTGACTATTGCTAGTTGAAAACTTTTCCCAATACCCCGCCATGGCGACGTGAAATACCGTCGGCAGAGGCAATTTTTGGAAACCCTTTCGAGGGTTTATAATACGTAACATTAGAAATCCCAATCGATAAGACTGTCATGCTGCTTTAGTAGGTCACCTGAGAATCGCGTTAGATGCCGTGCAAGCAGATTTGGTTTCACATAAAAAAACTCCTTTGAATTTGCGAAATAATTAAAAACGGAAATGCACGGATCGCCGTTAAATGAAGTACGTGTTGATGTGAATTTAACAAACAACCTCCAAAACAAATAGAAAAAAAGGGCAGATGATCAATAAAAATTAGAACAATATAGTCGATCTTACTAAAGGAAAAGTGAAACTTACTCTTGAAAAATTTCCGCTTAATACAGCTTCATTGCACATGAAAAACGCGCTACAAATGACCCATACCCTCGTCTTTTCCTCTCCGTTTACCTCATCTCTTCTTTCACTTACCAAACCTAAAAATCTAAGCTGCTACAGGTTTGAATGCCCTCTCTTCTTACAGGATTTGAGCATTACAAATTGCTTTTTACCCTATACATTTGAATAACACTCAGGCTCATAACTATATTTCCGGTGCTTGTAATATTTCTAAGCCTGTTTGCTTTAACATCGTCGTAGAAACGTTTGATCTGATTCTTTGCAGACGATATGCTGAAATCAGATTGACTCGTAGATTTCCTTAAATATTTTTATAATTTGTAACATAGGAAACAATTCAGCCTCAAGAAAAGTAGAAAAAGCAGTATTGCGTCACCGTTTGTTTAAAGATAATTTGAATGATTTAAAATGTTCACAAGACTACGCATTATAATAAATATGAATTAAAGTTATCTTTGTTAAATTTTCCTCATGTTATTGACGAAGGTTATTTGGTGATGATCTTACCGCAAGAAAGGTCTACTAGTGGCCGATTGTTAAGAAATCTGAAGCTCGCATGTGGAGGTAGGAAGTAAGTCCTTTCTTACCTCCATGGAAGATCGTTACCTTAAGAAAGGCCAACTTATACTCAAGGCCTGTCAGACAGAACCCCGTCCCCAGGGTTTGACTCAAAAGAACTCCTGGGAAGTACTGGTTAGGATCTGTATCTAGGCAGTCTCAACCACGGGGGTATATAATCAATCTTCACAGGACTAGAACCCGAGTATTGTACTTAGGTTGGTTCAGACTTGGCAGGGACTGTACTGGTACTGTCGTGTCTGTTCCTCTGGCTGTGATGAGGCGATATAGTTAGATGGCAGCAGATGAATTGCCCTGCTGCCATTTCCAAGAAACCAAACTAACAACAATTATTAGTGGCCAAAAAGTAAAGTATAAGTAATTGTAAATTATAAGTATAATTTAAGTAAAATATTAAAAGAAAGTACGTACAAAATACAAACTACATTCTTTTAAAATCCAACAGGTTTTGAGTTTATGTGAAACAAATTAATTATTCTTAATTCAAATAGCACTAAATCTTTTGGTCTATGAGATCATTAACAAAATCTGTTTTTAGCATATAGAAAGAAATATTTGTTAATTTTTTCCTCGTCAGCATTTCTTAGCGCATTTAACTTAAATCTGCAATTATCGCGAAGCGTAATGTCAACACAAAAGGTTACCATACTTTTTGCTACTCAATTACTAATATAAAAAAATTATGTTGCACGTGGTTGCGGCTGTGTGCAACAACAAACTCAGATATATAAGTATCAGTAGTGTAAAATCAACGATGTTTCTATGTAGAATATTTCGGTTTGAGATGTATGTCAAGCAGCTACGAAGCCAAATTATTGATCACACAAATTTATGCTAACATGATTGTTTCTTTAATAATGAGGCATTTTATTTACTGCCGAAGTGAAATTAAGAATCGGAACTTTCCACATGTTTGTAATGGGGTAAAAAAAATCAAATGCCCATGCAGAAAGCATAGGAAAAAATTCTTAAAAAAAAAACTGTTGATGGCTTTGAATTCCGGATTTTAGATCAATTCGGATAATGGACATCCAGATCTCGGATATATATATAAATTACATTGGAAAACAAATATGAACAAGAATAAAATCATTCATTATGGCAAAGAACTCACGAATTCTTTGCCAAGGATTACAGATGCCTACGTGAAAAGTATGAATTCAAATAAATTGAGAAAGAGGAGCTTTTATGATGATTATAAATATCAGATAGAAATATCAAACATAAAAAATTACGGAGTAAATGTGTAATAAGGTTAAGTTAATTGACATAACAGAAATCTATATCATTCATTTTAAAGAATTAAAAATCGTAAACACGAATGAGAATAACGTCTATTTCCGCATATGCTTTTAAGTTCCGAATTAACAAATTACTTCATATCTTTGCTTGTTTCAATAACAGATCAATAAAACACTTGGGTTATATTTGTATTTGGATTCGACCAGCAGTATTCATGTGCACGATTGCCTTTTCTTCTAACAGACTGCACCACATCTTCAACCAAGCTTGCCGACTGCCATGCCATATATATGGGATTTTTAGTCCAAAGGGGCTTTGTATCTGAAGGACTATTGTTTTCATTTTGCGTTGAATCACTATAAACGGAGAATCATTTTTCAAAGTGTTGCCACCAAATGTTAGAGTTCTGCATTATATTTGAAGAAATTAAATAATGAAAAATCTGCATAAATGTATGTATATTTCTCGCATTGTGATAAAACAAAGGTACATAGAGCCGTCAAATTTTGAACAACGTAATCGTCCTACGAATATGGGCATATAGAAGACCAAATTTGAGATTTGGAATTTGTTCTATTACCGGTTTCATATTTTGTAAAACGAATATTTAAGTAACAAACTCAATGATTTAAAAGCGAGCTATGGCAACACTCTACAAGGGGAAGAAACCTTTTTATCTCCAGCTCGCGGAACTGTTTATCCGAAATTCTAAAGACATGATCAATTTTTAAATTATTTTGAAACATTGCTATGGAACTGAATTTTATGGTTTAAGTGCAAAGAACATGATATTTAATAAATAAAGGTAACACACAAAACGTTGAAAAAAAAAAAAAAAAAAAAAAAGGCTCCTTTGGACGTAATTTAAAATCTCAAAACTTTCAGGCTTTATTATTTTTAAAATTTTCTTTTAATTGCCGATTTCTCACTTACGGACCTACTCATATACTATTAGCAGGAGTCCTATAGTGTAAGTATATCAGGTTGCAGGGAAGTACTCCAAAGTATCAAAGATTACAAATAGAGATATACTATAAGATTACAAATAGAGGGTGTGGCAAAGGCAGGGGCGACACCCTCTATCAGACTCTTGTAAGGCATGGACCTTATAAGAAATAGACTAACCCAGTAGGCGGGGCGTGCGTAACCGACATGTCGTCAAGAAAGAGTAGGGACGATCTGGTTTATATTAACATTGAAAACTATTGTGTTTGTATCACATAACTCTTTTTAATTATTAAATGTGATACGTTGTATAGTGATGAGATTATGAAAGCCACAGTTTTTTCCAAATAGGATTTAATATATCTCATTAAAGAACTTTTTACTACATTTCGCGCATTTTTTTCACGCGTAATTCTTGTACAAACATCTTTACTTTGGTAAAACAGTAAAAACTCTAAGCACAAAATTTATGAACTTAATTTTGCGTAAAAATAAAGTAAAATTAAATAAGATTGATAGTATGTGATGCTTTGAAATAAATAAGTAAAATTAAACAAGATCTGATAATTTTTTAAAAAAAATTAATAAAAAATTTCAGGCAGTGATTTTCCAAACAATAATAACATTACAAAACGAGCATATTTATTTGATTATAGGATCATTAAATTATTAACATTAAAGTGGATTAGTTATTTTAATAATTCATAAAATTCGGAGCATAAACTTTTCGAAGCGTAATAAAAGAAAAAAAAAAAAAAAAAAAGATAAAATAAAATCTAGAAGCACTGAAATTTTATATTACGCCCAAAAGGAACCGTTTTTTAAAGTTTTGTGTGTTACCTATATTTATTGAATATCATGTTCTTCGCCCGTAAACCAAATACATTTGAAAACAGCATATCTTTAGAATTTCCGCACTGGAGATACAACTGTTATTTTCCGTACAGTGCTCGCTCATTACGTACAGTGCTCGAACTCGTTGAGTTTGTTAATCAAAAATTCCTTAAAGTTTTACAAAATATGAAATAGATTAAAATCAATTCGAAATTCGGCCGTCCAGATGCCCAAGTTCGGTTGGAAAATTACATTATTCAAAATTTGATGGCTCTATATACTGTCATTTTTGTCACAGTGCAAGAAAAATACGTGTATTCATGCAGATTTCTTCATTATTTAATTTCTTTACATATAATACAGGGCGATAGTATTTGGTAACAACAATTTGCAAGGAGACACGTACACTTATTGTAAAATAGCGCAAAATGCAGCTTCGAAACTAATAGCCTTTCTCGGCGACCGCCGCTTTTGGTTAACAAATTAAATTAACAGTAAAGAAAAAAAATCTTATGCAGAACTAAAAATAAATTTAAAAAAATAGTCACTATAAAATACAAGCAAAATTAATTATTACGATTAAATACAATTTTAATATTAGAATTAAATGTATAAAAATTTTAAGGCATCGAAAGTGTTTATCACTATGATGTATTATGAAAGATAATTGAAATAAAATTCCTTTATAGAAATTGTGCTATAATACTCATCTATAATTTTAAAAAAGCAGCACAATTTACAATTTTAAAAAAAACTTTCAAAAATTCGGTTTTAAATATTTTAGTACTTTTTACTTATTTACACCAATAAAAAGCATAAAAATTGCAAGAGAAAATTGCTTGTTTGAAATTTTCTATTAGTTCAGAATTAAAATATTATTTTCTAAAAGAAGTAGTTACAAATTTCCTTACAGCATAGGAAAAGCTAAAAAAGTATCCAGTCCTGAAAGCATGCAACAGCTTTATAATTATGTGGAACGTTAATTATGTTTGAAAAATATGCTGAAGTTTTAAAAATCTATCTCAATTTCAAATATAAAAATTCTAATTTGTGAAATGAGGCGCTACATACAGCTTTTTCTTGATAATTATACACGCTGCAATAGGCAACCAATGTTAAATTTCTGCAAGTCGTCCCTACTCCTCCGGATGTGATCAAGGTGACAGCCAACAACGCTTCAGACGAGGGAGAAAACCCGTTTGGGTTAGTCTATTTCTTATAAGGTCCATGATGTCAGATCACAAATATAACCTACGTACTTGCCCGAACTGCAAGAAGGTACATGTGGCGTTCCGACAGATACTTCAACTTCTATTCATGAGATGGCGCCACGTGTAAAATCCAGGTCTTAACGGAGCCAAGGAGGTTAGAATACATGGAGATGCCCTTCGCGCAGTCCAAGTGAAGCCAAAAAGTGAGGGGAAAGCATGCCCTTAGTAGTCGTGGCTTTAGAAAGATTGACGAGCTCTTCAGCGGATGAGGCAGAACCTAGCCACACCCAGTTTGGTAAATTAAAGACCGTGGATTCTTCGCGCGCTTTTTCTTTCACTTTTTCCCGCCATTTCATTTTATTTCTACATTTTCTATCATCTTGTAGACGGCTGCAATATTGTTCCGAGAAGCAATTTTTATTCCTGCCAAAATGGTAAATTCCTGCGTCGCTTTCGGCGATACAAATAGCAGAATAGCAGCATCCGGTATTACATTTCACAGGTAAATATTCTTTTAACATGTATATTATCATTTATTTAATTATACTTTGCTCAAAGTTAGATAAAAGTTTGCTGTGCATGTTTAAAACATATCCAAGGAAACGGCTGCAAGTGCTGATAATTGTATCAATTCTAATGATTATCAGGATATGCAGAGGGAAAATATATGTACAAAGGGACTGATTCCATTAAAATGAGTTAAATGAGAAATGCATTATGTAATTACATGCTGTCATTAATGAATGCTAGCAATAAAGGTATTGTGAAAATAAATAAATAAATACTCAAACCATTAATTGATTATATTTTAGTTATTCTAAATATATACAGGTATAATTCTCAATTTTCCATGTTAGAAATAGTACTTACGTTTTGAAAAATATTAAATTGCATGAACAATGATAAAAAATAGTATTTAAATTCTGCATTGTTATTTTTAAAACTCCCACAAATTTCACCCCAAATTAAATCCTGTTATTAAATATTTACTTGAACAGAAAATAAAATTAAATACATAAAATATGACTTGTAATATAATATGATCACACCTTTAAAATGACGCGTTTTCTTTTCCAGGATGAGCTGACCACTCCCCCTTCCCTTGTTTACTTACCGTTTTGCTTTTACAACTCAGTTAATTACGAGTATAATACTCAAACCATTAATTGAAGAAAAATCTGAGAATTATAGATGTTTCTTCGCGCACGTCACACCGAGAAAATACTCAAACTCTTTTCTGACGGCTTTTCAAACGCACATTTCAATTATTCTACTTATTTATGCATGTTAAAGAAACATTCTTTTATATGGAAATGAAGTCCGAAATGTAGACATTATTTCAATGTAACCATTCAGTACCTTATAACCCTCTCACATCTTCACATAAGAAATCAGAAAACACACTCAAAACTTCAAACAAGCTGACGTTTAACCTCACTTCACATAGTAAGGGAAGCGTTTTCTTGCCCTCACGAGGCGTGGCTTATTTGCTTCCCCCGGCTTCACTCTCCTCGTATTGCGACAGCAGAGACGCCATCTCCATGTATTCTAACCTCCTTGATCGGAGCAGCAAAGCGACATCTTTACTCACTCAGACTTCTCGTCGGTCAAGTGTACGCGACGCTAACACGAACTGTGTTCCGAGCTCTGTGTTGATCTCTGCAATGTAATTTAAATTGTAATTTAGTATTTAATATATTTTTTTGTTATAGGAGATTGTCTACTCTTATTTTCTTTAATAAAACATGCATTAAGCACACACGACCACCAAAAGTGGTGACCTTTTGACTGAGCACGCTACTGACAATGCATTTTCAACGACCCTAAGCCACGTGCATCCAAGGCATTCTGAAGAACTGACTAAAAATAACAACGAATGTGGACATTAAACGTATGCTACAACGTACCCCTTCAATTATTTCTAGAAGTATTGATATATATTGCTTGTGTTTTTTTTTCAAAGTCGTGCATATCATCGCAAGGAGCTTCAGCAAATCATCAATGTGATCTGTTCCGTTCCGCTGACTTCGCCAGTCGTGCAATAATTCTTTGATCATTCAACTTTTGTGACAAATGTGCTACAACAGTGATTTTCGACGTCGAAGATGTGCGAATTTCGGCCGAAAATTCGTGAAGCAGCTACTAAGAAGAAACTGAATCCTCCGCGGGAAACTTTATCAGATACATCGCCGCCGTTGTCTGAATTATCTGCTTCGAAAGATGAAAATTTACCATCAAAATCCCACTCAGATGCTACATCTGCAAAGACGGATATTACGATGGACGAAAGTCTACAGTTGATTGCTCTCAAATTCTTAGAATTTGTGCAAATATGCAAGAAAATTGAATCTCCGCAAGATAAAGTTCTACTTGCTCTGGAAATGGTAGAGCAAATGGTGAAAATGGACTTGTAATTTCTCCTTTTTTTAGTAAGATGATTTTACTAGTTTTATCTTCTAGTTAGACAGATTCCGCTGAATGGCGCCACCTGATGGACTCTTCTGCTGGATGCGCGTTATGATCAAGGCCGATGTCCTTCCTCAACATGGACCTTATAAGAAATAGACTAACCCAAACGGGTTTTCTCCCTTATCTGAGGCGTTGCCGGCTGTCACCTTGATCACATCCGGAGGAGTAGGGACGACTTGCAGAAATTTAACATTGGTTGCCTATTGCAGCGTGTATAATTATCAAGAAAAAGCTGTATGTAGCGCCTCATTTCACAAATTAGAATTTTTATTTTTGAAATTGAGATAGATTTTTAAAACTTCAGCATATTTTTCAAACATGATTAACGTTCCACATAATTATAAAGCTGTTGCATGCTTTCAGGACTGGATACTTTTTTAGCTTTTCCTATGCTGTAAGGAAATTTGTAACTACTTCTTTTAGAAAATAATATTTTAATTCTGAACTAATAGAAAATTTCAAACAAGCAATTTTCTCTTGCAATTTTTATGCTTTTTATTGGTGTAAATAAATAAAAAATACTAAAATATTTAAAACCGAATTTTTGAAAGTTTTGTTTAAAATTCTAAATTGTGCTATTTTTTTTAAATTATAGATGAGTATTATAGCACAATTTCTATACAGGAATTTTATATCAATTATTTATCGTCATGATGTCTTATCATGGCGATAAACACTTTTGTCTCTTTAAAAATTTTTTATACATTTAATTCTAATATTAAAATTGTATTTAACCGTAACAATTAATTTTGCTTGTACTATTTTATAGTGATTACTTTGTAAAATTTATTTTTAGTTCTGCATAAGATTTTTTTTATTTACTGTTAATTTAATTTATTAGCCCGAAGGGGCGGTAGCATAGACAGGCTGTTAGTTTTGAAGCGGCATTTTGCGTTGTTTTACTATAAATGTCCGTGTCCGTTGCGTTGTTTTACTATAAATAAGATTTTTTGGTACTTTTCTGTTTTGCCGGCGCAAACGAAAAAGTTGCCAATAATGCTACAACTGATGCCAAACGGAATATCTTCGCTGGTAACCTTTTACGCTTCATTTTCAAAACAAGTCGCAGCCATTTCTTATCAGATTGATTGTTTCTTTCAATACTGGCATACAATTACATAGAATTTTTGCAAGATAGTTAAATTTTATGCCCTAAGACCATTCGCGGTAATTAAGTCAATTAGGATGCAATCACCCCACTCACAGGCGAAAATATAGAAAGGCAAAATCAAGGGTTAAATTCATCCATTCTAATGAGAATGCACTAGCGAAGCAAAGCACTACGGTTTTACATAATTTCTGAGTAAGCTATTCGTACGAATTGAATAATTCTTGCATTTAAACTTGTATTGCAAATTAAGATTTAACTTGAAATTAATGTAGATAATTACTGAGAGAATTATGTTTTTGTAGCGTAGTTTATGTGAGATGAGATCACTTGGGGTCACGTAATAAGAACCGGAGAACCAGGATGTTGAACCATGAAAGCATAGTAAATTCTTAAATTTATGTCTTTTTACAAATTTATTGTCTTTATTTATTAGCTTTTTACACAATTTTAAACCATATCAAAAGAAAAAAAATCTTAGAAGTAACATTTTTTATGTGCATACTGTATGCTGTCGCCAACAAAGTCTGCTTGGCGAGATTTGCGCCGGCGAAACGGAAAAGTACCGATTTTTTTTATTTACTGTTAATTTAATTTATTAGCCCGAAGGGGCGGTAGCATAGACAGGCTGTTAGTTTTGAAGCGGCATTTTGCGCTGTTTTACTATAAATGTCCGTGTCTCCTTGCAAATTGTTGTTACCAAATATTATCGCCCTGTATTACATGTAAAGAAATTAAATAATGAAGAATCTGCATGAATACGTGTATATTTCTCACACTGTGACAAAAACGACAGTATCTAGAGCCACCAAATTTTGAATAATGTAATCGTCCACCCGAACATGGGCATCCGTACGGCCGAATTTTGAATTTGTTTTAATCTATTTCCTATATTGTAAAATTTTAACGAATTTTTGATTAACAAACTCAACGAGTTCAGAGCGAGCACTGTACGGAAAATAACAGTTTTATCTTCAGTGCGGAAATTTTAAAGATATGCTGTTTTCAAATGTATGTGGTTTACGGGCGAAGAACATGATATGCAATAAATATAGGCAACACACAAAACTTTAAAAAAAGGTTTCTTTTAGGCGTAATATAAAATGAGAGCTTCTAGATTTTATTTTATCTTTTTTTTTCCCTTCATTACGCTCAGAAAATTTTAAGCTCCGAATTTTATGAATTATTAAAATAACTAATCTACTTTAATGTTAATAATTTAATGATCATGTAGTCAAATAAATATGATCATTTTGTAATGTTATTATTGTTTGGAAAATCACTGCCTGAAAATGTTTATTAAATTAAAACAAAATTATCAGATCTTGTTTAATTTTACAATTTATTTCAAAGAATCGCGTACTATCAATTTTATTTAATTTTACTTTATTTTTACGCCAAATTAAATTCATGAATTTTAGGCTTAGAGTTTTTTTTACTAAAGTAAAGATGTTTGTACAAGAATTATGCGTGAAAAAAATGTGCGAAATGCAGTAAAAACTGCTTTAATGAGATATATTAAATCCTATTTGCAAAAAAATTGTGGCTTTCAAAATCTCATCACTATACAACGTATCACATTTAATAATTAAAAAGAGTTATGTGATACAAACGCCACAGGTTTTAGTGTTAAAGTAAACCAGATCGTACCTACTCTTTCTTGCCGACATGTCGGTGGCGCACGCCCCGCCCACTGGGTAGTCTGTCTCTTATAAGGTCCATGCTCCTCAACCTGTGACCATGGCAAAGAATCTGATTACAGATTCTTTGACCGTGGTCCTTATAAGAAATAGACTAAACCAAACAGGTTTTCTCTCTCGTCTGAGGCGTTGTCGCCTGTCACATTGATCACATCCGGAGGAGTAGGGACAACTTGCAGAAATTTAACATTGGTTGCCTATTGCAGCATGTATCAAGAAAAAGCTCGTTGTAGCGATTCATTTCACAAATTAGAATTTCTACATAGTTTTATTTTTGAAACTGAGATTGATTTTTAAAAATTTAGCATATTTATCAAGCATAATTAACATTTCAAATAATTATAAAGCTATTGCATGCTTTCAGGACTGGATAATTTTTTTAGCTTTTCCTATGCTGTAAGGAAATTTGTAACTATTTTAGAAAATAATATTTTAAATCTAACTAATATAAAATTTCAAACAAGCAATTTTCTCTTGCAATTTTTATGCTTTTTATTGGTGTAAATAAGTAAAAAATACTAAAATATTTGAAAACGAATTTTTGAAAGTTGGGTTTAAAATTCTAAATTGTGCTGCTTTTTTAAAATTATAGATGAGTATTGTAGCACAATTTCTATAAAGGAATTTTATTTCAATTATATTTCGTAATACACCATAGTGATAAACACTTTTAACTCCTTAAAAATGTTTATACATTTAATTCTAATATTAAAATTGTATTTAACCATAATAATTAATTTTGCTTGTATTTTATAGTGATTATCTTTTAAAATTTATTTTTAGTTTTGCACAAGATTTTTTTTATTTACTGTTAATTTAATTTATTAGCCTAAATAGGCGGTAGCCTAGAAAGGCTGTTAGTTTCGAAGTGGCATTTTGCGCTGTGCAAAGGGTTGTTACCAAATATTATCGCCCTGTATTATATGTAAAGAAATTAAATAATGAAGAATCTGCATGAATACATGTATGTTTCTCGCACTGTGACAAAAACGACAGTATCTAGAGCTATCAAATTTTGAATAATGTAATCCTCCACCTGAACATAGACATCTGGATGGCCGAATTTTGAATTTGTTTTAATCCATTTCCTATTTTGTAAAACTTTAATGAATTTTTTATTAACAAACTCAACGAGTTCAGAGCGAGCACTGTACGAAATATAACAGCTTTATCTCGAATTCGGAAATTCTAAAGATATGCTGTTTTCAAATAAATGTATGTGGTTTACGGGCGAAGAACATGATATTCAATAAATATAGGTAACAACACACAAACTTTAAAAAAAGGTTCCTTTTGGGTGTAATATAAAATCTGAATGCTTCTAGATTTTATTTTATCTTTTTTTTTTTTCCTTTCATTACGCTCAGAAAATTTTATGCTCCGAATTTTATGAATAATTAAAATAACTTTAATATTAATAATTTAATGATCATATAATCAAATAAATATGCTCGTTTTGTAATGGTATTATTGTTTGGAAAATCACTGCCTGAAAATGTTCATTTAATTTAAAGAAAATATCATATCTTATTCAACTTTACCTTATTTATTTCAAAGCATCACGTACTATCAATCTTATTTAATTTTACGTTATTTGTACGCAAAATTAAGTTTATAAATTTTATGCTTAGAGTTTTTACCGTTTTACCAAAATAAAGATGTTTGTACAAGAATTACGCGTGAAAAAATGCGCGAAATGCAGTAAAAAGTGCTTTAATGAGATATATTAAATCTTATTTGGAAAAAACTGTGGCTTTTATAATCTCATAACTATACAACGTATCACATTTAATAATTAAAAAGTGTTATGTGATACAAACGCCATAGGTTTCAGTGTTAAAGTAAACCAGATCGTCCCTACTCTTTCTTCCCGACATGTCGGTGACGCGCGCCCCGCCCACTGGGTTTGTCCATGTTGGTCTAAAGCTCCTTGAAGCCTTGTCCCCTTGCAGTAAATTTAAATGGACTCACCCGCCCACCAAGTGAGGACCACAGAATGGCTTTCTAAGATGAGTTGTGATAAACATTATTGTTCGCTCAAGTTGTGGACAGTTTATTTGCAGCTGTCTGTTGCCGTAGAAACGAGCCCTGACCCATTTTTCGTAGGGGTGTCTTTAAGATTTACTTCTCAGTTGGCCACCTTGGTGCATTTAAAGATGATTTGGTGATATTCACATTTTAGTTTTAAGTAAAATGCTCGTTGACCCTTTGTCGTCGACCCCGACATCTAATTTCCGAAAATGAAAATTCGATAGCGTAGATAAAGCTTTTGCATCTGTGAAACATTCTTTGATTTTGCCGTGTGAGGTATACGTCGCTGAATTTGCATGTCGAATGAGTAAAAATATATCAAAATAACTTGTAGGGAAATAAATTTAAAAATCTGGGCTTATTTTTGAAGAAAAATTTAATTATTACATTTAAAAAAGCACGCTATCTTTTTTTTTCTTTTTTTTGTTTATTTGTTTGCTTGCAAAATCATAGATGACATCTTAGAAATCTACTTGATTGCCTCATTCTCTGTAAGATAGTATAGACGCACTTCATATATGTAAAATAAATTAAATTTTTATAGTTCTCCCGTCTACCTAATCTACTTTGAACATTCAAAGCAATTTCTTCAGTCTTTAAAAGACGTTCTGTTTAATAATGACTAAAAATTTCATCATTAAATGTATATGGAATCATCTGAAAGTAAAACTGTTTATTTACATACCCATACTCTCAATAAGTACTTTTTGCGAACATTTCTTCTTTTCTCATACCTTCAAAATAAACCAAAAGTTGGTCAATTTAATGGCGAAAGGAAGCGGGGAAGGTGAATTAAAATCAAAATTGCTTTTACTTTAATGACCAGTGGTTTGGTTTGGTTCATAGGATTACAAAAAGCCTCCAGGTTTAAATGCCTAAGAGGACGGATGCCTTCGTGGAGGGCTTATTAAGGGAAACTGGCTCGTATACACATTTCGCATGGAGAAAACTACAAAAACGCCCATGTAGCCAGCCCATTCACGTTATGCAAACCTCGGACCGAAGTACCAGTGTACCTCTTACCGACTTTGCCAGGATGCCTGGCTTCGAGACACTACCCCTCATCCATTATCATAAGTAGTTTTCGAAAAATAAAAGTTAAATAACTGAAAATATTAGGAATAAAATAAATTATACAAACTAATAAATACATATTTACAACACTAATTTTATCTATTTATTTATTTATTAGTTTTAAACTTTTAAGGTTAAGGTAAGAATAGATGGATCGTGCAAAATGCTCAAGATGTCAGGATAGTACTGCTACCGCAGTAAAAACCCTGCATAATCACTTTCGTATCAATGTATCAAAGCTTGCTTGAAAATACAAAATGCATCACCGCCTGCTACGCTGATGATACCACCATTCTTTCTAGTTCACTTAATCAACGACATGCCATGACCAGAATACAAAACCACACATACGAGAAAGAGGATTGGTGTCGCAAATGGAGGACGTCCATTTATATCACAAAATCCAAATTATTACTCATAGGACGGCACAGAAGAAAACACTGAAGCCAGCCCTAAACCTCTTTAATGAAACAGTACCTAAAATCAGAGAGGCTACATACTTGGGAGATTGTTTTAACGGCTCTCTTACAAGGGGTCCTCACATTTCCATGACCATCGGGAAAGCCATAGGAGTCTCTAGGAAGCTCCGAAACTTTCTTGACGCCTCCTCACCACTGGATCTTGCTCGCAAGAAGCACATTTACACATCAATATTAAGACCCATCCTTACATATGCCTCCCCTGCATGGTGCTCTGTTCCCCCTTCCGTATTAAATAAATTGCAGGTTTTCCAAAACAACTACTTACGAAAAATCCCAGGAGCACCCTGGTTCGTTCGCAATGAACAGCTACACAGAGACCTTAAACTCCAAAATCTGGCGTTATTCATCAATAAATTAAAAAATAATTTTTTCAAGAAAGCCATCACCAACACGGAGGTAAATTATTCTGACAATTTTAAGTACGAGCTCCTAGAAATTGACATCAATTTAAGGCCCTATGCAACCCACATTTATCGGAATCCCCCATAAACACTCCTAACTTCTGCCAGCCAATTTTTGAAGTTTCAAAGTATGACTTCTTCATTTACACTGGCCTGGGCCACATCTACACATTCTTCCTGCAGTCCCTTATCAAGGTATTCCTGCGAAGCACTGTATGTTATGTCTCCCCTA
Organism: Stegodyphus dumicola; assembly: GCF_044657685.1. NCBI lineage: Eukaryota > Metazoa > Arthropoda > Arachnida > Araneae > Eresidae > Stegodyphus > Stegodyphus dumicola. Next base: position 140,707,115 of record NC_140778.1, on the reverse strand, counting down.
ACTGGGGTTATTTGAGGTGCCTGTAATAGCGGGATATAATTCCTTCTGAAACAGGCATATCAAAAGTATCAAGAGGTCATAGAAATGCCATCTGAAATAGTTGAGAAGTTCTTCCGAGTTGGTGAATAAACCTGAAAAGCTAAGATGTTGATTAATATGCAGTTAATACATTAAAAGGGTGTAGATGCAGATCATAAGGTGTCCTATAGTAAAAGGAATTTAAGAAGAGATTTTGCATACTGTAAATTGAATAGTAAAGCATATACGGTGTGAATCTGGAACACAGTGAGTAATTAGAGCCCAGTGGGCGGGAAGAATTGTGCCCAATTTTTTTCGGATTACCAATGACAAAAATTTGACCATAGATAGTGAATTTCTCCCCCTGGGAAATTGTACAGATAAAAGAAATTTAAAAAGAGATTTTGCACACAGTACATTGAATAGTAAAGCATAACACTGGTGGAACTAACAATTTAACTGGAACACAGTACGTAATTAGAGCACGGTGTGTAGGGAGAATTGTGCTTGATTTTTTCGGATTACCATGGACAAAAAATTGATGAGGTTTCTGGAAGCAAACGCAGTGGAATCACGGTTACAGCTAGCAGAATGTTCATTTGCATTTATTGAAATTAAATATAAATAAAAGAGATATCCATTTATTCAATGTTAAATGCACGTGCTCGTATAATTTTGCTTTTTTGGCTTAGCTGTTTCTCAAAATTTATCATGCACTGCATTGCACGGGGAAAACATTAGCTATGTAAATACAAAATTCATAACAATACCAGACAGTGTGATTACGGTCAAGTATGCCATTATTAGATTTGAACTAACTGTATGTTTGTAGGTTCAATTTATGCCTAAAATATTTAAGACACATACCTGTAAATAATAAGCAATACTTATATCACTCTCTTTATGTACTCTGCTATACGTTGTCTTTGGTCTATCTCTTACAAGATAAAGTACAAGGTCTTTGGTCTATCTCTTGGTGGCCGCAAGCCACGAAACACCGGTCCCTGGCAGGAGCCCTATCCCAGGATAATAAGATATGCATAGGATGAAAACACAACATATGCATAGTATAAATAATATATACTGAGCTGAATAGTCCTTGTAGGGAGAAAAAGCGATGGCAAAGGCTATACGAAATGAACCAAGTCCATGAGTTAGATGAGCACAACACAGTCGTCTCAAAGTAGGAGGGGCTTAGAAATAAGGTGGAACTAAAGTTTGATGTCATTAGTTCCTTTTTGCGAAATACTGAGCTTGAAAATTCAGATTTTGAAAAGCTTTAAGCATATTCTTATGGAAAACACTAAAAAAATGTTCAATTAATAATACGTACAAGTTTAGCTCTTTCAACGCTAACGTTTTAGTGATATTTTATGTAAAAGGCGTGGTCAGTGAATAATAGCACATGCTGTGATTTCAAGAATTCTGTTCCATCCATCCCATAAGTGTGACAAGGAGTATTTCCATCATGCTTTTAAACTTTGTAAATTTATAATAATATATTGGGTTGAGAAATAGCATTAAATTTAGCAAATTTATTTTTAAATTTGAATAATATACCGCTGACTCAGGAATTATATGTGCACTTTTATGAGTTTTCTTTCTACACATTAGAACTGTCTTTTACAGGGGTTAACGTGTTTACAGCACTGAAACATTTATAATGATTTTTGCGTCATTTTCTCGCTAAAAAACAGTTTATAAACCTGAGCTCAAAGGTCATTCATTACATCATTTAATAAAAGTATTCAAGATCACCACAGTTAAAGGTAGATATATTTCAATCCAGTCCATATATTTATTGCAGAATTGTCGCTGGTAAATGCGACTTTATCTGCTCCTGATAAATTTGCCGTGATGGCACCTGGCTGTTGAACGTCGAAAGGAGGATCTGAGACAAAGGGGAAAAAGAAGATGACCATGCGTCACAAGGATGGATAAGGAGGTGAAAGACCATGTCAGGCAAGACTGAGTGTTTTTTAATGTGACAAAAGGGGAAAAAAAGTTTTATTTTAATGCTAATAAATATTGTTTTTAATTTATTGTCATTATTTTAGCAATATCGTACCAACATTATTATGTAATAAAAAAAAAATCTTAAAAGAGCTAAGCACATTTAGACACGGTTAAGAGAGAAGGTTTAAAGAGTAAAGCACATTTTGCTTAGAAAGGACGCACGGCTTAGAAAGAGTTAAGCATATTCGGCTCACAAAGTCCCGCCTACTAAGCGCATATCAATGTATTTTAAAATTCTTGATTTGGTACGACAAATCAAGAATTTTAACACTTATATTTCACGTTACATTATGATAGCTTATATGTCAATGGAAAACGAATTTTGAATGCTTCCTCCAACTGAAGGAAGCTTATTAAGATTATTTTCATGCATAGTAAAAACGCGTAAGGAGTATGGTATTGTGCACTTTTTCCCAATTTTGCAGTGAATATTTGTCATGATTAAGCAGTTTTGTTAGATAAAATTTCTAGCATAAGTGTAATTCGGCTAGTAGATTGTTGGAAGAAGTGTTCAGTAGATAAAAAGAAAAGAAACATGTCTTTACTTCGTGAAGACAAAATGGCGGCGGGAAAAAAAAAATAGAGGGTTGCTGTAGGAGAGTTGGTCGCCAAATTTTCGCCAAAAAAACGCCAAGTTACCATAATGTAAAGATCAAACAATGCTAGCATTCATTAATTACATGATGCAATTACATAATGTAGAAATTATTGCAATTACATAATATAGAAATAAAATGAAATGGCGAGAAAAGTAAGGGAAAGAGGACGTGAAGAATCTGCGATCCTTTACGACTACCAGGAACAAAATTGGGTGTGGTTAGAGCACGTCAATCTTTCTAAGCCACGACTACTAAGGGCATGCTTCCCCCCTTTTTTGGCTTCACTTGGACTGCGTGGAGGGCATCTCCATGAGTTCTAACCTCCTTGCTAAAAGGTAAGAACTGTAAAGTAATTATGATCAGATATTAAAGTAAACTGTTTCTTTCCCATGGAGAGCTAGCCACTCCCCCTTTCCATGTTTACTTATCGTTTTGTTATCACATATAAGTTAATTACGAATATCGCTTTTATTATTATTATGAAAAGGTAAATCTGAGAACTATATATGTTTCTTCGTGTACTTTACAATAAGAAAATACTCAAACTCTTTCTTGAAGGCCATTGAAACACACATTTCGATTATTCTACTTTTTTATACACGTTCTGAAACATTCTTTTACATGGACATGAAGTCGGAAATGTAGACATTATTTCGCTGTAACAATTCAGTGCCTTTTAGGCCTTTCAGATCTACGCATACCAAGGAGGTTAGAATACATGGAGATGGCCTCCCTGCTATTGGAGTACAAAGAAAGTGAAGCGGGGGAAGGAAATAAGCCACGCCACGTGACGGCAAGAAAACGATTATCTCATTAAGGGAAGTGAGGTAAAACGCCAGCTGGTTTCAAGTTCTCAGTGTGTTTTCTGAGTTTGTATGCGTAGATGTGAAAGGCCTAAAAGGCACAGAATTGTTGCAGCGAAATAATGTCTACATTTCTGACTTCATGTCCATGTCAAAGAATGTTTTAAAACGTGCATAAACAAGTAGAATAATCGAAATGTGTGTTTCAATGGCCTTCAAGAAAGAGTTTGAGTATTTTCTTTGTGTAAAGTACACGAAGAAACATATATAGTTCTCATATTTACCTTTTCATAGTAATAATAAAACTGATATTCGTAATTAACTATTCGTATTAGCTATGAGATGGCAAAACGATAAGTAAACAAGTGGAGGGGGCGTGGCTAGCTATCCATGGAAAAGAAAACAGTTTACTTTAATGTCTGATCATAATTACATTACAGGTTGTACCTTTTATGTGTTTAACTACATTTTAATTTGTGCTCAAGTAAATATATAATAACCGGATGTGATTTTTAGTCAAATTTGTTGTGTGAATTTTAAAATAACAAAGTAAAATTTACATATTTCTATCATTGTTTATTCAAATTAAGTTTTTTCGAAACATAAGTAATATTTTTAACATGAGAAATTTGAGAATTATATATACTTAGAAAAAGTAAATTATAATCTAGTACATAGTTGAGTACATAGTTACTGTTTTGTGTTCACAATACTTTTAATGCTAGCATTCATTAATTACAGCATGCAATTACATAATGTAGAAATTATTGCGATTACATAAATTAGAAATTATATTAATTACATAATGTAGAAATAAAATGAAATGGCGAGAAAGGTAAAGGAAAGAGGACCTGAATAATCTGCGATCCTTTACGACTACCAGAAACAAAATTGGGTGTGGTTAGAGCACGTCAATCTTTCTAAGCCACGACTACTAAGGGCATGCTTTCCCTCTTTTTTGGCTTCACTTGGACTGCGTGCAGGGCATCTCCATGTATTCTAACCTCCTTGACGCATACAGAATCAGAAAACACATTGAGAACTTGAAACCAGCTGGCGTTTTACCTCACTTCGCTTAGTAAGGTAATCGTTTTCTTGCCCTCACGTGGCGTGGCTTATTTCCTTCCCCCTGGCTTCACTTTCTTGGTACTGCAATAGCAAAGGCCAATGAGCTCCATCTATTCTAACCTTCTTGCCTTTTAGGTCTTTAACTACATTATATTTTGAGCTCAAGTAGATATATAATAACTGGATTTGATATTTAGTCACATTTGTTGTATGAGTTTTAAAATAACAACGTAAAGTTTACATATTCCTATCATTGTTTATTCAAATTAAGTTTTTTCGTAATATAAGTAATATTTATAACATGAAAAAGTTGAGAATTATATATACATAGAATAAGTAAATTATAATCAAATAATAGTTTGAGTACATAGTTACTGTTCTGTGTTCACAATACTTTTAATGCTAGCATTCATTAATTACATGATGCAATTACATAATGTAGAAATTATTGCAATTACATAATATAGAAATAAAATGAAATGGCGGGAAAAGTAAGGGAAAGAGGACGTGAAGAATCTGTGATCCTTTACGACTACCAGGAACAAAATTGGGTGTGGTTAGAGCACGTGCATATTTCTAAGATAGGACTACTAAGGGCATGCTTCCCCCCTTATATATAGAGTTAAAATATTGTATATAGAATTAAAATATTGTGTATTTTGAATACTGTTAGTAAAATTAATGGTATTTCGAATACTACAATGACTTGAAATAACTGGTAAATGGTACATTTCTAAGTCTTTTAACATTTTATTACAGTCTACTATGCATTTATGTATACAATCAATACATATCTTACAGAAAGAAGGATGTTGCCTAAAATAAAAAATTTTGTAGATTTTTGTAGACAGATAAAATTTTGGTGTAGCTTATAATTTAGCTAGATTCTTATACTGCCCACCAGCAGCCGAGCGGTAAAGTCGCTGAACACTGGTAGTTCGGTCCGAGGTTTGAATCCCGCGAACGGGCTGGCTGCATGGGCGTTTTCGTGGTTTTCCCCATGTGCAACGTGTATACGAGCCAGTTTCCCTTAGAAAGTCCTCCACGAAGGCATCCTTCCTCTTAGGCAGATAGCCCTCGAGGCTTTGCCATACTCACACACACACACACGCAGATTCTTTTACTATTAGGAAAAGATAATCGTTTCCTAATGTAATGTAATAATTTTATGTAATAATAATGAATAGTAATAAATGAATGTCGAAGAATGAACAAGATATGTTATCTGGCATGGCAAGTAAAAATGTAAAAATTCTTCTTGATCCCTTGACAGTTAAGTATTTATGTAGGCCCTATACTGCAATTGCAGAAGTTCCCTACTCACATGAATGAATTCCACAATGGCCCACCAGCAGCCGAGCGGTAATGTCGCTGAACACTGGTAGTTCGGTCCGAGGTTCGAATCCCGCGAACGGGCTGGCTGCATGGGTGTTTTCGTGGTTTTCCTCATGTGTAACGTGTATACGAGCCAGTTTCCCTTAGAAAGTCCTCCACGAAAGGCATCCCTCCCCTTAGGCAGATAGCCCTAGTGTGCTTTGCCATAATTAAATACACCGAACACACCGAATTCCACAATGAAATGGTTTTAATTAGAACATATAGTTTTAATAAGTAGAATTCAAAATAGTGTTATTTAGATGCAAGCATGAATTAAAATCGGGTTCAAGTAACTGGCAATTTATATATGAAAAAAAGTGGGGTAACTTGAAATTTCATGCTTTCTTTCTAAGTAAAAATATTTTTGTAAAAAAGAAATGTATAATTTCTGACCACAACAGATTAATCGTTTTTAAATTTTGCATATAAATTTTATAAAACAGTATTTTTTTCTGGTTCAGTGTAAACATCGCAAAGTGTAGTAGCGCCATCTTGCGGTCACTAGAAAGGCCACCGAAAACCAGGAGGAAATATTTTGACATTGACAGGCCTACACTATAAGTTGGTTTTGCTCCTACCAAACCCATTTTGGGGTGGGTGACTTTTTAGCTTTGTTACTAAGCATCATTTTCTTCGCCCTTACGATACAATTTAGCAGCAAAATTGCAAAAATTTAAATCATCCTAGAGGGCAGCGGTGGCGAACCTTTTTGGGGCTGCTTGCCCGAAATGTAATGGCTGTGTGTCATTCCGTTTAAGATATTAAATTATAATTATTGATAAGTTACCTCAAAATGCTTAGATCTGAAAAGTGGAATCCATTTAACAATGGAAGTATTAAAACTCACCGGGAGTCTGCAATAAATTTGAATTCGTTTAACAAACATTAGCTGCTTCAACTTTGGTGTATTCTGTGCTATGTAACAAGTAATATGACTGGCCCAAACAAGTGAAATGTCTTAAATTGGGTCAATAAATATGTATATCATTTATATGGCAAAAATATATGAAAATCTTATATGTAGGCTTAGGCTTTTATGCCAGTGGCATTATGTGACATTCAAGAACAGACTAAAACACTTATTTAAATTACATAGTATCATTTATTGTGATTATTGATTGAGAAAGTAATATTTTAGGCACTTGCTGGCTGATGAGGCTCTGCATGTCGACTGTGGCACGCATGCCATAAGTTCACCATCACTGTCTTAGAGCATACATTTAAAATAACCGATGCAGTGTTAAAACGTGTTGGCATACATTTTTCTTTCTTTTTCCCAGTGTTTTCTCAGTTTATCATATCAATCTTCAGTTTTCTTAAAAAGATGGCCTTTACAAAACTTGTTTTTGCCTTTTCATTATTAAAGTTTTCTGTGTTTTTTATTATTATTATTTATTAAATTTCATGTTAAAATTCGATTTAAAGCAAAATAACAAAATTTTTAAAAACGGCATATTTTAAAAATATCTGGTAGAGATATTCGTGCGCTGAAAATAAAAATATTTTTTCTGCACACTGTTGCCAATATTGCTTTCAAATCTTTGAGTTTTTAATTAATAATTTATTAAAGTTTTACAAAATATAAAGTTCGAAATTCAAAAGTCGAGCTTTCAGTTTCATATGTTCGGGTAAAGGAGTGATTACATTTTCGAGAATTTAATGTTTCCATCGTTTTTTTATAATGCAAGGAATGTAAATAGAGCAGCTGAACTGTAAAGACTTTCATAATAAATTTTGTAAAAAAATAATCAGGAACTAGAAGAGACTTTTCAACGCTGAAAATAATACAAGGCGATAAAAACATTTTGGCAATTTTTTAAAATAAATCTAAGCAAGCTTGAATTTAACTGACATTTACCACCACTATACATCAAAAGGATTTTATTTAAAATTTAAAAAATGTGTAATTCATCAGAAAATAAAATTCAGCGTGTACAGCGTCCTGTAAGATACTATTGAAAGGTAATTTCTTCCAATTTGATGTTTGGAGAGAAATTACGTATAGAATAATTGAATATCCATCAACTTTTCAGTAGTGTTGGAAAAGAAACGAGAAATTGCGTATTCGTTACTCTATGAACCAGTATGCCAGTACTCGTTACTATCGCATCGTTACTCTCGGTAGAATTGGCTAAGTAGTATGAAGCAGGGATATGAAGTGTCGCGTCGCATTGAATCACGTTTTTGCATCGCATTTTTGACCGCGCCATGAAGGAAGGAAGTCTCTTCAGCGAGCTGCCATATAATTGCTTATTACCATCTTTACCTGCAACCAAGATCTTCAAGCAAAGTTATCAATCTGTTCGCATAGAATCACATCTCCCGCAGATTTTTAAAATCTGCCCATGAATATTTTCAACGCGTTCATATTTATTATTTGCACTATCCTACACAAGCCACATGCCAATGAGCCTATTAATCTTAAAATCTTTCCTCTCCGCTTTCTGCTTTAGTGTTGTATTGTGTACAAAAATTTATAAAAACCAAAAAAAGTGTAAAATATTAAATACAAAAAAATTATAAAACCTAAAAACTTATAAAAAATATTATGATTCTTAAGTTTTTATTATCTCATCTCTATCCCTAAACTTTCTTGAGCCAGTGGCTCCCTCTAGTGTGCATCAAGTAACTCACTTATGCAAAATTTTTTCCCATTTCTGCTCGCTTTTATTAATTCTGATGAGGAGGTAAATGGTTTTGAACCATAGGAACTCCGTAATTTTCAAATCATTGGCATTGAGTAGAAAATGCCTTTGGATATTATTTTGTGGTACACTGATATCATTAAATATTTAATTTTCTTTTGCTATCAGAGCTTAATTTCTAAAATCAGAAGCGCGGAGCCATACGGAAGGACGTTAGGAAAGAAAGAAATAAAATAAATACTACAATATTTATTTTGTAATAATTTTTGTTTAACATAATAATTAGCAACTGAAATTTAAAATTCAATAAAAATGTAAAGACAAATAAAAATTTAATTAATTCTTAAATTTGTAATGAATAGTTAAGTAATAAAATAAAATATCAGACCTCGTGTCCTATTGGATCAGTACCATTTCGTGCTTTATCCTTTCAACCACAGCTCGAAAAAGTGACGAAACGTGGAGGTAAGGTAGAGGTAAGGTTGGTGGGGTTTCCTCCTCTACCTTACCCCACCAATTCCTCTTTTCTATTTCATCCGCTGTTCGAAAAACAGGTGCTTGTGTCTATATTAAAAATTCAATACCACACAAAAGAATTGACACTCCGAGTATGAGTAAACTCGAGGCAACAATCATTGAAATTTTCATTCAAAATTCGCCCTCCCTTGTAATGATCTCTGCCTATCTTCCACCAGGTGGAAATTTACCTGTGGTTGATTTTAACAAATTGCTCACTTTTTCCAACAATCTAATCATAGCTGGTGATTTAAATTGTCACCATCAGCAATGGCGTTGCCATAGATCAAACCCTGCTGGTCGTGGCCTTCTAAAATGGGCTCAGTGCGCCCAAATTAAAATTATTGCGCCGGATTCCCCTACTAGATATGGTTCACGGGGTGCCCCTTCATTCATTGATTTGGCACTCTTTCTGTATCTGTATCTGTATCCTTAGCCTGTAAACTGGTATGCAGTCCTGAGAAGGACTTTTACCAGGCCAAAATACCCTTATTAGGGAGCCTAGCTGTAAATATCCTCCTGAAACAAACGTTTCAATCGGAGCAAAGCACCTCCTTAGTGCTGAGAAAGTAAGAATGTGGCATTTAGAATCGTGGAAAAAACAATAATATATGATGATTCCGTGGTAGTTATGGCATTTTCTTATCGGGAAGATATGGCGTTTGCAGATGGCATTTTAAGTTGATAAGCAATTGATGATTATAGGCATTAGATTTGGGCTGCGTTCCGCACGTCCTTCCATCGTGAGGCTTGAGTGCTGACTGAAATGGTATGGGTGATCCTTGATCCTCAGACTTTTAAGTAGTATCAGCCCTATTGGGCTTTGACTAATATAAATCTCTTCGATGACATCATGGAGTATTCGTAAAAGCTTTAATAAAAGCTATTTTTGGCAATAATCAAAGTTGAATTTCAGTTGTTGGAGTCTTCCTTTGAAACATCTGTGCATTTTAAAAATTCTTGAAAAATAAAATATTCACACAATAATAATAATTCACACAAAATATCAGTAATAATTAGAAAATATAAGTAGTAAAAAAATTTTCTAGGTTAAATACGGAGAAGATAAATATAATACAAGTCTTATTTGTGTTTAGCGTACGGTAGGACCGAACCGTCGATCTCGTTGGGCAAAAATTTCCCTTGTTCTGTGCCACTCGGCTACGTCGTCATCTGTATTCTAAGCGCTAATAAGGCTTATACGAAGAGTTCCAGCGCTTGTAGGGCGAAATCTAACTTTTCATTTTCATTTGAGACTTTTGTGAACTTGTGGTAAAGATCTTTTAACTTGAATATCAGTGATTTAAATTCATCTAAGTTTTTGACGTCAGATAGTTTAGTTTTTTCTATTTCTTTAGGTGCCGTAACGTTAGCGTATGTCTTCTTATTGCTGTTTTCTGTGATCGGTTCTGGATTTGGTGTATTTAATTTGGGGAAGTCATCTTTTTGCGGAATTTTTTGTTGAATTTTTTGCTTGGATGTTCAGGGCAATCTATGCTTGTAGCGGCGTGAAAACCGCTACAAAGCACGCATCTTGCTGGAATTTCTTTTTTCTCTTTTATTGGGCATTGATATGAAAGATGATTTTCTAGGCATCGTACACATCGTGGTAAGTTGTGGCACGCTCTCTGCGTATGTCCATAGCGTTGACATCTAAAACATTGGACTGGACCCGGTCTTGAGTTATAACCTACGATACGCACTTTCATGTCACAGATATGAGTGATGTTAAAAATTTCTTTTTCTTCTTTAGTTCTTGGCGTTTCGACATAAAAAATAGGCAGTAATGTTGGAATACCATCGCGCATCCTTTGTAATTGATGGATTTTAAGCACATTAATGTTATGCAGTTTTAATTCTTCTTTAATTTCGTCAATGGGGGTTTGTACGGTTAATCCTTTGATGACAGTTTTCAGGTTCTTTTCTTTATTTAATAAATAGGTATGGAAAGGGATGGGCGCTTTTTCTAAATAATCTTGGGCTTTTCGGAAATCGTCTTCGTTGAAAAACTGTACTCTTATGGTATCACCTTCAGTTTTGGTTTCAAGTTTGCAAATCTTTAAATTTTCTTTTATGTGTTTTCGGATTTCTGGCCAATTGTTACTATTGAGATCGGTAATAATTATGGGAGGAATTTTAGTATTTTTAGGATATGGGCTGCTGGGTTTCTTAGGCTCTTCTGGTTGGGTCATATTAATATCTTCATTATTATCGTTGTCATTATTCGCGTCAAGCATTTCCTCGTTGTTGAGGGAGTCAAATCGGGATGAGGTGCTTATCGTCTGTGAACTGTAGGAAATCAAATCAAATCGTTTCATGAACGTAGCAGTGTTAGTCGATCCCGACTTTAACTGATTCTTTTGTAGTTGTTTGCCCTAAGGCGATGGAGTTAAAAGGAGAAGGCGAAAAAATTATTAATTAAGGGCGAAGCTCCGTTGCGTGACAACGCTAATCTGGAAAGGCAAGAAAGCTGTTCGGTGATGCGTGAATGGCGGGATCGGTCAATGACCCCATACGTAGCGTCTTTAAACGCTCTTTTGGTGAAACTGGTTCCTATGAATGTTCTCGCGGTGAAAAGGCACTCGTGAATGAGGGAAGAGCTCACACACACATTCAGCCGCTGAGCCCCTAGGGACTAGGTTGAATTTTTCCGCTCTCTTTGCTTCTTGAATTTTTCGTAAGTATGTATCTTATTGCTCTCGCATACGACAGCCAGCTCGAATAGGCAGTGACTACTACTTTCGCTTGATCAAAATTTATCTTCAATCACCGACCGGAACCTCAATATCGACCATGAATAAGAAAACGGACAAAGATGATGAAAAAATTAGGGCTAGCCAAATGATTACTAAAAGTTTAGAATTAGAACGTGAAATCAAATTATTAACCTATGCCAACAATGAAAAACCATCAGATGAAAACATAAAGAAACTAAATGATTTAAACACAGAATTAGCAAAATTATTTTCCGAATTGCCCAAACACGAAACTTCATTATATGAAGCCATCAGTAGGATTTGTCAAACCAATAATGATACCTGGACCGCTCCCAGAAAAAGAGCACGAAATCTTTCTAACGACAACACCCCTCCAACACAACTTTCAAATCAATTCGACGCGCTCACAATAGATCAAAACTTAGATAACCAAGATATGGAAGATAACGATACTAATAATGATTCAAACAATACATTACCCTTCAAACAACCGCAACAAACGGCCAACAAAATACCACCCCTTGTCATAACCCAGGACATCAATTGGAAAGAAATCAGAAAAGATTTTATAGAAACCCTCAAATTTGGAAAATTCGAAGCCAAACTCGAAGGTGAAAACTTCGTTATAAAAGTTACCAGCATAGAAGATTACAAAGCAGCACAAAATTACCTTGAAACCAAACATATACCTTACCACACCTATCTTCTACATTCGGATAAAGCATTGAAAGGAGTACTAAAAGGATTTTCTACCAATTACACAATAGAAGAGATTAAAGAAGAAATTCAGAAATTACAAATCCCTATCATTAAAGTTATACGCATGGTGCGCATGCGCGACGGAATCCCCACAGAGCTTCCAATGTATTACATCGAAACTCCTAACAATCCCTCAGGCAAACGTATGTTCGATATCAAATACCTCATGGATATGAAGGTCAGAATTGTTCCTTATAAAGGTAGGCCCGGACCGACACAATGCTTCCAGTGTCAACGGTACGGGCATACCCAAAAAGCATGCCACAACCCGCCAAGATGCGTCAGATGTTTAGAACAACATCAATCTTTTGAATGCCCGCATAAGGGAAAAAACTTCACGCCTCAATGCGTACTATGCCAAGGCTCACATGCATCTTGCGACAAAAAATGCCCGGAGCACCCTCTTAACAAAATAGATCCTAAACTAAAAAATATCAAAGAATCAACCATAATTCCAAGTGCTATAACTGAAATCAAAACCACCAGTACTAGCAACCAATCAAAAATTAGAGAGCCAATATACAACAGCCAATCATACGCCGCAATACTCTCTGGGTCAAAAAACCCGACAAGCCCTCCTTCAGAAACTCCTATTAAAAATATCAACAATAATGAAGAAAAATCTTTCGAAGAGTTCAGTGTTTTCATTAAATCTCTACACACCCTTTATTTAGAATACAGGAATTCCAGCAACTCAAACTCTAAATTGGATATCGCCTTAAAGGCGCTACAGGTCTTCGAAAAACACAATGTTTAATTCTCAAAATAGCACATCACCTATATATCGACATATCAACTATGCTAAATTTGTTTCCTTCAACTGCAATGGATTAAAAAGGCAACTCTTAGAAATCAAAAACTACCTCATCCTCCACAGCATTGATATTCTTCTTCTAAACGAAACTCACCTTAAAGCAACAGACAATATCAAACTCCCCAACTACGATGTATTCCGATCTGATCGACTGCATAACAGAGGCGGAGGCACTCTTATTGCTACAAAAAAATATTTAAATTGCTACCCAGCCACTCTTCCTCCACTCCAAAGCATTGAAGCTTGCGGCTGCATTATAAAAAGCAACAACATTAATTATTTAATAGTCTCTATCTACAAACCACCTAACAACCTGCTTAATATCACGGATCTCAATAATATCTTCAACCTAGGCTATCCCACCATCATGTCAGGCGATTTCAACTGTAAACATCCAAACTGGAACAGTTCAACCACTAACGCAAACGGAATCATCCTCAATAATTACCTCCTTAATAGCCAAATCAATATCTATGCACCGAATGAACCTACTTATATTCCCACAAATCTACGTGGAAGACCAGATATCTTAGATATTATCATTACCTATCAAATACCTCAAGCTCCTTTTGTATACGTAGCAAATGATCTTTCATCAGATCATTTACCTCTTCACTTTACCCTTTATGGGCTAAAGCATGGATTACCTCCTTTAAAAACCAAAATAAACTGGAGCAACTTTAAATATATAATGCAGAAAAATGTGAATGCGGCTCCCAACCTCAGCAACACCTCAGATATTAACGAAGCGATCAACCACCTCAACAATCAAATCCATAATGCTATTAATAATTCTAAAATGCACAAAAAAGAAGACACAATCACCCTTCCTCTCCATATCAGACAAAAAATCAGGGATAAAAACAGACTCAGGAAAATAGCGCAACGGACCCAACACCCTAACGATAGAAGGAACTTCAACAAATGCCATAAAGAACTTAAGAAAATCATCCGTGAATATACGGACCAAGCCTGGAAAAACTTTGTGCAAAGCCTTTCACACGACGACCACTCTGTCTGGCGCATCGCCAAGGCGCTCAAACATACCAACAATAGCATTGGACCTATCAAAATTAATAACTCTATCATCAATAAACCAGAAGAAATTGCTGAAATCTTTGCAGATAACTATGAAGATCAATTCTCCAACAACCTCTACCCTTGTCCAAACGATTGCAATATCTCAAATCATGTAAATAGTTTTATCCAAGAAAACTCTAGGAACTTCAACCCCCCTACCAGCCCCAGAGAAGTTCAATCCATCATTAAACATCTAAATATCAAGAAAGCCACTGGTTACGACCAAATTTCTAACAAAGCATTAAAGAATCTTCCCTCCAAAACAATAGTTTTAATTACTAACATCTTCAACGCTTGCCTGAGGAATAATTACTTCCCTGATGTATGGAAACATGCCATCATCTTCGTACTCAAAAAACCCGGGAAAAACCTAGCTGAACCTTCAAGCTATAGACCAATCTCCCTGCTACCTACAATAGGAAAAATTTTTGAAAAAATCCTTGCTGAAAGAATCAAAACCTATGTTTTTTCTAACAATATTCTCAACAATAATCAATTCGGATTCAGACCAGGCTATTCAACTACTCATCAAGTCTCACGCATCGTGGAATATATCGGCGAAAGTTTCAATAAAAATGAAACCGTAGCTGGTATATTCCTCGACATCGAAAAAGCTTTTGACAAGGTTTGGATTGATGGATTGCTGATCAAACTCATCAACTACAACTTTAGACCCAGCCTTATAATTCTTCTTTCTAATTTCCTACGAAATCGTTCTTTTCAAGTTCGAATTAAAAATATCCTTTCTTCCACCAGAATTTCAAAAGCAGGTGTAGCTCAAGGTTCGGTCATCTCGCCAATTCTCTTCAGCCTTTATATCAATGATATCCCTCCTTGCACCAAAACAATTATTGCAAGCTATGCAGACGACACTGCACTCCTCAGCAAGTCTATGAATCCTATTCACGCTAGAAATAATCTCCAAGACCGCATCAATACAATAGCACAATATTTTAGAGCATGGAAAATTAAAATTAATACCTCCAAATCTGCACTCATTTACTTCAGAAGAACAATAATTAAAAAAGACATCGGAAACATACAAATTGAAGGACAGAATATCCCAAGAACTAATATAATCAAGTACCTAGGAGTTTACATCGATTATCGACTAACTTTCCGCAACCATATCAACAATATTCGGAACAAAGCCTATCAGGCATTCATGGCCATATACGCATTAATAGGAAGGAATTCTACATTAAATCTAAATACAAAACGTATCATTTATTTACAAGCTATCCGCCCTATTCTTCTTTACGCAGCACCGGCCTGGGCAGCCACTTCTAGAAATAATCGTCAATCATTGCAAAGAATGCAAAACAAATTACTTAGAATCTTAATAGACGCACCATGGTATGTACGCAACTCGGCAATCCATAGAGACCTAAATATCAAGCCTTTAGACAGCGAAATTCTCAAACACAGCCATAACTTCTTCTCCCGCTGCAATAGTCATCCTAATGAAAATATCCAACAACTCAACAACTATGATAACACTCTTATTCAAAAACACAAAAGACCGCGAAACATTTTTCACGATGGAAACTGGTAGATTTACATTTTGTATATATTTTATTTTATTTCAATTATTTAACTCGTATTTAATCAAGATTTACCTATTTACCAATGAACTATGAACTCTACTGTTGAGATTAATTACCGTTTCCAAAGTGCAAAATTGACCAATCGCAACGAATGCTACTACTCTCATAAAAGGATCCGACCGCCCATCACATCATTCAGATTTGCCCCTTTAGACCCACACCAGGGCACAAACAATGCCATAAATGTCAACGTTACGGACACAGTAAGGCACACTGTAAACATAATCCTAGATGCCTCAAATGCGGAGACAAACATTTCACGTATCTTTGTAAGAAGGACAAGAATCTGCCTGGAAAATGCTGCCTCTGCGGGGGACCTCACGTCTCGTCATATCGAGGATGTGAAAAACATCCAGACAACATAAAAAAGTCCATAGAACAACAGAGAATACAAAAATCTAATACTACAGCAGCACCCGTACCCATCAACAATACCGCTAATTTCCCACCATTGCCTAGTAGACACTCCACCCCAGCCAGTAACATTGAAAACACAAATAATAATAATAATAGTCAAACTACCAACACTAACGAAGAAAACGTCAACACATCCACCTCTGACATGCTTATGTGGATTAAAAATCTGTTCCATAAAGGAAAAAAACTCCTAGAGAGATTTTTCAATGCCAAAACAATTATGGACAAGATCCAAATAGGCTTGGAAGCCTTTGAACTTTTAGTCAGCTGTAATAATTAATTACAATAGCAGCATCAACAATATTCACACTGCTGCCCCCAGCAGCCTAAATATAGCATTTTTTAATGCTAATGGAGTTGCGCACCAGCGCACAGAAATCGAAGACTTCTTATCAAAACATAATATTGACATATTTTTAATTAATGAAACTCACTTACGTGCCGCGAATAAATTCAAACTTCAAGGATATAACACCTTCAGATCAGACAGAAGACACAACCGAGGAGGGGGCACCCTCATCCTCACTAAAAAACACCTGCAAGCTACCAGCTACAATATTAATGGCATAAACAGCTTGGAATACTGTGCAGTTATTGTGCACTCGCACATAGACGAGCCTACCATCTTCATTTCCATTTACAGTGCACCCAACAATATTATTACATATAACGACCTCTATCAACTCACCAATAGCAACAAGCCCATCATCATTGCAGGAGACCTAAACGCAAAACACAGATCTTGGAACTCAAGCACCATTAACCCAAATGGAAACTTTCTCTACAATTTTGCCATCAATAATGACCTAAAAATCCAAGGACCGAATGAACCTACTAGGTACCACCACACCGGCACTTCTGAAGTTCTTGATATCCTCATCACCAAGAATATCCACCAAACTCCTTACCTAGAAGTCACCCACGAACTTACCTCTGACCACCTCCCAGTGCGTTTCATCTACTATGGTTTTGACAACAGAATCCCAATGAAAAAAATAATTAACTGGGACATATTCAATAATTACTTAGAAAAACTTCCAGCCAGACCTGCTCTATCCAACTCCGCTGACATAGAATATAATATCACCAAAATCAATAGAAGCATAAATACAGCACTGCATCAAGCTACCTGGTATGAAGAATATAAAAAACCCAAATTACCCGAAGAAATCCGCAATAAAATTAAAGATAAAAATAGAACTGCAAAACTTTGGAGACTCACAGCTGATCCTAGAATTAAAAACATACTTAATAGAAAAATTAGAAACATCAAAAACCTCATGAACGAATATAAATCCAATAATTGGGAACTCCTACTTGATTCAATGGATACAAATCAGGACACTGTCTGGAAAATCGCCAAAACTCTCAGGAATAGTAATAGCAGCTTTGGTCCCATCAACACAGTAACCGGAACGGCTTACACAGACAGTGATATGGCAGAAGCGTTAGCTGACCACTTTGAAAATACCTTTATCACCAATAATTATCAAGATGAAGACACTGAAACCGAAGTTAATAATTTTATCAACCAACTCAACTATTATACTGACACTGAAAGCATGCCCTTTACTACTCCAAAAGAAATCAAAATTATAATTAACAACCTTAAAAAACGCAAAGCCCCTGGTTTTGACGGAATCACCAACAAAATACTGGATATTCTCCCTCATAGTTACATAGTCCTGCTTACAAATATAATTAACGCCTGCATTCGTCTTAACTACTTCCCAGGGCAATGGAAGCATGCCATTATCACTGTCTTAGTCAAGCCAGGAAAAAATCCAGCAGAATTAAACTCTTACAGACCTATTAGCCTGCTACCTTGTATGGGCAAAGTCTTCGAACGGGTTATGAAAAAGCATCTCTCCTACCACCTCGAAAACAATAATATTATTAAAAAAGAGCAATTTGGATTTAGAAAAGATCATAGCACCACCCATCAACTACTTAACGTCACAGAATATATGGCAGAGGCCATCACCAAAAAAAATACTATTGCAAGCTGCTTTATTGATCTTGAAAAGGCTTTCGACAAGGTATGGCATGAGGGTTTACTCTACAAGCTATACCTTGCTCGTCTGCCTATCAATTTCATTAAATTATTCTACTCATACCTTAAAGGGAGATGGTTCCAAGTCCGAATCAACAATCGCTTATCCAAAAAGAAAAAAATCAAAAGTGGAGTGGTACAAGGAAGTGTTCTTGGCCCTATACTCTTCAACATCTACACCAATGACATGCCCATTCCCTTTAATTCGGAAATCTTCAAATTCGCAGATGACACAGCTATAGTCACCAAATCCCTAAAACCGCAACTTGCAGCTGATAAACTAGAAATCGCAGTTAATCAAATCGCCCACTACTTCAATATCTGGAAGCTCAAAATTAATCCTACCAAAAGCCAAGTAATTTTCATCAGAAGACACCATAAAAACACTCCCATTCATAATAATATCAAAATTAACAAACAACAAGTCAATGAAGTTACCACCATCAAATACCTAGGAGTCTACTTCGACCAGCAACTACAATTTAAAACCCATGTTGACTACTCCATTAGAAAAGCCACCGCTGCTAAAATGGCATTACGACCACTCCTTAATAGAAAATCCAACCTTAGCATTAATCTAAAAAGAAGAATTTACCTCACTCTTATCAGGCCAATGCTCCTGTACGCTGTTCCAGTCTGGGCCACCGTATGTAAATCTTACAGGAAGAAAATTCAAATATATCAAAATAAAATTATTAGAGAAATCCTAAATGCTCCTTGGTTTACAAGAAACATCCAACTCCACAAAGATATAAAGATAAATGCCATTGAAGACGAAATTTTAAAAACTAGCCATAATCTTTACTCTAAAATTACGCATTCAAGATATGAACACATCAGAAAACTTACAGATTACGACCCAACAGTCATCGCACCAACTAAAAGACCGAGGAACATTTTCCACGATACCAAGTGGTAACTGTAAATAGTGTACATAAAGACTTTATAAAATGGACTTGGTCCGGTACCCGACCGCACATTACTATTGTTATCTTACTCATCAACTTTATAATCAAGTTTTATTTTCATTTTATCATTTACTATTTAACCAAGATTTTTTACTAGTGTATTATATTTACAATATATTGTAAATAGTGATTATTGTGTAAATACCTAGTGAAAACTACTAACGAACTTAGTTTACTGTGAAATGACTTTTTACTATTTACTCAAACTCTCTGTGTACCGAGATAGCTTTTCCCTCACTCACGAGTGCCTTTTCACCGAGAGAACATTCATAGGAACCAGTTTCAGTCAAAAGAGCGTTTAAAGACGCTACGTATGGGGTCATTGACCGATCCCGCCATTCACGCATCACCGAACAGCTTTCTTGCCTTTCCAGTTTAGCGTTGTCACGCAACGGAGCTTCGCCCTTAACGGCGCGGCGATTTTTTCGCCTTCTCCTTCTAACTCCATCGCCTTAGGGCAAACAACTACAAAAGAATCAGTTAAAGTCGGGATCGACTAACACTGCTACGTTCATGAAACGATTTGATTTGATTTCACATCATTCAGCCGCGAACTTCCAAGAGAGAAGCACGCACGCCGCATCGCATCTTCATGCCATAATATTCAAACTGCCATTATTGCTTTACAATCAAGTCTTCATTTATGCCATAGTCTCTAATTATGCCAACTCAAATAATATGCCAACTTTATGCCATTTCATCATTTGTTTTTCAACTATGCCTTTCACTTATGCCATTGCAAATTTTTCACACAACCGCCAAAGGATGGCGCCACTTATGCCATAATCTCAAGAAAACCATCTTTAGATGGATATGTTTTTATTTGGAGCCCTTATCAGGGTATGATAAATATCTATTGGTAAAGGCCCTTTTTAGGGCCGAATACCAATCAGCTAGGATCAGGATATGGATATGGATATATGGGAAGAGCTATTTCGGTACACAGAGAGTTTGAGTAAATAGTAAAAAGTCATTACGCAGTAAACTAAGTCCGTTAGTAGTTTTCACTAGTATTTACACTATAATCACTATTTACAATATATTGTAAATATAATACACTAGTAAAAATCTTGGTTAGATAGTATATGATAAAATGATATATTTGAATATAAAACTTGATTAAATAGTTGATAAGAGTAAGATAACAATAGTAATGTGGTCGGGTACCCGACCAAGTCCATTTTATAAAGTCTTTATATACACTATTTACAGTTACCACTTGGAATTGTGGAAAATGTTCCTCGGTCTTTTAGTTGGTGCGATGACTGTTGGGTCGTAATCTGTAAGTTTTCTGATGTGTTCATATTTTGAATGCGTAATTTTAGAGTAAAGATTATGGCTTGTTCTTAAAATTTCGTCTTCAATGGCATTTATTTTTATATCTTTGTGGAGTTGGATGTTTCTTGTAAACCAAGGAGCATTTAGGATTTCTCTAATAATTTTATTTTGATATATTTGAATTTTCTTCCTGTAGGATTTACATACGGTGGCCCAGACTGGAACAGCATACAGGAGCATTGGCCTAATAAGAGTGAGGTAAATTCTTCTTTTTAGAATAATGCTAAGGTTGGATTTTCTATTGAGGAGTGGTCGTAATGCCATTTTAGCAGCCGTGGCTTTCCTAATGGAGTAGTCAACATGGGTTTTAAATTGTAGTTGCTGGTCGAAGTAAACTCCTAGGTATTTGATGGTGGTAACTTCATTGACTTGTTGATTGTTAATTTTGATATTATTTTGAATGGGGGTGTTTTTATGGTATCTTCTGATGAAAATTACTTGGCTTTTAGTAGGATTAATTTTGAGCTTCCAGATATTGAAGTAGTGGGCGATATGATTAACTGCAATTTCAAGTTTATCAGCTGCAAGTTGCGGCTTCAGGGATCTGGTGACTATAGCTGTATCATCTGCAAATTTGAAGATTTCCGAATTTAAGGGAATAGGCATGTCATTGGTATAGATATTGAAAAGTATAGGGCCAAGAACACTTCCTTGTACCACTCCACTTTTGATTTTTTTCTTATTGGATATGCGATTATTGACTCGGACTTGGAAACATCTCCCTTTAAGGTATGAATAGATTAATTTAATGAAATTGATAGGCAGTCGGGCAAGGTATAGCTTGTAGAGTAAACCCTCATGCCATACCTTGTCGAAAGCCTTTTCAAGATCAATAAAGCAGCTTGCAATGGTATTTTTTTTGGTGATGGCCTCTGCCATATATTCTGTGACATTAAGTAGTTGATGGGTGGTGCTATGATCTTTTCTAAATCCAAATTGCTCTTTTTTAATAATATTATTGTTTTCAAGGTGGTTCGAGAGATGCTTTTTCATAACCCGTTCGAAGACTTTGCCCATACATGGTAGCAGGCTA
The DNA here is from genome assembly GCF_044657685.1 of Stegodyphus dumicola. Classification (NCBI taxonomy): domain Eukaryota; kingdom Metazoa; phylum Arthropoda; class Arachnida; order Araneae; family Eresidae; genus Stegodyphus; species Stegodyphus dumicola. The sequence continues at coordinate 140,685,287 of NC_140778.1, read as the reverse complement.
ATAGGTCTGTATGAGTTTAATTCTGCTGGATTTTTTCCTGGCTTGACTAAGACAGTGATAATGGCATGTTTCCATTGCCCTGGGAAGTAGTTAAGACGAATGCAGGCGTTAATTATATTGGTTAGCAGGACTAGGTATCTATGGGGGAGAATATCCAGTATTTTGTTGGTGATACCGTCAAAACCAGGGGCTTTGCGTTTTTTAAGGTTGTTAATTATAATTTTGATTTCATTTGGAGTAGTAAAGGGCATACTTTCAGTGTCAGTATAATAGTTGAGTTGGTTGATAAAATTATTGACTTCGGTTTCAGTGTCTTCATCTTGATAATTATTGGTGGTAAAGGTATTTTCAAAGTGGTCAGCTAATGCATCTGCCATATCACTGTCTGTGTAAGCCGTTCCGGTATCGGTGTTGATGGGACCAAAGCTGCTATTACTGTTCCTGAGAGTTTTGGCGATTTTCCAGACAGTGTCCTGATTTGTATCCATTGAATCAAGTAGGAGCTCCCAATTATTGGATTTATATTCGTTCATGAGGTTTTTGATGTTTCTAATTTTTCTATTAAGTATGTTTTTAATTCTAGGATCAGCTGTGAGTCTCCAGAGTTTTGCTGTTCTATTTTTATCTTTAATTTTATTGCGGATTTCTTCGGGTAATTTAGGTTTTTTATATTCTTCATACCAGGTAGCTTGATGCAGTGCTGTATTGATGCTTCTATTGATTTTGGTGATATTATATTCTATGTCAGCGGAGTTGGAAAGAGCAGGTCTGGCTGGAAGTTTTTCTAAGTGATTATTGAATATGTCCCAGTTAATTATTTTTTTCATTGGAATTCTATTGTCAAAGCCATAGTAGATGAATCGCACTGGGAGGTGGTCAGAGGTAAGTTCGTGGATGACTTCTAGGTAAGGGGTTTGGTGGATATTTTTGGTTATGAGGATATCAGGAACTTCAGAAGTGCCGGTGTGGTGGTACCTAGTAGGTTCGTTCGGTCCTTGGGTTTTAAGGTCATTATTGGTGGCAAAATTGTAGAGAAAGTTTCCATTTGGGTTACTGGTGCTTGAGTTCCAAGATCTGTGTTTTGCGTTTAGGTCTCCTGCAATGATGATTGGATTGTTGCTGTTGGTGATCTGATAGAGGTCGTTATATGTAATAATATTGTTGGGTGCACTGTAAATGGAAATGAAGGTGGTAGGCTCGTCTATGTGCGAGTGCACAATAACTGCACAGTATTCCAAGCTGTTTATGCCATTAATATTGTAGCTGGTAGCTTGCAGGTGTTTTTTAGTGAGGATGAGGGTGCCCCCTCCTCGGTTGTGTCTTCTATCTGATGTGAAGGTGTTATATCCTTGAAGTTTGAATTTATTCGCGGCTCGTAAATGAGTTTCATTAATTAAAAATATGTCAATATTATGTTTTGATAAGAAGTCTTCGATTTCTGTGCGCTGATGCGCAACTCCATTAGCATTAAAAAATGCTATGTTAAGGCTGCTGGGCGCAGCAGTGTGAAAATTATTGATGTTGCTATTGTAATTAATTATTACAACTGACTAAAAGTTCAAAGGCTTCCAAGCCTATTTGGATCTTGTCCATAATTGATTTGGCATTGAAAAATCTCTCTAGGAGTTTTTTTCCTTTATGGAACAGATTTTTAATCCACATAAGCATGTCAGAGGTGGATGCGTTGGAGTTTTCTTCGTTAGTGTTGGTAGTTTGACTATTATTATTATCATTTGTGGTTTCACTGTTACTGGAAGGGGTGGAGTGTCTGCTGGGCAGTGGTGGGAAATTAACAGTATTGTTGATGGGTACAGGTGCTGCAGTTGAATTAGATTTTTGTATTCTCTGTTGTTCTATGGACTTTTTTATGTTGTCTGGATGTTTTTCACATCCACGATATGACGAGACGTGAGGTCCCCCGCAGAGACAGCATTTTCCAGGCAGGTTCTTGTCCTTCTTACAAAGATATGTGAAATGTTTGTCTCCGCATTTGAGGCATCTAGGATTATGTTTACAGTGTGCCTTACTGTGTCCGTAACGTTGACATTTATGGCACTGTTTGTGCCCTGGTGTGGGTCTGAAGGGGCAAATTTGCACACCTAAGTCTAATATGTGGGTGATTTCGAAAATTTTTTTGCCATTATTGTTCCTGGCGACTTCTGCAACGTATGTGGGCAGTTTGATTATTTCGTTTTCTACTTTTTTGGTGATTTGTCTGACGTTAGTGACAGGGATCCCTAATTCTTTTAACTCTTGTATGATATCTTCGGTGCTGGTATGTCCCGGTAGCTTTTTGATGACAGCTCTGATTGGTTTTTCGTGGGGAAGTGGAAATGTATGGTAAGGTATGGCTTTAGTATCAAGGAATTTGGTTATTGATCTGTAGTCATCGGAGTCTCGGACTTTGACGTGGATGTCACCACCTTTTAAATTACTTTCAAATTTTTCGACGAGTTTTTTGAGCTCGTCCCTTATGGGTTTCCATTCAATAACGTCGGATATGATTATAGGCGGGATTCTCTTAGTTGTTTTGTAAGGTTTGATAAAACCATCTTCATCGGTGATCTGTGAGTTCAAAATTTGCGTATTGTCTGTTGTTTCCATTTCATCTTCAAGTCTTAGGGCTGTGTATCGATTTTTAACAGATGTTAGTGAGGAATTACTTCCGTCACTCAGCGTTGTTTTGTGTGTTTTCCTAGGAATGCACCAATTATTTGTGTTATCATTTGGAGGTAGGTTGGAGTTTTGAGAGTTACTATTTTCATTGTTGTCTTTATTGGGAATATTTTCGGTAATAGCCTGCTCGTATTGGCCATCTAAAAGGATTTTCTTGGCAGCTAGCCGATCATAGGTGTCACAAAGACTGTTGAAGATATCAGGAGTGACCTGAATCGTTTGGTTTAAGATCAGATTTTTTTTGGATAGCGAGATGAGTGATTTGCGCATCAATCTCCTCGCGAGTGCCTTTTTTGATGAGATTTTCGATAGCATCAGGATTCCGTATGAAGTCGTACGGTTCCATTACGTAAAAAGCGTGATACTAGTCTGGCATGTCAATCATGAATTCATAAAAGTCGGAATACTTACGGAGAGTCAAGAAGAGCTGTGAAGTACACCCTGCTCGGTAAAAAATCCAAAGCTCGAATGAACGAACTGAGAACTCCCAAGATGGAAAAAAAGAGGCCAAAAAAGAACTCAGCTGTAGGAAGATCCGCTATCGCGGCGCGTTCTTTTAGCTGGTTTAACTACTGACCAATCATTAGCGCTTTCGCTAGTGGAAGGCGGGAATTGTGATATGATAGTATCTACATCTCTTTTTGGTATAAATGAATAGAGCTTTTGCTCTTGGGTTTTGTCTTTTTTGTACATCATCAGTCATCGTCAGTCATCAGTCACAGTCATCAGTCATCGACCGCTGAGCACCTAGTGACGAGGTCGGATTTCACTGCGCTCTGCTTTCTTTCGAGAACGCTCTCTACCGGAAGCCACTCTTGGATTACTGGATATTTTACTATCGCCGAATGTTGGGTAAGTTATTCTTTTCTTCTTGTTGATCTAGAGTATGCATTACCGAGCCACTGGTTAGGTTAATTGCTGCCCAGGATGAACAAAATAGATGAGAATAAACTACACAAATACCTAGAGCAGATACGTGGGAGTAACTGCGAATCAATAGACTACGACAATCTTACACTGAGAATTAACGCTTTAGTTCTTGAAGCCGAAAGCCTAACTAACGCAAATATACCTAAAGCTGACCCTAGGATAAATCAGCTACATGAGCAAATTGAATACTTAACTTACATAAACGACACCCCAATGGACGAAATAAATTCTAAATCAGAGACTAGCTCTGCTAAACAAATAAATGAAGCTACTATACAAGCGCAATACCTTAAAACCCCATCTAAATCCAAAAAGGAAGATGATACAAGCAGGCACAAGCGTACCCTTAGTGGGAAAAGCCGAAAAAAGAAAACCGAAATTGATAGTGAAGGTTTCACTTCACCACGAAAAACACAAAAACTTAATAAACCTGAAATAGTTTACCCTCCACAGGAAAACAAATTCGAAATACTAAACCAAGAGACCAACATGGAAGAAGATACAATTGATGCGCCTTTTATATTAGCAAAAAAGACGGCAGGACATATCCCGCCAATTGTACTAGCAGATTTCACTGGAAACTGGGACAAAATAAAATCGGAATTTGAAGAAAAATTACAAATAAAAAACTACACTGGAGATCTCAAAGGAGGAAGACTCACCATTCGTGTCTTCACCCCTGACCACTATAGAATTATAACAGAATATTTGAAGGAAAAAGAAATCCCCTTCCATACATTTAAATTAAATACAAAAAGACCAATAAAAGCAGTAATTAAAAGACTGCCAGCAAATACTGATACTGAAATCCTAAAACAAGAAATCCTCGATATGAACATACCAATCGAAAAAATAAGACAAATTACATCTGTCAGAAACGGAGAGCTAATCAAACTCCCGGTCTTCATCGTCGATGTTAAAAGATGTGAAGACGGAAAGAAAATTTTTGACATCCAAAAACTTAGAGGTCTAAATATTCAAATGGCTAGATACAAAGCACGGCCAGGTCCCGTGCAATGTCACAAATGCCAGCGCTATGGACACACACGGGATCTGTGTCATTACACACCAAGGTGCCTCAAATGCGCACAATTACATGAAACGTATTTATGCAAACAGAATAAGGAAACTGAAAAACCTACTTGTGCCCTTTGCGGGCAAGAACACGTATCTTCATACCGTGGATGTGTTAAAAACCCGGAAAACATTAAGAAAAAATTAGCCGCCGAAAAGGCCGAAAAGGAAAAAAGGAAAAATATGCAGGCCTTCCAACTTAACGAAAACGAATTCCCTAAACTACCTGAAAAACCAGCAAAATCACCCATACCTAATAACAGCAATAATAGCCCAAGCAATTGTGACAATATTAATTCCAACAATGAAAGTCAAGAAACACCAAGTTTCTTTACTTGGATTAAAACCCAAATGCAACAAGCAAAAACGTATTTTAAAAAATTTAAAGAAGCAAAATCACTCATAGAAAAGCTAGAAGTCGGCATGGCCGCAATGGATTATTTCATGAACCTAGATTATGAATTTTAAACCCAACCAATTTAATCCCAACCTTATCTCAACTACCAATAGTTTCCTAAAAGTTGCCTTCTTCAACGCAAATGGAGTCTGCAGACAAAAAGATGAACTCCACGCCTACCTAAATCACCATAAAATAGATATAATGCTTCTGAATGAAACACATCTTAATAGCAAAACCCGCTTCAATCTGGAAGGCTACAAAGTCATAAGGACCGACCGCCCAAACAACATCTTAGGGGGTACAGCAATCCTCATTAAAAATCATATTAAATTCACTCCTCTAAAAATAAATACCCAGAATATCGAAAATACTGCTGCACTTGTCTACTCAGGCTTCAATGAACCTTACCTTTTCATTTCTGCATACAATTCACCAAGTAACAACCTCCTCTCTGCAGACCTTGATAGACTGACTGATTATAGGTACCCCACTCTCATCGCGGGGGACCTAAACTCTAAAGATCGTAGCTGGAACTGCAATGTTAACAACCGCAATGGCTCTGCGCTCAGAAATTATGCTCTTAACAATGAAATCAGAATTATTGCCCCAGAATTACCCACGAGATATCACTTTGATGGTCGTGCGGATATCCTCGACATCCTCATCCTCAAGAATATCCAGTCCACACCTTATCTTGAAGTGACTGAAGAACTCTCTTCTGATCACCTACCCATAAATTTCGACTTTTATGGATTCTATCCTCCCCTCATTAAACCTAAATTTAATATGAATTGGAGTATCTTTAAAAATAAACTCATGAATATATCTAATAACAATAGCATGAATACCACTGAAGAAATTGAAAACTGCATAAAATACTTAACTGACAATATTCAACAGGCTATGAATTCTGCAGCATATATCCAAAGGAAAAATAACTACTTCAACCTCCCACAAAATATCATCGACCTAATCCAACATAGAAATAGGAAAAGAAAATATTGGCATCTCTCTAGAGACCCCCGGGACAAAAGAGAAGTGAATTATCTAACACGCAGAATCTCGCAAGAAATTAAACATCATAGATCTGAAAAATGGGATGCTCTACTAGAAAATATTGAAATTCAGCCAAATACAGTCTGGAAAATAGCAAATTCTCTACGCAATAAAAACCCAAACTATAAATACCCTATCAACTATCAAGGTAACATCGCCTATTCCGAAGCTGAAATAGCTGAAGCTATGGCAGATGATCTAAGCAAGATTTTCGACCATCATACTGAAGATACCCCCCAAGATTACACCATCAACAATGAAGCCGAAGAAGTTAAACTTCAGCGCACCAGATCCTATATAAATTTCACTTCCACAGATGAAGTCACAGAAATTATCAAAAATCTTAAAAAGAAGAAAGCACGGGGCTTTGATAACATTAATAATGAAGCTATCCAAGCACTTCCTCAAAACTGCATTACCTTACTTTGCAATATTTTCAACGCCTGCATCCGGCTCTCTTACTTTCCAAAAATTTGGAAACACTCCCTGGTAATAATGATCTTAAAACCTGGAAAAAGCCCAAAAGAAGTCACTAGCTACCGACCTATCAGTCTGCTCCCTACAATTAGTAAAATATATGAAAGAATTATTCTAAGAAGACTAAAGGATTACACAATAAATTTAAACCAAATTGATAATCAGCAATTTGGATTTAAGAAAGGACACTCAACTGCGCACCAAATACTAAATTTAATTGAACATGTTGCAGTTGAATTCCAAAAGAGGAATACTGTTGCGGCATGCTACCTCGATTTCGAAAAAGCTTTCGATCGAGTGTGGCATGCTGGCCTTATTTACAAGCTATCTAAACTTCAAATTCCTACAAATCTTATTAAAATCATCATTTCTTATTTAGAAGATAGAACTTTTCAGGTGAGATGTGGAGATACTCTCTCTAATATAAAAAATATCTACAGAGGACTCCCTCAAGGCTCTGTCCTCTCTCCTACAAATTTCAATATTTACGCTTATGACATGCCAAGTCCAACCTCTGCTAAAATCCTCAAATATGCAGATGACACAGTGATTCTATCTAATTCAATAAACCCGCAGTATGCCATTGATAAATTTGACTCTCATGTTCAAAGAATATCTAACTGGTGCAAATTCTGGAAAATTAATTTAAACCCTTCAAAGTGCTGTATCGTCCTTTATCGCCGATATAAGAAAAACTACCCAATCAATATTAATATTAAAATTGACAATAATTTGATCCCACAAGCCAATAGCTACAAATACCTTGGAGTTTATATTGACAACAAACTCACCTTCAAAGAACACATAAATTACATTTGCAATAAAGCAAATGCCGCCTTTATGGCTATTTACCCAATCATGGGAAGGAAATCCAAACTAAACCTCAATACTAAAAGGACTCTTTTCCTCACTTTAATAAGACCAATTCTTCTCTACGCCGCCCCTGCTTGGGCTACGGCAAACAAAACGAACAGGAAGAAACTCAGCGTTCTCCAAAATAAAATCCTCCGGGCAATGACAAACGCACCTTGGTTCGTTCGTAATAATCAACTTTATGAAGATCTAAACATCCCTGAATTTCAAGATGCTATTCTAAGATCTACGCATAACTTCTTTGAAAATGTTGCAAACTCGCAGCATGATAACATCAGATCTCTCATAAACTACGACCCCACAGAGGAAAACGTAGTGAAAAGACCGCGAACGATACACCATAATACAAAATGGTAACTGTAAATATTGTATATATAATTTTATTTCATCATCTCTTCATTTATTCAAGATTTCACTCCTTGTTTCACTGTTTACATTTCGTGTTGTTTACATTAGCTCAATGTTTATTTTGAAGCAGCAGTATCGCCGGTCAGTACTTGGGAGGGTGACCACCCAATCACGCAACGATCTGTGACCTTCCACTGCAAAGACGGACTTGTCAAAGAAAGGACTTTGTACACAATTGCCGTTGGACTTTGCATTTTACTTTGAATTAAGTGCTTTTTACAGAATTATTGATTTTTTACGTTTATAACTCGTTCGCGTGTCATCTCAATTTTATTGAATGCAATTGCAATCCGCATCAACAAATCAGATTCAAGACCTCTGATCACATGACTTACTCCCACGTATCCCTGCTCATTACCGCCTCTCAACTGCACTAGATTAAAGCTCCAGGCACCACTCCTGTATGCTACGTTTTAATTGAACTTTAAATAGTTTTTCATACCTAAGATTACCCTGCTTTGCCATCAAAAGTTTCTCTTACCTAAGGGCACGGTGCTTACGCACCCTATTTTTAATAAACGCTAATGGCTGAGGCCGGATAAATATTGGTCAATACTCTTTGCAGTAAATACCAAAAGTTAGAATGACGACTTGACTTGACTTGACTCTTGGGTTTTGAGTTCGGCTTGCATTGAGCGACGTAGCTGGACGCTTTCTTTTGTGATAGGAAGTTGTTGAACTTTAACTATGGCATCTTTGAGCTCTTGAATGTGATGAACAATTTGTTGGACTTCATTGTCAAAATCAGTCGTCGTCCTCGGTTTATTGAGGCATTTGCCTTTGTTATCAATTGACATTGTTCTGGCTATCAGGTGGTTTGTAGAAGCAAAATCATACTTGGTATGGGTGATGATCTGGATATTTTTAAAGCGAGCGCTACTCTGATTCGTTGAAAAGATCACGTGAACACATATACACATTTGCGATTTGCCAGTCCTTAATTTTTAGTCCTTCTGTGTAATCGCATGAAATATAAAGTAACTTGATTAAATATGAAGAAAATAAAATAAAATAAAATATATACACATATGTACATTTACCATCTTTCGTTATGAAAGATGGTACGCGGTCTGTTATGTCGCTGAATCAGAGTAGCGTCGTAATTTAGAAGGTCGGTTATTGTGGAGTCTGGATGTTTGCTGCAATTTAAGAAGTTGTGGCTGTTTTTGATGATTTCACTATTCAGTGGCAAAATTTTGAGGTCTCTGTGGATAGTATTGTTTCTGATGTACCATGGTGCATTAGATATTATACGGAGCATTTTATTTTGGAGAGTTTGAAGTAGTTCTCTATTAGATTTGGCTGTGGCTGCCCAAGCGGGAGATGCATATAATAAAATGGGTCGGATGGCTTGAATGTAGATTAATCTTTTAGTTTTGAGGCTGAGATGAGAATTTCTGCCTGTGAGTGCAATGATTGTGTTAAATGCTTTAAAGGCTTGATTTCTTGTGTAGAGCATGTGTTTCCGGAAAGTGAGCTTGTTATCGAGGAATACTCCTAAGTATTTTACTTCGTTAGCTTGAGGGATGGTTTGATTATTGATACTGATATTTTCAAGTTGTCGTCGTAGATTATTTTTCCTGAAGTAGATGAGGGTGGATTTGCTTTCATTTATTTTAATTTTCCAGGCTTTGAAATATTGTGAGACTATGTTCAGATGCTTTTGTAGATTTTTATTAGCTTTTTTGGGGTTTATGGATTTGCTGAGAATAGCCGTGTCATCTGCGTAGCTGTAGATTTGAACATTTGGATCAGTTGGTATATCATTGATATAGATATTAAAGAGGGTGGGAGAAATTACAGAACCTTGAGCTAGTCCCGCAGTGGGGTAATGCATGGTTGATAATGAATTTTTTACTTTGACTTGATAAGATCTGTTTTTTAGAAAATTTGAGATGAGCACAATAAGGCTGGGTGGAAATTGATAATTGATTAATTTGATAAGGAGTCCGTCCAGCCAGACTTTATCAAAAGCCTTCTCAATGTCAAGGAATATACCGGCTACTGTTTCCTTTTTAATGAAACTTTCGCCGATATACTCCACTAGCCTGGTTATTTGGTGTACAGTTGAATATCCAGAACGGAAACCGAATTGATGATTTTTGATGATATTATTTTGATTTAGATGGTCTTTAATTCTTTTGATGATGATTCGTTCAAAGATTTTCCTTATGGAAGGGAGAAGAGAAATGGGTCTATAATTTGCTGTATTAGATGGGTCTTTTCCAGGTTTCTTTAGGATGAAAATGATGGTGTGCTTCCAGCAGTTTGGGAAATAGTTTTTTCTTAGACATGCATTGTATATATTACATAAAAGGATGATTGCTTTTTTGGGTAGGTTTTTAATGGCTTTATTACTGATTTGATCATGACCTGCTGCTTTTTTGACATTGAGATTTTTTATGATATTTCTTATTTCATTTGGATTGGTAGGGAGGTTTGGGTTATTGCTGTTTTCTGAGATGAAATGGTTCACATGATTAATTACATTAATATCGTTACTGCATGGGTATGAGCTGTTGGAGAATTGGGATTGAAAGTCGTTGGCAAAAATTTCTGCAAGTTCTTCGGTTTTCGAGATAGTGGTATTGTTTCTTTTGATTGGGCCTATTGTGTAATTCCTGTTTTTTAAAACCTTTGCAATTTTCCAGACAGAATGATCGGTGTTGCTTAAGCTGGATACAAAATCATTCCAAGCTTTGTCGTTGTGGTCTTTCATTAATTTCCTGAGTTCTTTTTGGGCTTTGTTGAATTTTCTTTTATCTCTATGATCTTGAGTTCTTTGAGCTATTTTTCTTAGGTTATTTTTCTCGGTGATTTTTTGAAGAATATAAGGAGGTAAAGTTGCAGGGGTATATTTGCTAGCAGATTTGGAGTGATTAATGGCCTGATTTATATGATTATTAAGGTAGTCTATTGCCGCTTCAATTTCTGGGCCTGAACCTAGGCTGGTAGTGGCTTGGATGTGCTGGTTGAGGAGGTAAGTGAAGTTGTTCCAGTTTATTTTGGTTCTTAGGGGTGGAAGGCCATGCCTAAGTCCATATAATGTGAATTCCATGGGTAGGTGGTCTGATGAGAGGCAGTTTGCAACTTGGATATTAGGCGTCTGTTGTATATTATTGGTAATGACGACGTCAAGGACATCGGGTTGACCGTGAAGTGTGGTAGGGATGTACGTGGGGTCTTCAGGGGCGTAAATTTCAGCGTTACTATTGAGGATATAATTATTTAAGATGATGCCATTATTATTGTTGGACTTGGAGTGCCAGTTTTGGTGCTTACAGTTGAGGTCTCCTGCTATTATTGTTGGGTATCCTAGATTGAAGATGATGTCTAAGTCATTGGTACTGATGAGGTTATTAGGTGGTTTATAGGCAGAAATAAGAAGAAATTCAGTATTTTTACTATTTAATATACAGGCTGTAGCTTCCATGCTAGAGAGTGAGGGTAGATTGAATGGGTAGCAATTTAGATAACGTTTTGTGGCTATGAGGGTTCCTCCGCCTCTGTTGTGGATCCGGTCGGTACGAAAAATATCATAATTTGGGATTTTGAAATTGATTGCCGGTTGTAGATGAGTTTCTGAGATCATTAATATGTCAATGCTATTTTTCTGTAAATAATCTTTCACTTCTGTAAGTTGTCTTTTAATCCCGTTACTGTTGAATGCGGTGAATTTTGCGTAGTTGATATGCTGATTATTGTGGTTAATATTAATGTTGACGTTATTCATAATTATGGTTTTCGAATACCCGTATGGCCTCCATGGCCAGTTTTAATTTAGATTGGTTTTCTTTTACATTTCTGAATTTTGTATAAATTTGGTAGAGTTCCTGAATAAAAGCTTGAAAGTCTTCGAATGATTCGTCTTTTTTGGTGTTAATTTCTTGGTTTTTCTGGGGTTTCGTATTTGTTTCCTTTTCCTTGATATTTGCTGTGACGCTTGCATAGGATTGGTTCTCAGTAGATGGTTTCCTGGATGTTGATTGGCTCGAAATGGTAGGGGTATTTTGAATTTTGCTCATTGCGCTGGGAATTATATTTGAGTGAGTTAGTTGATTTTCATTCATCTCGGAGCTGTGACGGCAAACGTGTAGGACGTACTGAAGTTACTCTCCTGATTTTCGCAGATCTGTCCCAGTCCAGTAGGCGGACAGAGATTGCACTTTACTTTTTCTTACCTTCGGGTAGTTAAAATGTCCTTTTTTAGGACAGTCGGCGATACTGATGAAGACATTACGGAACCGGATCAACGGACTTATGATTTTAAGGATACGGAATTCTCAGAAAAACCTTCAAATACCAAACAGAAACTTCCTCTAAAGTTGAATGACCTTTTGAGCCCGCCTGAGACGAAAAAGAATAAGAAAAAGAAAACTTCGCATGAGGGGAAAAATGATGAACCTTCACAGGAGAGAAGCATGATACAAAATACGGAAAACGTTAAACCCACTGAATCAGCAATGTATAAAATCGATTTACATGACCAAGAAAAGGAAAGACAAATCTCAGCACTAATAAAAGAACACGGAGTTAGCAATCTTCTGGAAATTCTTAAGCACGGGAAAACTCCCGAAACCCTGACGGATGAATGGATCTCTCCCAAGAAAACTGCGAAGATTCCGAAAGAAACTGCGTCTATGGAAATCATCACCGAAAATAGATTTAAAGACTTAGAAGAAAAAGAAGATATTGAAAATAACATGGAGACCACCAGTGAAACGGAAATTCCACCACCAATTGTATTTACACAAAAAGAAGTAAATTGGATGGAGATAAGAGAGCTACTTTTAACGGTATGCTCGGATGAATTCGAAGCAGAAACGAAAATGCAATCTATTTATGTGAAAGTCAAAACTCCCAACGAATATAGAGCTGCCACACGCTTACTACATGCCAGGAATATACCCTTTCACACATATAGACTCGAAAGTGAAAAACCATTGAAAGTGATATTAAAAAATCTACCGGCCAGCATGCAAGAAGAACTGATCAAAGATGATCTTGAAAGACGTAAATTCCCAGTCTTGAAGGTGAAACAATTCACACGCAGCCCAAAATTTAATCTCGAAAAATTACCAATTTTCCTAATCGAATTGAAGAAAAGCAAAACAGGATATGCCATTTATCATCTTGACAATATGTTCAATATGAACATAAAAATTGAAAAATATCAACCAAAGAAAAGAATTATTCAATGCTTTCGCTGCCAGGAATACGGACATTCCCAACATTTATGCACGAAACCGGAACGATGCTGTAAATGCGGAGCACACCATCGAAGCAAACTATGCCCATTAAAACCGGAAGAAAAGCCAACATGTATTTTCTGCTCGAAGCAACATGTATCCTCATATCGTGGATGTGAAGTTTATCAGAAAAAATTCGAAAAGAAAAAACCTGTACCAAGTGCACCAAAATTTAGAAATAACAACGAAGATTTTCCTCCTCTCCCGACAAGAACTGATAATGGAAACACTCAAAACGCCGAATCCAGTCGTAATAGAAGTAGAAACATCCAACCTCCGCCTGAAGATCTTAATGAAGCAATAGAATGGATCAAAGACCCCAAAATCAATAACTTATTAAGTAACATCATCAATCATATAAGAAAAATAAGAACAGCGAAGAACTCTGCTGAAAAGTTTATGCTAGGATTTCAAGCAGTCATGTCGATAATAAAGTTCGCCGAGGATTCGGATTAACTTCAAGTATCACAGTTAAAAATATAAAATATTATCTGAAAAATTCTATTCATTAACGTCATGAACCTCTCTTTTAACTTTTGGCTTCTTTTCAAGCAGCAACCGGAGAGTCAGCACTTGGGTGGGTGACCACCCTCGTGACTGGCCTCGACGAATGACGACCTTGGTGGGTGAGCGAAGAAATTCAGGAGTAAACGCAGAAACGTTTCGCCGCTCGGACAGCCACTGCTCATTTTGTTTTTGCTTAAAATCGCAGGATTTTTATCCTTTTGAATTTTTTCGCCTCTGTGCGGGTGCGTATTGCACCACTATTCTCTCTAATCAACTGGCCGTATGGCATGATCAAAACCGATTGGATTAAGGCTCGTTGTAGCCAAGGCCAATTTTGTAAAAGATACCGATTAGATTAGATTAGATTTTCATTCATTGATGATGGCTGCTAACAGCGACGGACGTACGAGCTCTGAGCTCCGTAATGTCAAAGCGAATAGTATCCTGAATACGGCGCCGCCAGCGGGCAATCAACCTTCTTCTCCACCACCTTTGATGATTCAAACTGAAATGGAAATATCTGCAACTACTCCACCTGCCCCTCCTTCAGCGCTAGAGCTATCCAAGAGCGCGATCCAGATTTACTCTCTAAAGAATCGGCACACAGACCTCATTTTCGACATCCAGCGATTACAGCGAACGGACACTCCGAATAAGGACCAGATGATCAAACAGTTACAGGATGAGGGTGAGAAAGTTTTATTTTCCCTACATACCCTATGTTCTAAACTCGGCATAAATTTATTCACCCTCCCTGCGACTGAAGAGAAATTCTTCAAAGAATGTAAAAAGACCTCTAAAACCCCTGATTCGGACTCCAACACTCAAATCAAATCAAATCGTTTCATGAACGTAGCAGTGTTAGTCGATCCCGACTTTAACTGATTCTTTTGTAGTTGTTTGCCCTAAGGCGATGGAGTTAAAAGGAGAAGGCGAAAAAAAATCGCCGCGCCGTTAAGGGCGAAGCTCCGTTGCGTGACAACGCTAATCTGGAAAGGCAAGAAAGCTGTTCGGTGATGCGTGAATGGCGGGATCGGTCAATGACCCCATACGTAGCGTCTTTAAACGCTCTTTTGGCCCAAGGCCCAAGGCGATATTTTCCGGAGTACCTTTGCAACTTAATGCAATTACCTCCACAACTTCGTTAAGGAAAAACTGAGGTGATTAAGACAAAGCACTGGCTGAGGAGTAATGAAGGAGACCATTATGGGCTTACGGGGAAGGAAGTGAATAAGGAGTCCATTCTATGGACGATAAATTCTTTCTGCTTTCAACCTGTTTTACTAGGTTGAAAGAGAGAGAGGTGACGGATAAGGGCAGATTCCTGAATGCATTGCATTAATGGAATCGCAAAGATTGAAAGACAATTAGCCGGAAATCATAATTTTCCAGGGCTCGGGAAAGGTGTATTAGGTAATACGGAAAACCGCAGTAATCGCTAATGCCTTGGGGATGGGCTGGGGGGGAGAGAGTCTTACGACTAAAGCAGAGCAGGGGAAGGTGGAACGAAAAGAAGGGGGGAAAGGATTCAAGAGTAGAAAAAGTTCTCCTACCGCCCGTGGCGAGAGTACAATAGGAGCAACTTTTGGAGCGGAAAGAACCGTGAGAGAAAGTTAACTGTAGAAAAGACGGAGAAGTTTTAGGATAGTTAAAGGGAAGGGAATTAAAGATAAACGTTAAAAGTTGGAGAGGAGAGGTGGATTAAAAAGTGGAAAGAAATAAAAAATGGGGACAGAATTGACCAAAAAATACCTGATTGCTGCTGATGTTTGAAGATATGCAAGCTTGTACATGTGCAGATTGCTGGAACAAAAATTCATTAAAAAAGTGTTTTGAGTAGCATATGAGGGAGTTAGATTTAGAAGATTAGAATATTAATTTAAAATTCAAAAAATTAGGCAGTTTAAGCTGAATAATTAAGTTAGGTGATAAAATAATAGAGAAACGTTAAAACTATTGCAAGTCTGATTTAAGATTGTCTGGGCCGTGTTTTATGAAAAGATGAGGTCTTGGCAAGTGGAGGGGCATGTTACCTATAGCAGCACGGATATAAAACCGAGAAACGAGGCCGAATTAGGTCCGGCGGGCATGTGGAAGTATGGAATTAATTAAGGGTCGTCGGGTTAGGCCCGTGAAGTGCTTGTTAATTTAAAAATTTTTAGAAAGAATTCCTAGTCAAGCAGACACCTCCGCTTCGGCTTCCTAGGAAAGATGTTATAAGTTCTCTCAAGAACGCTCCTAGGTCGCTTAGCTGAGCTGGGCTCAGCTGGATCATAAGCAGGAAGCGAATGCATGACTGGGTTTTCGATCTGCGTTAATCTATTAAAGAATTTAGCCGAATTTTGCCGGAAAAAGGCATCTAGGGGTAGAATTTTGAGATCGTTATGAAGCACTTCATTACGGACGAAATAATGAGCATTTGTCAGGATACGAAGCGTGACGCTCTGGAATACTTGTATTTTCTTTAGATGGCTATTGGCAGCAGTAGACCAGACGACAGCTGCGTACGTCAGGATCGGTAGGATGGTACTCTTGTATAAAAGGATCTTATTGTTGAGGGAGAGGTTGCTGGTTCTTTTGAGGAGAGACATCAGCTGGGTTCTTGTATTCCTTGCTTTTGAGATGGCGTAATTGATGTGGGTATTCCAGAGCAGCTTCGCATCTAGATAAACTCCCAGATATTTATAGGATTCCACCCAGGGTATATTTTCTTCAAATAATCTGAGTGGAGGGAGTTGATTATGGACATTCCTCTTTCTGGAAAAGAAAACTGTGGCGGCACTTTTTGCGACATTAATTTTGATTTTCCAGGTAATGAGCCAGGACTCCAAGTCTGTTAAATACAGCTGTAGGTGATTGAGAGTGGCATGTAATGTTGAGTGCTGTGAAATGATGGCTGTGTCGTCTGCATAGAGTGCTAGATCGACACTGGGTGCTTGTGGTATGTCATTTACATACAAGTTGAAGAGCGTGGCGCTAAGAATTCCTCCCTGAGGCACCCCAGCCAGGATAGGGCGAGGAGAAGAGACAGAATATTTTACTTTGACAGAAAAGGTACGATTAGTGAGGTAAGAGTGCATTATGTGCACAAAATTAGCCGAAATTTCAAGTCGCATGAGCTTGAATAAAATTCCGATATGCCAACATCTGTCGAAAGCCTTTGCTACGTCTAAATAAACAATAGCTGTAGGCTTTCCACTGCGAGATCCTGTATGAATGATTTCAACTACCCTCAGTAGCTGGGCCTGAGTTGAGTGTTTAGACCGAAAGCCGAATTGCTGAGGAATAATAATGTTTCGGTTTAGGCAGAAATCATTCAGGTATCTAAGCAGTATAGCTTCGTAAATTTTACTAAGTGAAGACAGAAGGCTGATCGGCCTATAATTTTGAGGGACCTTTGGGTCCATTCCAGGTTTTAGAATAGGAATGACTAATGCATTCTTCCAGCTATGGGGATAATATTTTAGCCTTAGCATTGAATTTATCAAAACTGCTAGGTAAAATATGAATTTAACTGGTAGATTTTTAATCATGCGATTAGAAATCCTATCCAGGCCAGGTGCTTTTGCAGGGGTGAGATTTTTGATCAAAGCAGAAATCTCAGTCATTGTTGTGGTGATGGGATCCTCAGAATTTGTATCTGAGGAGAGAAATTCTTCAACTTGGTGTTGGACTTCATGCGTGTGCTCTGCACAGGAATCGAACATGAGTCCAGTGTTAGGTGAAAATTGTGTTTGAAGGCTGTCTGCTATGCGTTCAGTCTTTTCAGTGTCTGTTAATGCCATCCGGTCATTGACCATGCCCATTAGGGGGGGAATGTCGTGTTTTGGTTTGCGAAGCCGTGCGCTGGCAACCCAGAGGCTATTATCAGAAGTCTTTAAGGACTTAAGGTAGTTTGCGTATTTTTCGTCTGTGTATTTCTTAATGTCAGACTTGATCTCATTCTGGATCCTTCGCAGTTGCACTGGAAATTTTTCCAAACGTGTATTTTGCCAGTGTCTGCGAAGGCGGTTTTTAATTTTGATTTTATTTTTAATGTGATCAGGTAATTTATAATAATTTTGCCTGAACTTGGGTTTGGAAGCAGCCGTAAATGCGCTTCCTAGGGTTTGGTTGAGCCTGTCAATGGCAAAATCAACCTCCTGATTATCGTGAATTTTGATAGGGGGGAGAATACCATTTTCCAAGACATACCGAAAGTTGTCCCAATTTGTGGAGACTTGCGCCGGTAAATTTTGGTTAATTTTGGATGTTTTAAGGGTGAGGTGAACCGGATAATGGTCAGAGGACAATTCCGGAATCACTTCGATCAAATAGTCTACTGGAATATTTTTAAATAAGGCCAGATCAATAATGGAAGGAGCACCTAACCCCCCAGGAAACTGGTAATGGGTAGGTGTGTTTGGCGCAATAATTTGGATACGGGCGTCCTGAGCCCAAATTTTGAGTTTATCGCCATAGTTGTTGGCAGTGACACAATCCCAAGTTCTATGACGGGCATTTAAATCTCCTGCGATAATCAGGTTATTTGCAACACCACTTAATTTTCTGAGATCAGAGATAAATGCGGGTCCCTGTCTCGGAGGCATATAGCAGGACGCTACTGCTATTGGGGGACAATTTGGAATATGAATTTGTACTATAGTCGCTTCTAAGGCCTCCAGTGGTGGCGTGGGTATCCTAGAATGCTTTAGGGAGCGTTTTACATAAATGCTAGTACCGCCACTAGCACGAACAGTGTCACTGATGCATACCTCTCTGTCATTTCGGTAGCAGAAATAATTCGCGATGTTCGCGCTAAGTCCCTCAACCAGATGTGTCTCCTGAACGAGGAAGAGGTCCATGTGATGCTCATTAATAAAATCCCGGACTTCGTGAATCTTCTTCTTGATTCCGTTAGCGTTCCAGTAGGAGATCAGGAGAGAATCTTCACTAGTTGCACAGTTGAACTTGAGGCCTTTAGTTTAAGAGGCCACAGTATGCCTCATAAATATAAAATGCTCTCTCAGGCCCCGTGGAGACATTTCGGAGCCTAGGGAGAGCATTTCTAAAAGCCTCAAGGAGGATCTTATGTTCAATGCCGAATTCCGTGGCGATTTGGAAGACGCTCCGGAGGGTATCTGTGCAGCTTCCATCATCTACGGTCGGGGCTGGAGCCTGGGCCGGTGGAGTTGGCGGGAGGAGTGGACTCTTCTTCGGCGCTTGCTTCGGAGCTTGCTGCGTCGCAGGTGCTTGCTTCGGTTCCTTGGTAGATGATGGTAGTCCGGGATTTTTCCGTCCGGAAACGACATCACTAAAAGAGGGATCCGTGCTGCTAATTGGAGCTTTAACCGGAGCCGGTACAAATTTTGAAATCCCGCTATCCGATCTAATAGGGGGGTTTTATTTTTATTGGCTGGGTTTCGGGTACAGTGAAACCAGTTTGCGGCGTGCCGCCCAAGGCAGTTCGCGCAGGTGTTGGCTTCCTCCGGGTCTTTGGTGCATTGGTACGCGTAATGCGGGCCGGCGCACCTCAGACACCGGATTGGCAGTGTGCACACTGCGGAACTGTGGAAGAAGCCTTGGCAGCGCCAACACTGGCTCGGCCCCTTCTTCCCGATGTGTTTCTCGAATTTGATTTCGATGCCAAACATTGAGGTCTCTTCAAAAATATCATAAACATTCAGAGACGGGTTTAGCTGGACTAAGAATAATGGCATAGGATAGCGGGACCTGTGCCTACGGAGCTGAGTCACGCTGATAACAGAGTATCCTATAAGTTGTAATTCAGCCTTAATTTTCTCAGCTTTAGCAGAATTAGGTAGGCCGCGAAGCATAGCCTTTACGGGCCGATCCTGTTTCAAATTAAATGACTTATATTCGGCGCCCTGATTATTTAAAATTTGGGCCACCGAACGATAGTCCTCTTCAGACTGCATTTCAATGCGTAAAAATCTGCCTTTCATTCTGCAAATAGCCGTAGGCACAGTTGCTTGGACTAGAGATGTAAGAAACTCAAAATCTTTGGGTTCAACAAAGAAGAAAGGTATTTTCCTTTTAGCTTTGTTAGAGCTTTCAGTTGGGGGGGGGAGTTCCGTCTCCGGGTTGCTCCACAAGATCGCTGCTTTCTTCCACCCTAACCGCAGGTTGGGTGGGAGGCAATTCCTCCTCTGGCTGTTCCCTCCAAAATGGAGGCAGGCTATTGTTCAGGACCTGTTTTTCTGGGGAAATCGGCGCTCCTCGTGAAACAAGATGGCGAGGAGGCCGCTGAAAACCTTCTTCATCTATTTTTCTAATCTTTTTAGTTTTTGGAAATTCCGAATTTTCGCGGGAGTTTAAAGTTAGTTTCTGGATTTTTTTGGTGCTAGATAGTATTTTTTCTGCTTGTAATTTAGCCGGTTTTAGTATTTGCTTAGAATTTTGGTTTTTAGCCAAATTTTGATTTTTATCCAAGGAATCGGGTTTTAGTGAGATTTCATCGTTACTAAGTTCCTTAGCAGATTTAAGTAATTTTTTAATACATTCTTCCTCAGTTGGGGGAATGGCAAAGAGAGGCAGATTCAGGCGTTTAGCAAGAGTGGTAAGATTAAAAAGCGTTACCTTAGATTCTTGTTGCACGCACTTGAGGTCGAAGCTTGCCAGTGGTGTTGATTTCCTCGCTCTGGATACATTCTGTTCTAGGTCAGTAAAACGAGCCTTGAGTAAGTACAGTTGTTTGATCTGGATCAGGAGGTCATCCGGATTCATTTGATGGTCAAGATTGGTGTCAGAGACAGGGACGTCGGTGTCCGTGGACGTCGAAGTATCCATCTCGGCGCTTGCTTCGGAGGGGTTGCCGGCCATGATTTCCGGCTTCGCATCGCTGCAGGTGGCTTGTGGGGAGCTCATTGTCGCACGTCCTCACTCGACGAGAGACACCCTGCTAATCCGCTCTTTTGGTGAAACTGGTTCCTATGAATGTTCTCGCGGTGAAAAGGCACTCGTGAATGAAGGAAGAGCTATCTCGGTACACAGAGAGTTTGAGTAAATAGTAAAAAGTCATTACGTAGTAAACTAAGTCCGTTAGTAGTTTTCACTGGGGTGTTTACACTATAATCTCTATTTACAATATATTGTAAGTATAATACACTAGTAAAAATCTTGGTTAGATAGGAGATGATAAAATGATAAATTTGAATAAAAAACTTGATTAAATAGTTGATAAGAGTAAAGTAACAATAGTAATGTGCAGTCGGGTACCGGACCAAGTCCATTTTTTAAAGTCTTTATATACACTATTTACAGTTACCACTTGGAATTGTGGAAAATGTTCCTCGGTCTTTTAGTTGGTGCGATGACTGTTGGGTCGTAATCTGTAAGTTTTCTGATGTGTTCATATTTTGAATGCGTAATTTTAGAGTAAAGATTATGGCTTGTTCTTAAAATTTCGTCTTCAATGGCATTTATTTTTATATCTTTGTGGAGTTGGATGTTTCTTGTAAACCAAGGAGCATTTAGGATTTCTCTAATAATTTTATTTTGATATATTTGAATTTTCTTCCTATAGGATTTACATACGGTGGCCCAGACTGGAACAGCATACAGGAGTATTGGCCTGATAAGAGTGAGGTAAATTCTTCTTTTTAGATTAATGCTAAGGTTGGATTTTCTATTGAGGAGTGGTCGTAATGCCATTTTAGCAGCTGTGGCTTTCCTAATGGAGTAGTCAACATGGGTTTTAAATTGTAGTTGCTGGTCGAAGTAAACTCCTAGGTATTTGATGGTGGTAACTTCATTGACTTGTTGATTGTTAATTTTGATATTATTTTGAATGGGGGTGTTTTTATGGTATCTTCTGATGAAGATTACTTGGCTTTTAGTAGGATTAATTTTGAGCTTCCAGATATTGAAGTAGTGGGCGATATGATTAACTGCAATTTCTAGTTTATCAGCTGCAAGTTGCGGCTTCAGGGATTTGGTGACTATAGCTGTATCATCTGCAAATTTGAAGATTTCCGAATTTAAGGGAATGGGCATGTCATTGGTATAGATATTGAAAAGTATAGGGCCAAGAGCACTTCCTTGTACCACCCCACTTTTGATTTTTTTCTTATTGGATATGCGATTATTGACTCGGACTTGGAAACATCTCCCTTTAAGGTATGAATAGATTAATTTAATGAAATTGATAGGCAGTCGGGCAAGGTATAGCTTGTAGAGTAAACCCTCATGCCATACCTTGTCGAAAGCCTTTTCAAGATCAATAAAGCAGCTTGCAATGGTATTTTTTTTGGTGATGGCCTCTGCCATATATTCTGTGACATTAAGTAGTTGATGGGTGGTGCTATGATCTTTTCTAAATCCAAATTGCTCTTTTTTAATAATATTATTGTTTTCAAGGTGGTTCGAGAGATGCTTTTTCATAACCCGTTCGAAGACTTTGCCCATACATGGTAGCAGGCTAATAGGTCTGTATGAGTTTAATTCTGCTGGATTTTTTCCTGGCTTGACTAAGACAGTGATAATGGCATGTTTCCATTGCCCTGGGAAGTAGTTAAGATGAATGCAGGCGTTAATTATATTGGTTAGCAGGACTAGGTATCTATGGGGGAGAATATCCAGTATTTTGTTGGTGATACCGTCAAAACCAGGGGCTTTGCGTTTTTTAAGGTTGTTAATTATAATTTTGATTTCATTTGGAGTAGTAAAGGGCATACTTTCAGTGTCAGTATAATAGTTGAGTTGGTTGATAAAATTATTGACTTCGGTTTCAGTGTCTTCATCTTGATAATTATTGGTGGTAAAGGTATTTTCAAAGTGGTCAGCTAATGCATCTGCCATATCACTGTCTGTGTAAGCCGTTCCGGTATCGGTGTTGATGGGACCAAAGCTGCTATTACTGTTCCTGAGAGTTTTGGCGATTTTCCAGACAGTGTCCTCTGTGTTTTGCGTTTAGGTCTCCTGCAATGATGATAGGATTGTTGCTGTTGGTGAGTTGATAGAGGTCGTTATATGTAATAATATTGTTGGGTGCACTGTAAATGGAAATGAAGATGGTAGGCTCGTCTATGTGCGAGTGCACAATAACTGCACAGTATTCCAAGCTGTTTATGCCATTAATATTGTAGCTGGTAGCTTGCAGGTGTTTTTTAGTGAGGATGAGGGTGCCCCCTCCTCGGTTGTGTCTTCTATCTGATGTGAAGGTGTTATATCCTTGAAGTTTGAATTTATTCGCGGCTCGTAAATGAGTTTCATTAATTAAAAATATGTCAATATTATGTTTTGATAAGAAGTCTTCGATTTCTGTGCGCTGATGCGCAACTCCATTAGCATTAAAAAATGCTATGTTAAGGCTGCTGGGCGCAGCAGTGTGAAAATTATTGATGTTGCTATTGTAATTAATTATTACAACTGACTAAAAGTTCAAAGGCTTCCAAGCCTATTTGGATCTTGTCCATAATTGATTTGGCATTGAAAAATCTCTCTAGGAGTTTTTTTCCTTTATGGAACAGATTTTTAATCCACATAAGCATGTCAGAGGTGGATGCGTTGGAGTTTTCTTCGTTAGTGTTGGTAGTTTGACTATTATTATTATCATTTGTGGTTTCACTGTTACTGGAAGGGGTGGAGTGTCTGCTGGGCAGTGGTGGGAAATTAACAGTATTGTTGATGGGTACAGGTGCTGCAGTTGAATTAGATTTTTGTATTCTCTGTTGTTCTATGGACTTTTTTATGTTGTCTGGATGTTTTTCACATCCACGATATGACGAGACGTGAGGTCCCCCGCAGAGACAGCATTTTCCAGGCAGGTTCTTGTCCTTCTTACAAAGATATGTGAAATGTTTGTCTCCGCATTTGAGGCATCTAGGATTATGTTTACAGTGTGCCTTACTGTGTCCGTAACGTTGACATTTATGGCACTGTTTGTGCCCTGGTGTGGGTCTGAAGGGGCAAATTTGCACACCTAAGTCTAATATGTGGGTGATTTCGAAAATTTTTTTGCCATTATTGTTCCTGGCGACTTCTGCAACGTATGTGGGCAGTTTGATTATTTCGTTTTCTACTTTTTTGGTGATTTGTCTGACGTTAGTGACAGGGATCCCTAATTCTTTTAACTCTTGTATGATATCTTCGGTGCTGGTATGTCCCGGTAGCTTTTTGATGACAGCTCTGATTGGTTTTTCGTGGGGAAGTGGAAATGTATGGTAAGGTATGGCTTTAGTATCAAGGAATTTGGTTATTGATCTGTAGTCATCGGAGTCTCGGACTTTGACGTGGATGTCACCACCTTTTAAATTACTTTCAAATTTTTCGACGAGTTTTTTGAGCTCGTCCCTTATGGGTTTCCATTCAATAACGTCGGATATGATTATAGGCGGGATTCTCTTAGTTGTTTTGTAAGGTTTGATAAAACCATCTTCATCGGTGATCTGTGAGTTCAAAATTTGCGTATTGTCTGTTGTTTCCATTTCATCTTCAAGTCTTAGGGCTGTGTATCGATTTTTAACAGATGTTAGTGAGGAATTACTTCCGTCACTCAGCGTTGTTTTGTGTGTTTTCCTAGGAATGCACCAATTATTTGTGTTATCATTTGGAGGTAGGTTGGAGTTTTGAGAGTTACTATTTTCATTGTTGTCTTTATTGGGAATATTTTCGGTAATAGCCTGCTCGTATTGGCCATCTAAAAGGATTTTCTTGGCAGCTAGCCGATCATAGGTGTCACAAAGACTGTTGAAGATATCAGGAGTGACCTGAATCGTTTGGTTTAAGATCAGATTTTTTTGGATAGCGAGATGAGTGATTTGCACATCAATCTCCTCGCGAGTGCCTTTTTTGATGAGATTTTCGATAGCATCGGGATTCCGTATGAAGTCGTACGGTTCCATCACGTAAGAAAAGCGTGATACTAGTCTGGCATGTCAATCATGAATTCATAAAAGTCGGAATACTTACGGAGAGTCAAGAAGAGCTGTGAAGTACACCCTGCTCGGTAAAAATCCAATGCCAATGCCAATGATTTGAAAATTACGGAGTTCCTATGGTTCAAAACCATTTACCTCCTCATCAGAATTACTAAAAGCGAGCAGAAATGAGAAAAAATTTTGCATAAGTGAATTACCTGATGCACACTAGAGGGAGCCACTGGCTCAAGAAAGTTTAGGGATAGAGATGAGATAATAAAAACTTAAGAATCATAATATTTTTTAAAAGTTTTTAGGTTTTATAATTTTTTTTTTGTATTTTAAATTTTATACTTTTTTTGGTTTTTATAAATTTTTTATACACAATACAACACTAAAGCAGAAAGCGGAGAGGAAAGATTTTAAGATTAATAGGCTCATTGGCATGTGGCTTGTGTAGGACAGTGCAAATAATAAATATGAACGCGTTGAAAATATTCATGGGCAGATTTTAAAAATCTGCGGGAGATGTGATTCTATGCGAACAGATTGATAACTTTACTTGGAGATCTTGGTTGCAGGTAGAGATGGTAATAAGCATTTATATGGCAGCTCGCTGAAGAGACTTCCTTCCTTCATGGCGCGACAGCTGGAACTGATGTTGAGAGGGCGTGTCTTGCCCTTTTAGATGGAGGGTAGATGCCGAACTCTCGGCCAATCACGGCTCAAGGATCAAGGATCAAGGAAGTGCAATTTACGGAGTTCATAGGCAATTACGCCTTTACCTCCACATCTTCAAAGGAAATTTAATCATCCGAAAGAGGGTATTGTCAAATAGGGTAAAAATTTTGATAAGCCGAATGACTTGGAGTAAGTGCCTTCACACTGAGTCAAAAAAAGGCAAAAAACTCAGAAGGTCTTAATTTTGCGCCGAAAAAGGGCCAGAATAATTTAGATAGGGGCAGCCATATAAATTTTGACTAGAAATATAAAAGGTGAAGTTTCCTTGAACCTTGATAATCATTTTCTTGGCATACGTCAGATGAAGGGCACGCAGGGGAATTCCGATGCGCGCTCTTCGAGGTGGGGGGGGGGAGGGGGGAACCTGTTTACAGGTCGAAAAAGTGGTTCAGTCAGTGATCAGCTGGGAGGGAGAAGTTTCATTTTATTTTTGACCGCTAGTCATTGCGGTTTTTAAAAGCCAAAAAGGATGCTGTTAAGCGCCTAGGAAAGTTCCTTCTTAAAAGAAGAGAGAAGTTAAAATTTAAAGAATATTTTTCAGTTTTAGAGGGAACTTTTTCAGTTTTATTTTAGTTGAAAGATGATAGTAAGTTAAAGCAGTCCTATTTGACTGTGATGTTTCTTGTTAAAGAAACGTTAAAGAGGTTCCTCGAGTTAATGCCGTGTGCATTAAAGAACTTTAGAGGCGGGGGGGGGGGTTAAGGAACGAGAGGTAATTATTCACGTGGTTATCGGTGTGCTCATATCTAGCCCGTTTAAAAGGCAGAGTCGAATATTCCCTATTGAGTACCGCTCTGGGTCTCTTTCGGGAAGAAGCAACTGCAGGATCGTATACGGGTAGCATATGAAGCACAGGATTAGCGACACGTTGAATATTTTTGAAAAATTTTTCCGAAAGTCGCTGTATATAGCGATTAATGGGCATAATTTTGAGGTCGTTATGAATCTCTTCGTTCCGTACATACCACGGAGCTTTTAGAATTTGCCGAAGCATTTTAGATTGAAAAATTTGGACATGTTTTCTGTTAGTCAGTGCGCATGGGCCCCATACGGGACATGCATACGTAAGAACCGGCCTAATCATTGATTTGTAGAGCAAGATTTTGTTATCAGTTGACAGGTCGCTATGACTAGCTAAGAGGGGGCGTAGGGCGGTCTTGACAGCTGTCGCACCCGCTATGATTTTGCGGATGTGAGGCTGCCAAGTTAATTTTGAGTCTAGTAAAACACCTAGATATTTGTAAGAAGAGACCCAGGGAATAGGTTCACCGAAGAGCATTAAATTGGGTAAATTTGGGATATTTCTTCGGATGAACATGGTGGCAGCACATTTTGCGACATTAATTTTGATTTTATACAGACCGAGCCAGAGTTCTAAGGTCGAAAGGTAACTCTGCAATTGTGAGATTACCTGGAGGGTGTTGGAGTGTTGAGAAATGATGGCTGTATCGTCTGCGTATAATGCAAGATCGATATTTGGGGCCTTAGGAATATCATTTACATAAAGGTTAAAGATTGCGGGGGCGAGGAGACTTCCTTGAGCCACCCCAGCATAGATTGGGCGGGGAGAGGAGAATTCGTGGTTAACTCGCACGCGGAAACTGCGTCCGGTCAAGTACGAGTTAATAATTTTAATGAGATGAGCCGAAAAACCAAGCCGCATGAGCTTGTAAATAATCCCGTCATGCCAAGTCCTGTCAAAGGCTTTGGCAACGTCTAGATAGACAATTCCAGTTCTCTCTCGCTTACGAAAGCCTTCATGAATGAATTCCACTACACGGAGTAACTGGTGTACCGTGGAGTGTTTAGGTCGGAAGCCGAATTGTTCCGGGATTAGTAAATTTTTATCCCGACAGAATTCATTCAGGCGATTAAGTAAGACAAATTCATAGATCTTAGAGAGAGAAGATAACAGACTGATGGGTCTGTAATTGACGGGCAGGTTTAAATTTTGTCCCGGTTTTGGAATGGGAACGACTGCTGCAATTTTCCAACAGTCGGGAAAATAGCTTCTCCTGAGCATTAAATTTATGAGGACCGTGATCCATACGATAAACATAGGGGGGAAGTTTTTGATCATGCGATTTGAAATAGAATCTATGCCAGGTGCCTTGTCAGGTTTCAGTTTGTCAATGAAAACCATGACTTCAGAAGGGTCCGTCGGCCTGAGTTCTGGTGTGGTAGGTTGTGATAGAAAATCTTTAACCCGTGCTTGTATGCGCCCCTGTGTAACCGGACGGTTACAGTAGGAGTCGTGGTTTGTTGTGAATTGGGTTGCAAGGCTGTCAGCTATGACATTTGCCTTTTCTGAGTCAGTGTAGGCCATCTGTGCGCCATCGGCCGTATGAAGGGGCGGAATGTATGTTTTATGTTTGCGTAATCGGGCAGCTGCGCGCCAAATCGATTTGTCTTCAGTCGTTAGGGACTCAATGAATGTTTTCCACTCCGCTTGTTTTAATAAGCGGGTTTCGGTCCTTATCTCGTTCTGTATCTTGCGAAATTGGGCACGGATATTGGGATCTCGTGACCTTTGCCAAATTCTTCGCAAGTAATTTCGCTGCTTAATTTTGAATTTAGTCTCAGGTGGGAGCCTAGCACCTGGATGTTTACGTGGCTTTGAAGCCGCAGCTCTCGCTTCTTTCAGTAAAGACTCCAAACTTTTGATATGCCTGTCAAAGTCCGAATTGCTGGAAATTTTGATGGGAGGGAGTGAAGTTTTTTCCAAAATAAATCTAAAGTCGTCCCAATTTGTTGAGACTTGCTCCTCTAATTTTGAGTATCGATTTTGAATATCTAGGGATATCAAAACGGGGTAGTGATCAGAGTCCAATTCCTGAATCACTTTTATCTCATGCCGAAAGAATATGTTATAAAAGGCAGCCAGATCAAGAACTGCAGGGGACCCTCTATGAGGGTAAAAGGTCGGGAGGGTAGGAGCAATGATCTGTACATGGTTACTCTGGCACCATGAATTTAGACTAATACCATACCTGTTCCTGTTAGAACAAAACCATGCGGTATGGCGTGAATTTAGATCACCAGCAATTATTAGGTGATTTGAAATATTCAAAATTTTATCAAAATCACTGACAGGAAAAGCTGGCCTTCCACGCGCTGTAGACAGTGGAGGTAAATAAGCTGAGACTATTGTAAGCGGGGAGGAATTTTGAAGGAAAATTTTGATGATTGTCGCTTCCAAAAAATTTAAATCAGGGGTCGGTATCATGTGGTGCTTTAACGAACGCTTCACATAGATACAAGTGCCGCCACAGGGATTTCTGCCCTGTGACACCCTGTCAGTACAATAAATGTCATAATTCCCAATTTTGGGAGTATTCCCTGGGGTAAGGTGAGTCTCTTGGACTAAAAACACGTCAATATCGTGCTCTACAACAAAATCACGAACTTCGTGAATTTTTGAAGTTAAACCATTGGCATTCCATGTGCAAATGGTCAGTTCTCTGATGGTGTTTGAACTGTTATTTATACAATTGAATTTTATGCCGTTGTTAAAGGTTCATCACTGAAAAAACAGAAGACATGGGTCTAAAAAAGCCTAATTAGGTTGAAAGCTCAACATAGCTTTCATAAATATAAAATGCCCTCATTAAAGCATCTGCTTGCCTGAGTTTAGGCATTGCTTTTTTGAAGGCAAGGAGCAGAATATGCTTGTCTACCGCTGGGTTGCGGGAGATTTCAATTAAGCATTTTAGTGTAGATGAGAAGACGTCGTCTGAATCATTGCTACACTCTGCTGTGGCTGACACTGCTGGGGCTGCAGGGGCTTCTGCAACCGGCAGTCTTGGATTCGTGGATTTGAATCCGTGCTCGGTGGTGTTCTTCACCATCTGTGCATAAGATGGTGAACTGACGTTGCTCGGGGGAGCAGGCATGGGACGTCTTGTCTCAGCGTTTGCTGGGGGTTTAGAAGAACCCTGAGGGGGGGCTGTTTGAGTAGCTGCCCTAGTCCTAGGCGCGGAATTTTTACCGCGAGCCCGTTTGTTGCCTGGGTATCGGGGACAAGATTTGTACGATGCTGGGTGATCTCCACCGCAGTTGCAGCAAGTGGCTGGTACATCTAATCCTTTGGTACACTCACGTGCCCAATGGGGTCCAGAGCATCTGACACAACGGATTGGAAGAGTGCAGAGTTCCGAAGAATGGAAAAAGCCCTGGCACCGAAAGCATTGAGTAGGGCCCTTGCGGCCGCGGTAACGCTCAATGCTGATCTCTGTGCCCCACATGTCAGTGACGGCAAACAGATGATCGAGGAAGGGGTGTGGGATAACTTGTAAATATACAAGTGGCATTGGGTGTCTGGAGCCAGGCTGAGTAAGCCGAACGATGCGATGCACTTTAAATCCCATCGCCTCAACTTCCTCTTTGATATCCCCGATTTCAGTTTCAACAGGGAGGCCTCTGATAACAATTTTAACTGGCCGGTCCTGCTTTAAGTCGAAAGTTTTGAACTGGATGCCGGCTTGCTTCATCCAGCGGGTAACCTCCCTGAACTCCAGCTCTGTCTGAACAAAAATTTTGAGATAAGGTCCAGTCAGTATGCTCCGTAAGTTTGGGGCAATTTCTCTCATGAAAGACACTTGCGTCTTCCAGTTTTTGCTGCTTTTGAGATGTATTGCCGGAATCTCAGACTGCGGTGGTGGTGGGGGGGGGAACGTTCCGTGCCTGCTCGGAATTAACTCCCTCACTATTACTAGCAGTAACAATTTCTGCTTCATTAGAAGGCTCATTGATTAAAGAATTTTTGATTTTCTCATACTTGTTAGTACTCCTCTCCTTTTTAGGAGTAGCATTTTTTTCGATGGCTGTCAATTTAGAATTTGGAATAGAGCTATTTTTATCTTTAGCGTTTAAAGCCAAATCGTCTATTGTAAGATCCACAATAGGCGCCTTCCCTTGCTTTCGAGCCGCGGGGGTGATAAACCCGTCTGAGTCTATTGTCTGCGTCTTTCGCTTCCGCGATGACGTAGACTGGACTGGTTTCCCCCGCACCTCGTGCGTGGGATTAGATGCCTCGTGCTTGCAAGGATCTTCTGCGGATTGAGCGGCGGCCATCTTGGCTAAGCGCTCGCTCTCCAATATATTTAAAAATTCCTCTCTAGTTGAGGGAAGATGAAAAATTGGAACATCTAGAGCATTAGCAATGTCATTTATCTTGTGAAAAAGTGACTTACCCGCCCGGTCGAGTTGATCGTATCCATTAGTGTCCAACGGAGAAGGAGTTCGCTTCATGAAGCTCTTCTGCCTCTGGATAGCTTCAAACTGTTGCTTCAGATCGTAGAACTGTATTACGAGGTTCATGCGCTCGTCATCTGGCGACGCCGATTGCACAGAGGGAGCATGATCCCTGGTCTCACTCATTTCTTCATCAATAACCACATTGTTTTCGCATAAATTCGGAGAATTGCCCTGCGTTGGCGGGAGCTCGTTACACGAGCGACCGTCACCCTCGCTGTTCATCCTCGGAATCCAATCACGGCTCTTGGTCTCTTCTGTGAGCTGCGAATAGTAGGATTGTAGGCTGGCATCTGCTGAAGTGCTCGGTTATCAATCTGTTCAATTTTGAGGAATAAATTTTGACTATGTTTTTTGATAAGGTAATCAACTGGTTTAATATTAAGGTCCGAATGAATCACATCTGTACGGACGTACCAAGCTGCGTTTAGTGCCATACGTAAGGTTTTACTTTGAAAAGATTGAAGTTTTTTCACATGAGTTTTTGCAGCAGTACCCCAGATTGTACATGCATACATAAAGACAGGTCTTATTATGGAAGTATAGAGAAGGATTTTGTTTTTAATTGACAGATTGCTCTTTCGAGCTAAAAATGGGTAAAGTTGGGCTCTGGCACCTTTTGCTTTGTTGAGAACATTTTCAATGTGAAGGCGCCAGGTTAATTTTGAATCAAGTACAACTCCTAGGTACTTGTAAGAGTTTGACCAGGGAACATAGTCGTCAAAGAATTTAATATTAATTGAAGGGTACGGGAGGGGGCTACGTTTGAATATCATAGCAGCACATTTAGCAACATTAATTTTTATTTTCCAAGTGATGAGGCCAGTGCTCAAGGCTAGAGAGATAACTCTGAATGTTTCGGACTAAGTTTTCCAGGCGTTTGTGTTGAGCTAGGATGGCCGTATCATCTGCATAAAGTGCAAGAGTGATACTTGGTGATTTTGGTATGTCATTTATGAAAATGTTGAACAAAATTGGGCCTAAAAGTGACCCTTGGGGGACGCCGCTTAGTATAGCACGGGGTGTCGAAATGATAGAATTAACTCGTACAGAAAAAGATCTATTAGTGAGGTACGAATTAATTATATGAATTAAATGGGCCGAAACTTCAAGTCGTATGAGCTTGATAATAATTCCTATATGCCAAGTCCTATCAAATGCTTTGGCTATGTCAAGAAATAAAGCGCCAGTAAGCATTTTGTTACGAAACCCTTCGTGAATGAACTCCACTGTCCTCAGCAGCTGGTGCGTGGTGCAGTGTTTTGTTTGAAATCCAAATTGTTCATCAATCAGAACGTTGTGATTTCGGAGAAAATCATTCAGGCGTTTAAGTAACACAAACTCATATATCTTAGATAACGAGGATAGGAGGCTGATAGGTCTATAATTTTGAGGGTTAGAAAGGCTTTGGCCTGGTTTTGGAATAGGCACAATAAGTGCTTGTTTCCAGCTTTGAGGAAAATAGCAATGCTGTATCATAAAATTTATAAGCATTACTAAGAAAAATAGATAATGGGTGGGTAAATTTTTAATCATACGATTAGAAATAGAGTCCATACCAGGGGCTTTTTTGGGTTTGAGCTTGGTAATGTATTCACTTACCTCGCTCATGGATGTATATTGTATTTCTCTCGCAAAAGGCGAGGAGAGGAAACGTTCAACATCCTGTGGGAAAGAACTTGCGCTGTTCGCAAAAATTCCTTCATTATGTGGTGTAAATTGAGTTTGAAGAGAATCCGCAATTAATTCGGATTTCTCAGCGTCTGTGTGAGCCACCACTGCGTCCGTAGCTAAGGACGGAATGTTAGATTTGTGTTTGCGTAGGCGGGCTGATGCGCGCCAAAGACTGTTATCATTGGTCGTTAGGGACTGAATGTAATTCGTGTATTGTGATTGGAAGAAATGGTCACATGATGCCTTGATCTCATTTTGGAGAGCACGGAGTTGAATTTTTAAACCAGGATTTCTATTTCTTTGCCAAAGTCTCCGTACTTTATTCTTTTCTTTAATTTTGAGTTTAACTTCTTGAGGTAATTTACGAAAATTGGGTCTGAGGGTGGGTTTTGATACTTCCTTATAAGTATCTGTTAAAATGGTCGTTAAGTGATCAACTGCCGAGTCTATATCATGGCTGGATTTAATTTCAAGGGAGGGCAAACTTTTACTTTTAAGTTTGAAACTAAAATTGTCCCAGTTTGTAGAGACGAGTGCCGGAGAATTTTGATTAAAGATAGTACAATTAAGGTCTATGATTACGGGGTTGTGATCTGAGGATAAACAGTTTTCCACAGTCACGTGATATCCAAAAGGGATGTTTCGAAAGAGTGCCAAATCGATGAATGAAGGGGCACCCCGTGAACCATATCTAGTAGGGGAATCCGGCGCAATAACTTTAATTTGGGCGCACTGAGCCCATTTTAGAAGGCCACGACCAGCAGGGTTTGATCTATGGCAACGCCAATGCTGGTGGTGACAATTTAAATCACCAGCTATGATTAGATTGTTGGAAAAGGTGAGCAATTTGTTAAAATCAACCACAGGTAAATTTCCACCTGGTGGAAGATAGGCAGAGATCATTACAAGGGAGGGCGAATTTTGAATGAAAATTTCGATGATTGTTGCCTCGAGTTTACTCATACTCGGAGTGTCAATTCTTTTGTGTGGTATTGAATTTTTAATAGACACATGTGCCACCATGATAAACATCACGAGTATTAGAAGCTTGTCTGTCATTTTTATATAATGCATAATTTGCAAGCTTGGGAGCTCTCCCTGGCTGGAGTTTGGTCTCTTGGACAAAAATAATGTCAAAATCTTTCTCTTCCACATAGTCTCGAAACTCATGGAATTTGGATAGAATGCCATTTGCATTCCAGGTGCATAGTTTTAAGTTTTTCAATCCTTTCAAAGTATTGAATTTTACTGACTGGGGATATCAGAGAATTGGAGAGTAATATAACTCTCAAAGATATAGTAAGCCGCGTCAGCACCAGATGGAGCCACTCTGAGCTGCGGTAAGGCGTTTTTGAATGCCAAAAGAAGTCTGCTCTGGTCAATACCAGGTTGGTTTGAGATTTGAATAATTGCCAATAGGATTTCGGTGCAATTTAGCGTCGAATTAGCTCCTAAGGGGACCGATAAATTTGGAAGAATTTGGGGTGCAGCTTGTTGCATACCCGTAAGGGCAGCAGAGTATGATACTCCAGGGCGAGTATTATTTGCACTGGGAGTGTGTGCAGCCGGCAGAACTGGAAATGTATTATGTTGTAGGTTAAATTTGTTTGTGTTGTCAACGGTCTGACTGGGTTTGGTGCTTGGCCTTGGAGGTTGTCTGTTTTTGGAGCCTGGAAACTTCGGGCAGGAACGCCAGTTAGCAGCATGGTTTCCCGAACAATTTGCACATTTGTTCGGTTCTTCAAATGGTTTAGTACATTCTTTGGCTTGATGCGGCCCAGCGCATCTGACGCATCGTCTTGGTAATGTGCAGACTTCAGATGAATGAAAGAATCCCTGACAACGCCAGCATTGGGAGGGACCTTTCTGACCTTTGAAGTGTTCCATGGATACATCAGTTCCAAGGAGCTCTGTTATGGAATAGATTTCTTCAGCTTTGAGGCTGTTGAAGATTTGTAGATAAAAGAGAGGCATTGGCATTTTTGTCTTCCATTTCTTAAGTTGAGAGATCTTGTGGATTTTGAAGCCAAGCACTTCAACCGCAGTCTGAACAACGTTGAGCGGTGTATTTGAGGGTAATCCCCTAATTACCACTTTAAGTGGTCTATCTGATTTGAGTGTGTGAGATTTGAATTCAATATTATTGTCTGTGAAGAATCTAACAACTGTTCTATAGTCTGTTTCGTTAGTAGTTGTGAGGTTTAGAAAATCAACGTTTTGTTTGGAAAGAACAGTTGGTGCGTGTCGGCGAAGCTGATTGAGGAGAAAGAACCAATCAGCTCGCGGTTTTATGAAAATTGGAGGTGGTGCTTGAATTTTTGGTGTTTGAGTGACAGCCGGCTGCTGCGTTGAGTGTTCAGTGTTATCAGAGTTTTGTATTTTTGTGAAAGAATTGGATGTTGTAATGTTTTCATTATTATTAGTGTTGGGAAGTGTTTTTTTGGCAATTAAATGTTTTGGAGGAACTACAAATCCTTCGTTATCAGTTGGTCTGGTTCGTTTTTTTGAGTCAGTTTTAGGATTTTCTTTTGGAGGATTTTGATTGGCTGGGGATGAGGGTGGATTTGTATTTTGAGTTTTAGGGTTAGAATTTTGAGTGTTGGAGTCCGAATCAGGGGTTTTAGAGGTCTTTTTACATTCTTTGAAGAATTCCTCTTCAGTGGCAGGGAGGGTGAATAAATTTATGCCGAGTTTAGAACATAGGGTATGTAGGGAAAATAAAACTTTCTCACCCTCATCCTGTAACTGTTTGATCATCTGGTCCTTATTCGGAGTGTCCGTTCGCTGTAATCGCTGGATGTCGAAAATGAGGTCTGTGTGCCGATTCTTTAGAGAGTAAATCTGGATCGCGCTCTTGGATAGCTCTAGCGCTGAAGGAGAGGCAGGTGGAGTAGTTGCAGATATTTCCATTTCAGTTTGAATCATCAAAGGTGGTGGAGAAGAAGGTTGATTGCCCGCTGGCGGCGCCGTATTCAGGATACTATTCGCTTTGACATTACGGAGCTCAGAGCTCGTACGTCCGTCGCTGTTAGCAGCCATCATCAATTATCAATGACAGAAAAACCTAATCATGTCTTGGTAAAAATCCAAAGCTCAAAAAGGCCAAAAAAAGAACTGCACCAACACTCAAGATTAGCAGGGTGTCTCTCGTCGAGTAAGGACGTGCGACAATGAGCTCCCCACAAGCCACCTGCAGCGACGTGACGCCGGAATTCATGACCGGCAACCCTTCCGAAGCAAGCGCCGAGATGGACACGACCGTCCCTGTCTCCGACACCGAACCAACTCCAGAGGTAAATCCGGACGATTTGCTCATCCAGATTAAACAACTGTACCTTCTCAAGGCGAAATTCACTGAATTGGAACAGAATCTGTCCAGGGCCCGAAGATCAACTCCTCTTGCAAGTTTTGACCTCAAGTGCGTCGAACAAGAATCTAAGGTAACGCTTTTTAATCTTACCACTCTTGCAAAACGCCTAAATCTGCCTCTCTTTGCCATTCCCCCAACAGAAGATGAGTGTATTAGGAAACTAATCAAATCAGCTAAGGAACTAACTAAAGATGTTATCTCGAGTAAAAATAATCCTAACTCTGATAAACCTCAAAATTTAAATAAAAACATATCCAATAGCCCAATTCTAAAACCTGCAAAGCTAAATGCAGAAAAAATTCTTCATAGCGCTAAGAAAATTCAAAATTTAACTCTAAATTCTAGAGATAGTAATGGTTTGCCCCAAAATAAAAAACTTAGGAAAATAGATGATGAAGGATTTCAGCGGCCTCCTCGCCATCTTGTAGCACGAGGTGCGCCAAATTCCCCTTCGAAACCACAACCTAACAATAGCCTGCCTCCATTTTGGAGCGAACAACCGGAGGAGGAATTGCCTCCCACCCAACCTGCGGTTAGGGTGGAAGAAAACAGCGATCTCGTGGAGCAACCCGGAGACGGTACTCCCCCCCCAACTGAAAGCTCTAACAAAGCTAAAAGGAAAATACCTTTCTTCTTTGTTGAACCCAAAGATTTTGAGTTTCTTACATCTCTAGTCCAAGCAACTGTGCCTACGGCTATTTGCAGAATGAAAGGCAAATTTTTACGCATTGAAATGCAGTCTGAAGAGGACTATCGTTCGGTGGCCCAAATTTTAAATAATCAGGGCGCCGAATATAAGTCATTTAATTTGAAACAGGATCGGCCCGTAAAGGCTATGCTTCGCGGCCTACCTAATTCTGCTAAAGCTGAGAAAATTAAGGCTGAATTACAACTTTTAGGATACTCTGTTATCAGCGTGACTCAGCTCCGTAGGCACAGGTCCCGCTATCCTATGCCATTATTCTTAGTCCAGCTAAATCCGTCTCTGAACGTTTATGATATTTTTGAAGAGACCTCAATGTTTGGCATCGAAATCAAATTCGAGAAACACATCGGGAAGAAGGGGCCGAGCCAGTGTTGGCGCTGCCAAGGCTTCTTCCACAGTTCCGCAGTGTGCACACTGCCAATCCGGTGTCTGAGGTGCGCCGGCCCGCATTACGCGTACCAATGCACCAAAGACCCGGAGGAAGCCAACACCTGCGCGAACTGCCTTGGGCGGCACGCCGCAAACTGGTTTCACTGTCCCCGAAACCCAGCCAATAAAAATAAAACCCCCCCTATTAGATCGGATAGCGGGATTTCAAAATTTGTACCGGCTCCGGTTAAAGCTCCAATTAGCAGCACGGATCCCTCTTTTAGTGATGTCGTTTCCGGACGGAAAAATCCCGGACTACCATCATCTACCAAGGAACCGAAGCAAGCACCTGCGACGAAGCAAGCTCCGAAGCAAGCGCCGAAGAAGAGTCCACTCCTCCCGCCAACTCCACCGGCCCAGGCTCCAGCCCCGACCGTAGATGATGGAAGCTGCACAGATACCCTCCGGAGCGTCTTCCAAATCGCCACGGAATTCGGCATTGAACATAAGATCCTCCTTGAGGCTTTTAGAAATGCTCTCCCTAGGCTCCGAAATGTCTCCACGGGGCCTGAGAGAGCATTTTATATTTATGAGGCATACTGTGGCCTCTTAAACTAAAGGCCTCAAGTTCAACTGTGCAACTAGTGAAGATTCTCTCCTGATCTCCTACTGGAACGCTAACGGAATCAAGAAGAAGATTCACGAAGTCCGGGATTTTATTAATGAGCATCACATGGACCTCTTCCTCGTTCAGGAGACGCATCTGGTTGAGGGACTTAGCGCGAACATCGCGAATTATTTCTGCTACCGAAATGACAGAGAGGTATGCATCAGTGACACTGTTCGTGCTAGTGGCGGTACTAGCATTTATGTAAAACGCTCCCTAAAGCATTCTAGGATACCCACGCCACCACTGGAGGCCTTAGAAGCGACTATAGTACAAATTCATATTCCAAATTGTCCCCCAATAGCAGTAGCGTCCTGCTATATGCCTCCGAGACAGGGACCCGCATTTATCTCTGATCTCAGAAAATTAAGTGGTGTTGCAAATAACCTGATTATCGCAGGAGATTTAAATGCCCGTCATAGAAGTTGGGATTGTGTCACTGCCAACAACTATGGCGATAAACTCAAAATTTGGGCTCAGGACGCCCGTATCCAAATTATTGCGCCAAACACACCTACCCATTACCAGTTTCCTGGGGGGTTAGGTGCTCCTTCCATTATTGATCTGGCCTTATTTAAAAATATTCCAGTAGACTATTTGATCGAAGTGATTCCGGAATTGTCCTCTGACCATTATCCGGTTCACCTCACCCTTAAAACATCCAAAATTAACCAAAATTTACCGGCGCAAGTCTCCACAAATTGGGACAACTTTCGGTATGTCTTGGAAAATGGTATTCACGATAATCAGGAGGTTGATTTTGCCATTGACAGGCTCAACCAAACCCTAGGAAGCGCATTTACGGCTGCTTCCAAACCCAAGTTCAGGCAAAATTATTATAAATTACCTGATCACA
The DNA here is from genome assembly GCF_044657685.1 of Stegodyphus dumicola. Lineage (NCBI taxonomy): Eukaryota > Metazoa > Arthropoda > Arachnida > Araneae > Eresidae > Stegodyphus > Stegodyphus dumicola. Next base: position 140,647,142 of record NC_140778.1, on the reverse strand, counting down.
TTAAAAATAAAATCAAAATTAAAAACCGCCTTCGCAGAGACTGGCAAAATACACGTTTGGAAAACTTTCGAGTGCAACTGCGAAGGATCCAGAATGAGATCAAGTCTGACATTAAGAAATACACAGACGAAAAATACGCAAACTATCTTAAGTCCTTAAAGACTTCTGATAATAGCCTCTGGGTTGCCAGCGCACGGCTTCGCAAACCAAAACACGACATTCCCCCCCTAATGGGCACGGTCAATGACCGGATGGCATTAACAGACACCGAAAAGGCTGAACGCATAGCAGACAGCCTTCAAACACAATTTTCACCTAACACTGGACTCATGTTCGATTCCTGTGCAGAGCACACGCATGAAGTCCAACACCAAGTTGAAGAATTTCTCTCCTCAGATACAAATTCTGAGGATCCCATCACCACAACAATGACTGAGATTTCTGCTTTGATCAAAAATCTCACCCCTGCAAAAGCACCTGGCCTGGATAGGATTTCTAATCGCATGATTAAAAATCTACCAGTTAAATTCATATTTTACCTAGCAGTTTTGATAAATTCAATGCTAAGGCTAAAATATTATCCCCATAGCTGGAAGAATGCATTAGTCATTCCTATTCTAAAACCTGGAATGGACCCAAAGGTCCCTCAAAATTATAGGCCGATCAGCCTTCTGTCTTCACTTAGTAAAATTTACGAAGCTATACTGCTCAGATACCTGAATGATTTCTGCCGAAACCGAAACATTATTATTCCTCAGCAATTCGGCTTTCGTGCTAAACACTCAACTCAGGCCCAGCTACTGAGGGTAGTTGAAATCATTCACACAGGATCTCGCAGTGGAAAGCCTACAGCTATTGTTTATTTAGACGTAGCAAAGGCTTTCGACAGATGTTGGCATATCGGAATTTTATTCAAGCTCATGCGACTTGAAATTTCGGCTAATTTTGTGCACATAATGCACTCTTACCTCACTAATCGTACCTTTTCTGTCAAAGTAAAATATTCTGTCTCTTCTCCTCGCCCTATCCTGGCGGGGGTGCCTCAGGGAGGAATTCTTAGCGCCACGCTCTTCAACTTGTATGTAAATGACATACCACAAACACCAAGTGTCGATCTAGCACTCTATGCAGACGACACGGCCATCATTTCACAGCACTCAACATTACATGCCACTCTCAATCACCTACAGCTGTATTTAACAGACTTGGACTCCTGGCTCATTACCTGGAAAATCAAAATTAATGTCGCAAAAAGTGCCGCCACAGTTTTCTTTTCCAGAAAGAGGAATGTCCATAGTTAACTCCCTCCACTCAGATTATTTGAAGAAAATGTACCCTGGGTGGAATCCTATAAATATCTGGGAGTTTATCTAGATGCGAAGCTGCTCTGGAATACCCACATCAATTACGCCATCTCAAAAGCAAGAAATACAAGAACCCAACTGATGTCTCTCCTCAAAAGAACCAGCAACCTCTCCCTCAACAATAAGATCCTTTTATACAAAAGTACCATCCTACCGATCCTGACGTACGCAGCCGTCGTCTGGTCTACTGCTGCCAATAGCCATCTAAAGAAAATACAAGTATTCCAGAGCGTCACGCTTCGTATCCTGACAAATGCTCATTATTTCGTCCGTAATGAAGTGCTTCATAACGATCTCAAAATTCTACCCCTAGATGCCTTTTTCCGGCAAAATTCGGCTAAATTCTTTAATAGATTAATGCAGATCGAAAACCCGGTCTTGCATTCACTTCCTGCTTATGATCCAGCTGAGCCCAGCTCAGCTAAGCGACCTAGGAGCGTTCTTGATAGAACTTATAACATCTTTCCTAGGAAGCCGAAGCGGAGGTGTCTGCTTGACTAGGAATTCTTTCTAAAAATTTTTTAAATTAACAAGCACTTCACGGGCCTAACCCGACGACCCTTAATTAATTCCATACTTCCACATGCCCGCCGGACCTAATTCGGCCTCGTTTCTCGGTTTCATATCCGTGCTGCTATAGGTAACATGCCCCTCCACTTGCCAAGACCTCATCTTTTCATAAAACACGGCCCAGACAATTTTAAATCAGACTTGCAATAGCTTTAACGTTTCTCTATTATTTTATCACCTAACTTAATTATTCAGCTTAAACTGCCTAATTTTTGAAATTTAAATTAATATTCTAATCTTCTAAATCTAACTCCCTCATATGCTACTCAAAACACTTTTTTCATGAATTTTTGTTCCAGCAATCTGCATATATACAAGCTTGCATATCTTCAAACACCAACTGCAATCAGGTAATTTTGGTTAATTCTGTCCCCATTTTTATTTCTTTCCACTTTTTAATCCACCTCTCCTCTCCAACTTTTAACGGTTTTCTTTACTTCCCTTCCCTTTAACTATCCTAAAACTTCTCCGTCTTTTCTACAGTTAACTTTTTCACGGTTCTTTCCGCTCCAAAAGTTGCTCCTATTGTACTCTCGCCATGGGCGGTAGGAGAACTTTTTCTACTCTTGAATCCTTTCCCCCCTTCTTTTCGTTCCATCTTCCCTTGCTCTGCTTTAGTCGTAAGACTCTCTCCCCCCCAGCCCATCCCCAAGGCATTAGCGATTACTGCGGTTTTCCGTATTACCTAATACACCCTTCCCGAGCCCTGGAAAATTATGATTCCCGGCTAATTGTCTTTCAATCTTTGCGATTCCATTAATGCAACGCATTCAGGAATCTGCCCTTATCCGTCACCTCTCTCTCTTTCAACCTAGTAAAACAGGTTGAAAGCAGAAAGAATTTATCGTCCATAGAATGGACTCCTTATTCACTTCCTTCCCCGTAAGCCCATAATGGTCTCCTTCATTACCCTTCAGCCAGTGCTTTGTCTTAATCACCTCAGTTTTTCCTTAACGAAGTTGTGGAGGTAATTGCATTAAGTTGCAAAGGTACTCCGGAAAATATCGCCTTGGGCCTTGGGCCAACACTCAAAATTCTAACCCTAAAATTCAAAATACAAATCCACCCTCATCCCCAGCCAATCAAAATCCTCCAAAAGAAAATCCTAAAACTGACTCTAAAAAAACGAACCAGACCAACTGATAACGAAGGATTTGTAGTTCCTCCAAAACATTTAATTGCCAAAAAAACACTTCCCAACACTAATAGTAATGAAACCATCACAACATCCAATTCTTTCACAAACATAAACTCTGATAACACTGAACACTCGACGCAGCAGCCGGCTGTCACTCAAACACCAAAAATTCAAGCACCACCTCCAATTTTCATAAAACCGCGAGCTGATTGGTTCTTTCTCCTCAATCAGCTTCGCCGACACGCACCAACTGTTCTTTCCAAACAAAACGTTGATTTTCTAAAACTCACAACTACTAACGAAACAGACTATAGAACAGTTGTTAGATTCCTCACAGACAATAATATTGAATTCAAATCTCACACACTCAAATCAGATAGACCACTTAAAGTGGTAATTAGGGGATTACCCTCAAATACACCGCTCAACGTTGTGCAGACTGCGGTTGAAGTGCTTGGCTTCAAAATCCACAAGATCTCTCAACTTAAGAAATGGAAGACAAAAATGCCAATGCCTCTCTTTTATCTACAAATCTTCAACAGCCTCAAAGCTGAAGAAATCTATTCCATAACAGAGCTCCTTGGAACTGAGGTATCCATGGAACACTTTAAAGGTCAGAAAGGTCCCTCCCAATGCTGGCGTTGTCAGGGATTCTTTCATTCATCTGAAGTCTGCACATTACCAAGACGATGCGTCAGATGCGCTGGGCCGCATCAAGCCAAAGAATGTACTAAACCATTTGAAGAACCGAACAAATGTGCAAATTGTTCGGGAAACCATGCTGCTAACTGGCGTTCCTGCCCGAAGTTTCCAGGCTCCAAAAACAGACAACCTCCAAGGCCAAGCACCAAACCCAGTCAGACCGTTGACAACACAAACAAATTTAACCTACAACATAATACATTTCCAGTTCTGCCGGCTGCACACACTCCCAGTGCAAATAATACTCGCCCTGGAGTATCATACTCTGCTGCCCTTACGGGTATGCAACAAGCTGCACCCCAAATTCTTCCAAATTTATCGGTCCCCTTAGGAGCTAATTCGACGCTAAATTGCACCGAAATCCTATTGGCAATTATTCAAATCTCAAACCGACCTGGTATTGACCAGAGCAGACTTCTTTTGGCATTCAAAAACGCCTTACCGCAGCTCAGAGTGGCTCCATCTGGTGCTGACGCGGCTTACTATATCTTTGAGAGTTATATTACTCTCCAATTCTCTGATATCCCCAGTCAGTAAAATTCAATACTTTGAAAGGATTGAAAAACTTAAAACTATGCACCTGGAATGCAAATGGCATTCTATCCAAATTCCATGAGTTTCGAGACTATGTGGAAGAGAAAGATTTTGACATTATTTTTGTCCAAGAGACCAAACTCCAGCCAGGGAGAGCTCCCAAGCTTGCAAATTATGCATTATATAAAAATGACAGACAAGCTTCTAATACTCGTGATGTTTATCATGGTGGCACATGTGTCTATATTAAAAATTCAATACCACACAAAAGAATTGACACTCCGAGTATGAGTAAACTCGAGGCAACAATCATCGAAATTTTCATTCAAAATTCGCCCTCCCTTGTAATGATCTCTGCCTATCTTCCACCAGGTGGAAATTTACCTGTGGTTGATTTTAACAAATTGCTCACCTTTTCCAACAATCTAATCATAGCTGGTGATTTAAATTGTCACCACCAGCATTGGCGTTGCCATAGATCAAACCCTGCTGGTCGTGGCCTTCTAAAATGGGCTCAGTGCGCCCAAATTAAAGTTATTGCGCCGGATTCCCCTACTAGATATGGTTCACGGGGTGCCCCTTCATTCATCGATTTGGCACTCTTTCGAAACATCCCTTTTGGATATCACGTGACTGTGGAAAACTGTTTATCCTCAGATCACAACCCCGTAATCGTAGACCTTAATTGTACTATCTTTAATCAAAATTCTCCGGCACTCGTCTCTACAAACTGGGACAATTTTAGTTTCAAACTTAAAAGTAAAAGTTTGCCCTCCCTTGAAATTAAATCCAGCCATGATATAGACTCGGCAGTTGATCACTTAACGACCATTTTAACAGATACTTATAAGGAAGTATCAAAACCCACCCTCAGACCCAATTTTCGTAAATTACCTCAAGAAATTAAACTCAAAATTAAAGAAAAGAATAAAGTACGGAGACTTTGGCAAAGAAATCAAATCAAATCGTTTCATGAACGTAGCAGTGTTAGTCGATCCCGACCTTAACTGATTCTTTTGTAGTTGTTTGCCCTAAGGCGATGGAGTTAGAAGGAGAAGGCGAAAAAATCGCCGCGCCGTTAAGGGCGAAGCTCCGTTGCGTGACAACGCTAATCTGGAAAGGCAAGAAAGCTGTTCGGTGATGCGTGAATGGCGGGATCGGTCAATGACCCCATACGTAGCGTCTTTAGACGCTCTTTTGACTGAAACTGGTTCCTATGAATGTTCTCTCGGTGAAAAGGCACTCGTGAGTGAGGGAAAAGCTATCTCGGCCCAAGGCCCAAGGCGATATTTTCCGGAGTACCTTTGCAACTTAATGCAATTACCTCCACAACTTCGTTAAGGAAAAACTGAGGTGATTAAGACAAAGCACTGGCTGAAGAGTAATGAAGGAGACCATTATGGGCTTACGGGGAAGGAAGTGAATAAGGAGTCCATTCTATGGACGATAAATTCTTTCTGCTTTCAACCTGTTTTACTGGGTTGAAAGAGAGAGAGGTGACGGATAAGGGCGGATTCCTGAATGCATTGCATTAATGGAATCGCAAAGATTGAAAGACAATTAGCCGGGAATCATAATTTTCCAGGGCTCGGGAAAGGTGTATTAGGTAATACAGAAAACCGCAGTAATCGCTAATGCCTTGGGGATGGGCTGGGGGGGAGAGAGTCTTACGACTAAAGCAGAGCAGGGGAAGGTGGAACGAAAAGAAGGGGGGAAAGGATTCAAGAGTAGAAAAAGTTCTCCTACCGCCCGTGGCGAGAGTACAATAGGAGCAACTTTTGGAGCGGAAAGAACCGTGAGAGAAAGTTAACTGTAGAAAAGACGGAGAAGTTTTAGGATAGTTAAAGGGAATTAAAGAAAAACGTTAAAAGTTGGAGAGGAGAGGTAGATTAAAAAGTGGAAAGAAATAAAAAATGGGGACAGAATTGACCAAAAATACCTGATTGCTGTTGATGTTTGAAGATATGCAAGCTTGTACATGTGCAGATTGCTGGAACAAAAATTCATTAAAAAAGTGTTTTGAGTAGCATATGAGGGAGTTAGATTTAGAAGATTAGAATATTAATTTAAAATTAAAAAAAAAAAAAAATTAGGCAGTTTAAGTTGAATAATTAAGTTAGGTGATAAAATAATAGAGAAACGTTAAAACTATTGCAAGTCTGATTTAAGATTGTCTGGGCCGTGTTTTATGAAAAGATGAGGTCTTGGCAAGTGGAGGGGCATGTTACCTATAGCAGCACGGATATAAAACCGAGAAACGAGGCCGAATTAGGTCCGGCGGGCATGTGAAAGTATGGAATTAATTAAGGGTCGTCGGGTTAGGCCCGTGAAGTGCTTGTTAATTTAAAAATTTTTAGAAAGAATTCCTAGTCAAGCAGACACTTCCGCTTCGGCTTCCTAGGAAAGATGTTATAAGTTCTATCAAGAACGCTCCTAGGTCGCTTAGCTGAGCTGGGCTCAGCTGGATCATAAGCAGGAAGCGAATGCAAGACTGGGTTTTCGATCTGCGTTAATCTATTAAAGAATTTAGCCGAATTTTGCCGGAAAAAGGCATCTAGGGGTAGAATTTTGAGATCGTTATGAAGCACTTCATTACGGACGAAATAATGAGCATTTGTCAGGATACGAAGCGTGACGCTCTGGAATACTTGTATTTTCTTTAGATGGCTATTGGCAGCAGTAGACCAGACGACAGCTGCGTACGTCAGGATCGGTAGGATGGTACTCTTGTATAAAAGGATCTTATTGTTGAGGGAGAGGTTGCTGGTTCTTTTGAGGAGAGACATCAGCTGGGTTCTTGTATTCCTTGCTTTTGAGATGGCGTAATTGATGTGGGTATTCCAGAGCAGCTTCGCATCTAGATAAACTCCCAGATATTTATAGGATTCCACCCAGGGTACATTTTCTTCAAATAATCTGAGTGGAGGGAGTTGACTATGGACATTCCTCTTTCTGGAAAAGAAAACTGTGGCGGCACTTTTTGCGACATTAATTTTGATTTTCCAGGTAATGAGCCAGGACTCCAAGTCTGTTAAATACAGCTGTAGGTGATTGAGAGTGGCATGTAATGTTGAGTGCTGTGAAATGATGGCTGTGTCGTCTGCATAGAGTGCTAGATCGACACTTGGTGTTTGTGGTATGTCATTTACATACAAGTTGAAGAGCGTGGCGCTAAGAATTCCTCCCTGAGGCACCCCCGCCAGGATAGGGCGAGGAGAAGAGACAGAATATTTTACTTTGACAGAAAAGGTACGATTAGTGAGGTAAGAGTGCATTATGTGCACAAAATTAGCCGAAATTTCAAGTCGCATGAGCTTGAATAAAATTCCGATATGCCAACATCTGTCGAAAGCCTTTGCTACGTCTAAATAAACAATAGCTGTAGGCTTTCCACTGCGAGATCCTGTGTGAATGATTTCAACTACCCTCAGTAGCTGGGCCTGAGTTGAGTGTTTAGCACGAAAGCCGAATTGCTGAGGAATAATAATGTTTCGGTTTCGGCAGAAATCATTCAGGTATCTGAGCAGTATAGCTTCGTAAATTTTACTAAGTGAAGACAGAAGGCTGATCGGCCTATAATTTTGAGGGACCTTTGGGTCCATTCCAGGTTTTAGAATAGGAATGACTAATGCATTCTTCCAGCTATGGGGATAATATTTTAGCCTTAGCATTGAATTTATCAAAACTGCTAGGTAAAATATGAATTTAACTGGTAGATTTTTAATCATGCGATTAGAAATCCTATCCAGGCCAGGTGCTTTTGCAGGGGTGAGATTTTTGATCAAAGCAGAAATCTCAGTCATTGTTGTGGTGATGGGATCCTCAGAATTTGTATCTGAGGAGAGAAATTCTTCAACTTGGTGTTGGACTTCATGCGTGTGCTCTGCACAGGAATCGAACATGAGTCCAGTGTTAGGTGAAAATTGTGTTTGAAGGCTGTCTGCTATGCGTTCAGCCTTTTCGGTGTCTGTTAATGCCATCCGGTCATTGACCGTGCCCATTAGGGGGGGAATGTCGTGTTTTGGTTTGCGAAGCCGTGCGCTGGCAACCCAGAGGCTATTATCAGAAGTCTTTAAGGACTTAAGATAGTTTGCGTATTTTTCGTCTGTGTATTTCTTAATGTCAGACTTGATCTCATTCTGGATCCTTCGCAGTTGCACTCGAAAGTTTTCCAAACGTGTATTTTGCCAGTCTCTGCGAAGGCGGTTTTTAATTTTGATTTTATTTTTAATGTGATCAGGTAATTTATAATAATTTTGCCTGAACTTGGGTTTGGAAGCAGCCGTAAATGCGCTTCCTAGGGTTTGGTTGAGCCTGTCAATGGCAAAATCAACCTCCTGATTATCGTGAATTTTGATAGGGGGGAGAATACCATTTTCCAAGACATACCGAAAGTTGTCCCAATTTGTGGAGACTTGCGCCGGTAAATTTTGGTTAATTTTGGATGTTTTAAGGGTGAGGTGAACCGGATAATGGTCAGAGGACAATTCCGGAATCACTTCGATCAAATAGTCTACTGGAATATTTTTAAATAAGGCCAGATCAATAATGGAAGGAGCACCTAACCCCCCAGGAAACTGGTAATGGGTAGGTGTGTTTGGCGCAATAATTTGGATACGGGCGTCCTGAGCCCAAATTTTGAGTTTATCGCCATAGTTGTTGGCAGTGACACAATCCCAACTTCTATGACGGGCATTTAAATCTCCTGCGATAATCAGGTTATTTGCAACACCACTTAATTTTCTGAGATCAGAGATAAATGCGGGTCCCTGTCTCGGAGGCATATAGCAGGACGCTACTGCTATTGGGGGACAATTTGGAATATGAATTTGTACTATAGTCGCTTCTAAGGCCTCCAGTGGTGGCGTGGGTATCCTAGAATGCTTTAGGGAGCGTTTTACATAAATGCTAGTACCGCCACTAGCACGAACAGTGTCACTGATGCATACCTCTCTGTCATTTCGGTAGCAGAAATAATTCGCGATGTTCGCGCTAAGTCCCTCAACCAGATGCGTCTCCTGAACGAGGAAGAGGTCCATGTGATGCTCATTAATAAAATCCCGGACTTCGTGAATCTTCTTCTTGATTCCGTTAGCGTTCCAGTAGGAGATCAGGAGAGAATCTTCACTAGTTGCACAGTTGAACTTGAGGCCTTTAGTTTAAGAGGCCACAGTATGCCTCATAAATATAAAATGCTCTCTCAGGCCCCGTGGAGACATTTCGGAGCCTAGGGAGAGCATTTCTAAAAGCCTCAAGGAGGATCTTATGTTCAATGCCGAATTCCGTGGCGATTTGGAAGACGCTCCGGAGGGTATCTGTGCAGCTTCCATCATCTACGGTCGGGGCTGGAGCCTGGGCCGGTGGAGTTGGCGGGAGGAGTGGACTCTTCTTCGGCGCTTGCTTCGGAGCTTGCTTCGTCGCAGGTGCTTGCTTCGGTTCCTTGGTAGATGATGGTAGTCCGGGATTTTTCCGTCCGGAAACGACATCACTAAAAGAGGGATCCGTGCTGCTAATTGGAGCTTTAACCGGAGCCGGTACAAATTTTGAAATCCCGCTATCCGATCTAATAGGGGGGGTTTTATTTTTATTGGCTGGGTTTCGGGGACAGTGAAACCAGTTTGCGGCGTGCCGCCCAAGGCAGTTCGCGCAGGTGTTGGCTTCCTCCGGGTCTTTGGTGCATTGGTACGCGTAATGCGGGCCGGCGCACCTCAGACACCGGATTGGCAGTGTGCACACTGCGGAACTGTGGAAGAAGCCTTGGCAGCGCCAACACTGGCTCGGCCCCTTCTTCCCGATGTGTTTCTCGAATTTGATTTCGATGCCAAACATTGAGGTCTCTTCAAAAATATCATAAACGTTCAGAGACGGATTTAGCTGGACTAAGAATAATGGCATAGGATAGCGGGACCTGTGCCTACGGAGCTGAGTCACGCTGATAACAGAGTATCCTAAAAGTTGTAATTCAGCCTTAATTTTCTCAGCTTTAGCAGAATTAGGTAGGCCGCGAAGCATAGCCTTTACGGGCCGATCCTGTTTCAAATTAAATGACTTATATTCGGCGCCCTGATTATTTAAAATTTGGGCCACCGAACGATAGTCCTCTTCAGACTGCATTTCAATGCGTAAAAATTTGCCTTTCATTCTGCAAATAGCCGTAGGCACAGTTGCTTGGACTAGAGATGTAAGAAACTCAAAATCTTTGGGTTCAACAAAGAAGAAAGGTATTTTCCTTTTAGCTTTGTTAGAGCTTTCAGTTGGGGGGGGAGTACCGTCTCCGGGTTGCTCCACGAGATCGCTGTTTTCTTCCACCCTAACCGCAGGTTGGGTGGGAGGCAATTCCTCCTCCGGTTGTTCGCTCCAAAATGGAGGCAGGCTATTGTTAGGTTGTGGTTTCGAAGGGGAATTTGGCGCACCTCGTGCTACAAGATGGCGAGGAGGCCGCTGAAATCCTTCATCATCTATTTTCCTAAGTTTTTTATTTTTGGGCAAACCATTACTATCTCTTGAATTTAGAGTTAAATTTTGAATTTTCTTAGCGCTATGAAGAATTTTTTCTGCATTTAGCTTTGCAGGTTTTAGAATTGGGCTATTGCATATGTTTTTATTTAAATTTTGAGGTTTATCAGAGTTAGGATTATTTTTACTCGAGATAACATCTTTAGTTAGTTCCTTAGCTGATTTGATTAGTTTCCTAATACACTCATCTTCTGTTGGGGGAATGGCAAAGAGAGGCAGATTTAGGCGTTTTGCAAGAGTGGTAAGATTAAAAAGCGTTACCTTAGATTCTTGTTCGACGCACTTGAGGTCAAAACTTGCAGGAGGAGTTGATCTTCGGGCCCTGGACAGATTCTGTTCCAATTCAGTGAATTTCGCCTTGAGAAGGTACAGTTGTTTAATCTGGATGAGCAAATCGTCCGGATTTACCTCTGGAGTTGGTTCGGTGTCGGAGACAGGGACGGTCGTGTCCATCTCGGCGCTTGCTTCGGAAGGGTTGCCGGTCATGAATTCCGGCGTCACGTCGCTGCAGGTGGCTTGTGGGGAGCTCATTGTCGCACGTCCTTACTCGACGAGAGACACCCTGCTAATATAAAGTACGGAGACTTTGGCAAAGAAATAGAAATCCTGGATTAAAAATTCAACTCCGTGCTCTCCAAAATGAGATCAAGGCATCATGTGACCATTTCTTCCAATCACAATACACGAATTACATTCAGTCCCTAACGACCAATGATAACAGTCTTTGGCCCCAAGGCCCAAGGCGATATTTTCCGGAGTACCTTTGCAACTTAATGCAATTACCTCCACAACTTCGTTAAGGAAAAACTGAGGTGATTAAGACAAAGCACTGGCTGAAGGGTAATGAAGGAGACCATTATGGGCTTACGGGGAAGGAAGTGAATAAGGAGTCCATTCTATGGACGATAAATTCTTTCTGCTTTCAACCTGTTTTACTAGGTTGAAAGAGAGAGAGGTGACGGATAAGGGCGGATTCCTGAATGCATTGCATTAATGGAATCGCAAAGATTGAAAGACAATTAGCCGGGAATCATAATTTTCCAGGGCTCGGGAAGGGTGTATTAGGTAATACGGAAAACCGCAGTAATCGCTAATGCCTTGGGGATGGGCTGGGGGGGAGAGAGTCTTACGACTAAAGCAGAGCAAGGGAAGGTGGAACGAAAAGAAGGGGGAAAGGATTCAAGAGTAGAAAAAGTTCTCCTACCGCCCATGGCGAGAGTACAATAGGAGCAACTTTTGGAGCGGAAAGAACCGTGAAAAAGTTAACTGTAGAAAAGTCGGAGAAGTTTTAGGATAGTTAAAGGGAAGGGAAGTAAAGAAAACCGTTAAAAGTTGGAGAGGAGAGGTGGATTAAAAAGTGGAAAGAAATAAAAATGGGGACAGAATTAACCAAAATTACCTGATTGCAGTTGGTGTTTGAAGATATGCAAGCTTGTATATATGCAGATTGCTGGAACAAAAATTCATGAAAAAAGTGTTTTGAGTAGCATATGAGGGAGTTAGATTTAGAAGATTAGAATATTAATTTAAATTTCAAAAATTAGGCAGTTTAAGCTGAATAATTAAGTTAGGTGATAAAATAATAGAGAAACGTTAAAGCTATTGCAAGTCTGATTTAAAATTGTCTGGGCCGTGTTTTATGAAAAGATGAGGTCTTGGCAAGTGGAGGGGCATGTTACCTATAGCAGCACGGATATGAAACCGAGAAACGAGGCCGAATTAGGTCCGGCGGGCATGTGGAAGTATGGAATTAATTAAGGGTCGTCGGGTTAGGCCCGTGAAGTGCTTGTTAATTTAAAAAATTTTTAGAAAGAATTCCTAGTCAAGCAGACACCTCCGCTTCGGCTTCCTAGGAAAGATGTTATAAGTTCTATCAAGAACGCTCCTAGGTCGCTTAGCTGAGCTGGGCTCAGCTGGATCATAAGCAGGAAGTGAATGCAAGACCGGGTTTTCGATCTGCATTAATCTATTAAAGAATTTAGCCGAATTTTGCCGGAAAAAGGCATCTAGGGGTAGAATTTTGAGATCGTTATGAAGCACTTCATTACGGACGAAATAATGAGCATTTGTCAGGATACGAAGCGTGACGCTCTGGAATACTTGGATTTTCTTTAGATGGCTATTGGCAGCAGTAGACCAGACGACGGCTGCGTACGTCAGGATCGGTAGGATGGTACTCTTGTATAAAAGGATCTTATTGTTGAGGGAGAGGTTGCTGGTTCTTTTGAGGAGAGACATCAGTTGGGTTCTTGTATTTCTTGCTTTTGAGATGGCGTAATTGATGTGGGTATTCCAGAGCAGCTTCGCATCTAGATAAACTCCCAGATATTTATAGGATTCCACCCAGGGTACATTTTCTTCAAGTAATCTGAGTGGAGGGAGTTAACTATGGACATTCCTCTTTCTGGAAAAGAAAACTGTGGCGGCACTTTTTGCGACATTAATTTTGATTTTCCAGGTAATGAGCCAGGACTCCAAGTCTGTTAAATACAGCTGTAGGTGATTGAGAGTGGCATGTAATGTTGAGTGCTGTGAAATGATGGCCGTGTCGTCTGCATAGAGTGCTAGATCGACACTTGGTGTTTGTAGTATGTCATTTACATACAAGTTGAAGAGCGTGGCGCTAAGAATTCCTCCCTGAGGCACCCCCGCCAGGATAGGGCGAGGAGAAGAGACAGAATATTTTACTTTGACAGAAAAGGTACGATTAGTGAGGTAAGAGTGCATTATGTGCACAAAATTAGCCGAAATTTCAAGTCGCATGAGCTTGAATAAAATTCCGATATGCCAACATCTGTCGAAAGCCTTTGCTACGTCTAAATAAACAATAGCTGTAGGCTTTCCACTGCGAGATCCTGTGTGAATGATTTCAACTACCCTCAGTAGCTGGGCCTGAGTTGAGTGTTTAGCACGAAAGCCGAATTGCTGAGGAATAATAATGTTTCGGTTTCGGCAGAAATCATTCAGGTATCTGAGCAGTATAGCTTCGTAAATTTTACTAAGTGAAGACAGAAGGCTGATCGGCCTATAATTTTGAGGGACCTTTGGGTCCATTCCAGGTTTTAGAATAGGAATGACTAATGCATTCTTCCAGCTATGGGGATAATATTTTAGCCTTAGCATTGAATTTATCAAAACTGCTAGGTAAAATATGAATTTAACTGGTAGATTTTTAATCATGCGATTAGAAATCCTATCCAGGCCAGGTGCTTTTGCAGGGGTGAGATTTTTGATCAAAGCAGAAATCTCAGTCATTGTTGTGGTGATGGGATCCTCAGAATTTGTATCTGAGGAGAGAAATTCTTCAACTTGGTGTTGGACTTCATGCGTGTGCTCTGCACAGGAATCGAACATGAGTCCAGTGTTAGGTGAAAATTGTGTTTGAAGGCTGTCTGCTATGCGTTCAGCCTTTTCGGTGTCTGTTAATGCCATCCGGTCATTGACCGTGCCCATTAGGGGGGGAATGTCGTGTTTTGGTTTGCGAAGCCGTGCGCTGGCAACCCAGAGGCTATTATCAGAAGTCTTTAAGGACTTAAGATAGTTTGCGTATTTTTCGTCTGTGTATTTCTTAATGTCAGACTTGATCTCATTCTGGATCCTTCGCAGTTGCACTCGAAAGTTTTCCAAACGTGTATTTTGCCAGTCTCTGCGAAGGCGGTTTTTAATTTTGATTTTATTTTTAATGTGATCAGGTAATTTATAATAATTTTGCCTGAACTTGGGTTTGGAAGCAGCCGTAAATGCGCTTCCTAGGGTTTGGTTGAGCCTGTCAATGGCAAAATCAACCTCCTGATTATCGTGAATACCATTTTCCAAGACATACCGAAAGTTGTCCCAATTTGTGGAGACTTGCGCCGGTAAATTTTGGTTAATTTTGGATGTTTTAAGGGTGAGGTGAACCGGATAATGGTCAGAGGACAATTCCGGAATCACTTCGATCAAATAGTCTACTGGAATATTTTTAAATAAGGCCAGATCAATAATGGAAGGAGCACCTAACCCCCCAGGAAACTGGTAATGGGTAGGTGTGTTTGGCGCAATAATTTGGATACGGGCGTCCTGAGCCCAAATTTTGAGTTTATCGCCATAGTTGTTGGCAGTGACACAATCCCAACTTCTATGACGGGCATTTAAATCTCCTGCGATAATCAGGTTATTTGCAACACCACTTAATTTTCTGAGATCAGAGATAAATGCGGGTCCCTGTCTCGGAGGCATATAGCAGGACGCTACTGCTATTGGGGGACAATTTGGAATATGAATTTGTACTATAGTCGCTTCTAAGGCCTCCAGTGGTGGCGTGGGTATCCTAGAATGCTTTAGGGAGCGTTTTACATAAATGCTAGTACCGCCACTAGCACGAACAGTGTCACTGATGCATACCTCTCTGTCATTTCGGTAGCAGAAATAATTCGCGATGTTCGCGCTAAGTCCCTCAACCAGATGCGTCTCCTGAACGAGGAAGAGGTCCATGTGATGCTCATTAATAAAATCCCGGACTTCGTGAATCTTCTTCTTGATTCCGTTAGCGTTCCAGTAGGAGATCAGGAGAGAATCTTCACTAGTTGCACAGTTGAACTTGAGGCCTTTAGTTTAAGAGGCCACAGTATGCCTCATAAATATAAAATGCTCTCTCAGGCCCCGTGGAGACATTTCGGAGCCTAGGGAGAGCATTTCTAAAAGCCTCAAGGAGGATCTTATGTTCAATGCCGAATTCCGTGGCGATTTGGAAGACGCTCCGGAGGGTATCTGTGCAGCTTCCATCATCTACGGTCGGGGCTGGAGCCTGGGCCGGTGGAGTTGGCGGGAGGAGTGGACTCTTCTTCGGCGCTTGCTTCGGAGCTTGCTTCGTCGCAGGTGCTTGCTTCGGTTCCTTGGTAGATGATGGTAGTCCGGGATTTTTCCGTCCGGAAACGACATCACTAAAAGAGGGATCCGTGCTGCTAATTGGAGCTTTAACCGGAGCCGGTACAAATTTTGAAATCCCGCTATCCGATCTAATAGGGGGGGTTTTATTTTTATTGGCTGGGTTTCGGGGACAGTGAAACCAGTTTGCGGCGTGCCGCCCAAGGCAGTTCGCGCAGGTGTTGGCTTCCTCCGGGTCTTTGGTGCATTGGTACGCGTAATGCGGGCCGGCGCACCTCAGACACCGGATTGGCAGTGTGCACACTGCGGAACTGTGGAAGAAGCCTTGGCAGCGCCAACACTGGCTCGGCCCCTTCTTCCCGATGTGTTTCTCGAATTTGATTTCGATGCCAAACATTGAGGTCTCTTCAAAAATATCATAAACGTTCAGAGACGGATTTAGCTGGACTAAGAATAATGGCATAGGATAGCGGGACCTGTGCCTACGGAGCTGAGTCACGCTGATAACAGAGTATCCTAAAAGTTGTAATTCAGCCTTAATTTTCTCAGCTTTAGCAGAATTAGGTAGGCCGCGAAGCATAGCCTTTACGGGCCGATCCTGTTTCAAATTAAATGACTTATATTCGGCGCCCTGATTATTTAAAATTTGGGCCACCGAACGATAGTCCTCTTCAGACTGCATTTCAATGCGTAAAAATTTGCCTTTCATTCTGCAAATAGCCGTAGGCACAGTTGCTTGGACTAGAGATGTAAGAAACTCAAAATCTTTGGGTTCAACAAAGAAGAAAGGTATTTTCCTTTTAGCTTTGTTAGAGCTTTCAGTTGGGGGGGGGGAGTACCGTCTCCGGGTTGCTCCACGAGATCGCTGTTTTCTTCCACCCTAACCGCAGGTTGGGTGGGAGGCAATTCCTCCTCCGGTTGTTCGCTCCAAAATGGAGGCAGGCTATTGTTAGGTTGTGGTTTCGAAGGGGAATTTGGCGCACCTCGTGCTACAAGATGGCGAGGAGGCCGCTGAAATCCTTCATCATCTATTTTCCTAAGTTTTTTATTTTGGGGCAAACCATTACTATCTCTAGAATTTAGAGTTAAATTTTGAATTTTCTTAGCGCTATGAAGAATTTTTTCTGCATTTAGCTTTGCAGGTTTTAGAATTGGGCTATTGGATATGTTTTTATTTAAATTTTGAGGTTTATCAGAGTTAGGATTATTTTTACTCGAGATAACATCTTTAGTTAGTTCCTTAGCTGATTTGATTAGTTTCCTAATACACTCATCTTCTGTTGGGGGAATGGCAAAGAGAGGCAGATTTAGGCGTTTTGCAAGAGTGGTAAGATTAAAAAGCGTTACCTTAGATTCTTGTTCGACGCACTTGAGGTCAAAACTTGCAAGAGGAGTTGATCTTCGGGCCCTGGACAGATTCTGTTCCAATTCAGTGAATTTCGCCTTGAGAAGGTACAGTTGTTTAATCTGGATGAGCAAATCGTCCGGATTTACCTCTGGAGTTGGTTCGGTGTCGGAGACAGGGACGGTCGTGTCCATCTCGGCGCTTGCTTCGGAAGGGTTGCCGGTCATGAATTCCGGCGTCACGTCGCTGCAGGTGGCTTGTGGGGAGCTCATTGTCGCACGTCCTTACTCGACGAGAGACACCCTGCTAATATAAAGTACGGAGACTTTGGCAAAGAAATAGAAATCCTGGATTAAAAATTCAACTCCGTGCTCTCCAAAATGAGATCAAGGCATCATGTGACCATTTCTTCCAATCACAATACACGAATTACATTCAGTCCCTAACGACCAATGATAACAGTCTTTGGCCCCAAGGCCCAAGGCGATATTTTCCGGAGTACCTTTGCAACTTAATGCAATTACCTCCACAACTTCGTTAAGGAAAACTGAGGTGATTAAGACAAAGCACTGGCTGAAGGGTAATGAAGGAGACCATTATGGGCTTACGGCGAAGGAAGTGAATAAGGAGTCCATTCTATGGACGATAAATTCTTTCTGCTTTCAACCTATTTTACTAGGTTGAAAGAGAGAGAGGTGACGGATAAGGGCGGATTCCTGAATGCATTGCATTAATGGAATCGCAAAGATTGAAAGACAATTAGCCGGGAATCATAATTTTCCAGGGCTCGGGAAAGGTGTATTAAGTAATACGGAAAACCGCAGTAATCGCTAATGCCTTGGGGATGGGCTGGGGGGGAGAGAGTCTTACGACTAAAGCAGAGCAAGGGAAGGTGGAACGAAAAGAAGGGGGGAAAGGATTCAAGAGTAGAAAAAGTTCTCCTACCGCCCGTGGCGAGAGTACAATAGGAGCAACTTTTGGAGCGGAAAGAACCGTGAAAAAGTTAACTGTAGAAAAGACGGAGAAGTTTTAGGATAGTTAAAGGGAAGGCCCAAGGCCCAAGGCGATATTTTCCGGAGTACCTTTGCAACTTAATGCAATTACCTCCACAACTTCGTTAAGGAAAACTGAGGTGATTAAGACAAAGCACTGGCTGAAGAGTAATGAAGGAGACCATTATGGGCTTACGGGGAAGGAAGTGAATAAGGAGTCCATTCTATGGACGATAAATTCTTTCTGCTTTCAACCTGTTTTACTAGGTTGAAAGAGAGAGAGGTGAAGGATAAGGGCAGATTCCTGAATGCGTTGCATTAATGGAATCGCAAAGATTGAAAGACAATTAGCCGGGAATCATAATTTTCCAGGGCTCGGGAAAGGTATATTAGGTAATACGGAAAACCGCAGTAATCGCTAATGCCTTGGTGATGGGCGGGGGGGGAGAGAGTCTTACGACTAAAGCAGAGCAGGGGAAGGTGGAAAGAAAAGAAGGGGGGAAAGGATTCAAGAGTAGGAAAAGTTCTCCTACCGCCCGTGGCGAGAGTACAATAGGAGCAGCTTTTGGAGCGGAAAGAACCGTGAGAGAAAGTTAACTGTAGAAAAGACGGAGAAGTTTTAGGATAGTTAAAGGGAAGGGAATTAAAGAAAAACGTTAAAAGTTGGAGAGGAGAGGTGGATTAAAAAGTGGAAAGAAATAAAAAATGGGGACAGAATTAACCAAAATTACCTGATTGCAGTTGGTGTTTGAAGATATGCAAGCTTGTATATATGCAGATTGCTGGAACAAAAATTCATTAAAAAAGTGTTTTGAGTAGCATATGAGGGAGTTAGATTTAGAAGATTAGAATATTAATTTAAATTTCAAAAATTAGGCAGTTTAAGTTGAATAATTAAGTTAGGTGATAAAATAATAGAGAAACGTTAAAACTATTGCAAGTCTGATTTAAAATTGTCTGGGCCGTGTTTTATGAAAAGATGAGGTCTTGGCAAGTGGAGGGGCATGTTACCTATAGCAGCACGGATATAAAACCGAGAAACGAGGCCGAATTAGGTCCGGCGGGCATGTGGAAGTATGGAATTAATTAAGGGTCGTCGGGTTAGGCCCGTGAAGTGCTTGTTAATTTAAAAAATTTTTAGAAAGAATTCCTAGTCAAGCAGACACCTCCGCTTCGGCTTCCTAGGAAAGATGTTATAAGTTCTATCAAGAACGCTCCTAGGTCGCTTAGCTGAGCTGGGCTCAGCTGGATCATAAGCAGGAAGTGAATGCAAGACCGGGTTTTCGATCTGCATTAATCTATTAAAGAATTTAGCCGAATTTTGCCGGAAAAAGGCATCTAGGGGTAGAATTTTGAGATCGTTATGAAGCACTTCATTACGGACGAAATAATGAGCATTTGTCAGGATACGAAGCGTGACGCTCTGGAATACTTGGATTTTCTTTAGATGGCTATTGGCAGCAGTAGACCAGACGACAGCTGCGTACGTCAGGATCGGTAGGATGGTACTCTTGTATAAAAGGATCTTATTGTTGAGGGAGAGGTTGCTGGTTCTTTTGAGGAGAGACATCAGTTGGGTTCTTGTATTTCTTGCTTTTGAGATGGCGTAATTGATGTGGGTATTCCAGAGCAGCTTCGCATCTAGATAAACTCCCAGATATTTGTAGGATTCCACCCAGGGTACATTTTCATCAAATAATCTGAGTGGAGGGAGTTGACTATGGACATTCCTCTTTCTGGAAAAGAAAACTGTGGCGGCACTTTTTGCGACATTGATTTTGATTTTCCAGGTAATGAGCCAGGACTCCAAGTCTGTTAAATACAGCTGTAGGTGATTGAGAGTGGCATGTAATGTTGAGTGCTGTGAAATGATGGCTGTGTCGTCTGCATAGAGTGCTAGATCGACACTTGGTGTTTGTGGTATGTCATTTACATACAAGTTGAAGAGCGTGGCGCTAAGAATTCCTCCCTGAGGCACCCCAGCCAGGATAGGGCGAGGAGAAGAGACAGAATATTTTACTTTGACAGAAAAGGTACGATTAGTGAGGTAAGAGTGCATTATGTGCACAAAATTAGCCGAAATTTCAAGTCGCATGAGCTTGAATGAAATTCCGATATGCCAACATCTGTCGAAAGCCTTTGCTACGTCTAAATAAACAATAGCTGTAGGCTTTCCACTGCGAGATCCTGTATGAATGATTTCAACTACCCTCAGTAGCTGGGCCTGAGTTGAGTGTTTAGCACGAAAGCCGAATTGCTGAGGAATAATAATGTTTCGGTTTCGGCAGAAATCATTCAGGTATCTAAGCAGTATAGCTTCGTAAATTTTACTATAAGTATAGGACGGGGTGTCGAAATGAAAGAATTAACTCGTACAGAAAAAGATCTATTAGTGAGGTACGAATTAATTATATGAATTAAATGGGCCGAAACGTCAAGTCGTATGAGCTTGATAATAATTCCTATATGCCAAGTCCTATCAAATGCTTTGGCTATGTCAAGAAATAAAGCGCCAGTAAGCATTTTGTTACGAAACCCTTCGTGAATGAACTCCACTGTCCTCAGCAGCTGGTGCGTGGTGCAGTGTTTTGCTCGAAATCCAAATTGTTCATCAATCAGAACGTTGTGATTTCGGAGAAAATCATTCAGGCCTTTAAGTAACACAAACTCGTATCTCTTAGATAACGAGGATAGGAGGCTGATAGGTCTATAATTTTGAGGGTTAGAAAGGCTTTGGCCTGGTTTTGGAATAGGCACAATAAGTGCTTGTTTCCAGCTTTGAGGAAAATAGCAATGCTGTATCATAAAATTTATAAGCATTACTAAGAAAAATAGATAATTGGTGGGTAAATTTTTAATCATACGATTAGAAATAGAGTCCATACCAGGGGCTTTTTTGGGTTTGAGCTTGGTAATGTATTCACTTACCTCGCTCATGGATGTATAGTGTATTTCATGGATGTATAGTGATGTATTCATGGATGTATAGTGATGTATAGTGTAAGTGAAGACAGAAGGCTGATCGGCCTATAATTTTGAGGGACCTTTGGGTCCATTCCAGGTTTTAGAATAGGAATGACTAATTCATTCTTCCAGCTATGGGGATAATATTTTAGCCTTAGCATTGAATTTATCAAAACTGCTAGGTAAAATATGAATTTAACTGGTAGATTTTTAATCATGCGATTAGAAATCCTATCCAGGCCAGGTGCTTTTGCAGGGGTGAGATTTTTGATCAAAGCAGAAATCTCAGTCATTGTTGTGGTGATGGGATCCTCAGAATTTCAATCTTTGGCGCGCATCAGCCCGCCTACGCAAACACAAATCTAACATTCCGTCCTTAGCTACAGACGCGTGGTGGCTCACACAGACGCTGAGAAATCCGAATTAATTGCGGATTCTCTTCAAACTCAATTTACACCACATAATGAAGGAATTTTTGCGAACAGCGCAAGTTCTTTCCCACAAGATGTTGAACGTTTCCTCTCCTCGCCTTTCGCGAGAGAAATACACTATACATCCATGAGCGAGGTAAGTGAATACATTACCAAGCTCAAACCCAAAAAAGCCCCTGGTATGGACTCTATTTCTAATCGTATGATTAAAAATTTACCCACCAATTATCTATTTTTCTTAGTAATGCTTATAAATTTTATGATACAGCATTGCTATTTTCCTCAAAGCTGGAAACAAGCACTTATTGTGCCTATTCCAAAACCAGGCCAAAGCCTTTCTAACCCTCAAAATTATAGACCTATCAGCCTCCTATCCTCGTTATCTAAGAGATACGAGTTTGTGTTACTTAAAGGCCTGAATGATTTTCTCCGAAATCACAACGTTCTGATTGATGAACAATTTGGATTTCGAGCAAAACACTGCACCACGCACCAGCTGCTGAGGACAGTGGAGTTCATTCACGAAGGGTTTCGTAACAAAATGCTTACTGGCGCTTTATTTCTTGACATAGCCAAAGCATTTGATAGGACTTGGCATATAGGAATTATTATCAAGCTCATACGACTTGACGTTTCGGCCCATTTAATTCATATAATTAATTCGTACCTCACTAATAGATCTTTTTCTGTACGAGTTAATTCTTTCATTTCGACACCCCGTCCTATACTAAGCGGCGTCCCCCAAGGGTCACTTTTAGGCCCAATTTTGTTCAACATTTTCATAAATGACATACCAAAATCACCAAGTATCACTCTTGCACTTTATGCAGATGATACGGCCATCCTAACTCAACACAAACGCCTGGAAAACTTGGTCCAAAACATTCAGAGTTATCTCTCTAGCCTTGAGCACTGGCTCATCACTTGGAAAATAAAAATTAATGTTGCTAAATGTGCTGCTATGATATTCAAACGTAGCCCCCTCCCGTACCCTTCCATTAATATTAAATTCTTTGATGACTATGTTCCCTGGTCAAACTCTTACAAGTACCTAGGAGTTACAAGTACCTAGTGATTCAAAATTAACCTGGCGCCTTCACATTGAAAATGTTCTCAACAAAGCAAAAGGTGCCAGAGCCCAACTTTACCCATTTTTAGCTCGAAAGAGCAATCTGTCAATTAAAAACAAAATCCTTCTCTATACATCCATTATAAGACCTGTCTTTATGTATGCATGTACAATCTGGGGTACTGCTGCAAAAACTCATGTGAAAAAACTTCAATCTTTTCAAAGTAAAACCTTACGTATGGCCCTAAACGCAGCTTGGTACGTCCGTACAGATGTGATTCATTCGGACCTAAATATTAAACCTGTAGATTACCATATTAAAAAGCTTAGTCAAAATTTATTCCTCAAAATTGAACAGATTGATAACCGAGCACTTCAGCGGATTCCAGCATACGATCCTGCTATTCGCAGCTCACAGAAGAGACCGAGAGCCGTGATTGGCCGAGAGTTCGGCATCTACCCACCATCTAAAAGGGCTAGACACGCCCTCTCTACCTCACACTGGAGTCGCTTCACTCATTGAGTGAAGTCTTGTTTTTTGCTCTCTCTTCATCTTGATTTTTTGTAAGTATGATTTTGCTTCTTCAAACCACCTGATTGCCAGCAAAATGTCGATTGATAACAAAGGCAAATGCCTCAATAAGAATCAACACACGAATGACCTGGAAAGAGATATCCCACCAAACAACCCCATAAAACGCACACATAGCGACAAAAACAGAAAAAAGAAAACAGAAGTTGACAGAGAAGGATTCAAAACCCCTCGCATCACTAATAAACGAACATTTTCCGAAACGGAAATCACACCTCCTCTACAACAAAATAAATACGAAAAATTAAACAATGAAGAAATGATGGATCAAAACAACGCAAATAATACTGAAGAATTTATCATCCCAAAGAAAACGGCCTCACACATCCCACCTATCGTCCTGCAGGACTTTACGGCGAATTGGGACAGAATGAAAGAAGAATTTGAAACAATTGGAATCACAAAAATAAAAGGAAATTTAAAAGGGGACACCCTTACCATAAGAGTATTTGATCCCGAAGATTACCGTAAAGCCACCGAATTGCTTACTAAACGGGATATTCCATACCACACGTACAAACTTAAAAGCGAAAAACCTTTAAAGGCCATTATCAAAAAACTCCCAAGAACCTCAAACCCGGAGATCATAAAAGAAGAAATCGCCAGTATGGGCATCCCCATCACAAAAATAAAACAAATAGAAAAATTTGAAGACGGCAAAATTATTAAATTACCGGTTTTCCTCGTGGAAACCAAAAGAAACAACGAGGGGAAAAAGATATTTAACATCACTTCACTACGTGGACTTGATGTTCTGGTATGCTCGTATAAAAGTCGCCCAGGACCAGTTCAATGTCATAAATGCCAAAGATACGGGCATATTAAGGAAAAGTGCAATTACAAACCAAGATGCCAAAAATGCGCAGGCCCTCACGAAGGGTATACTTGCAAACAGGACAAAAACTTACACTTCGCAAAATGTGCCTTATGTGGTTTAGACCACGTAAGCTCTTCAAAACTGTGTAAATTCCACCCTAACAATATCAAAAAAGCAATAGAAACTCGTAAAACGGAAAATGCTCAACCACCTCAACCTACATTCCAACTCAATCAAGAAGATTTTCCTGCTTTACCAACGGCAGCACAAAATACCAGCACGCAAGCGGCTGTATCCGCTCCTCCAACCCAGAAACAGAATCAAGAACCGGAACCTCCCTCCTTCTGCGAGTGGATTAAATTGCAGCTGACAAAAGCTAAAGAATTTCTAAAAAGCTTCAAAGAAGCTAAAAATATTATGAACAAAATCGAGGTTGTTATGGCAGCCATAGAATATTTTTCATCTCTAAACTATGATTTCTAGTCCTTTAAGTAATGAACACAAGATCATAACCACTAGCAAGTGCTTTCTTAAAGTCACTTTCTTCAATGCTAACGGTGTTCATAAGCAAAAGGAGGAAATTAAAAACTTCCTCATCACCCATAACATAGACATCATGCTGCTCAACGAAACACATCTAAGGAAGTCACATCGGATAAATTTCCCTGGATACCGGACAATCCGAGACGACAGAATTCATAACAGAGGTGGAGGTACTGCAATAATTATTAAAAACTACCTTCGTTTCGCCAAATATGAATTACCTAACACTGGCAATATAGAAAAAACAGCTGCAATAATTTATAGTGGACTGAATGAAGCCTATTTATTCATTTCAGTCTACAACCCACCTGGCAATAGACTAAACAATAATGATCTAAATAATCTCACAGCTGCTAATTTTCCTACTTTAATTGCGGGTGATCTTAACGCTAAAAATCAAGCTTGGAATTCAAGATCCAACAATACAAATGGAAATTTCTTGAACAACTACCTACTAAATCAAGATCTAAAAATTATCGCACCTTTCACCCCCACTAGAATTCATCATGATGGCGCCGGAGACATCCTTGATGTTCTATTACTCAAAAATATCAACCAAACTCCTTCTCTGGAAGTCACTTATGACCTTAATTCTGACCACCTGCCAGTCACCTTTGACTTCTATGGATTCTACCACCCTTTGAAAAAACATCTTACCAAGACCAACTGGAATCTAGTCAATAATCTTCTGCAAAATTATACCTGCAATAATAGTTACCCCCATAGCTTTGCAATAGAGAACGAAATCCATAAATTTACTACTACCATTCAAAACGCTATTTCCACTGCTACTTACTCCATAAAAGAAAATAAATCTCAAACCCTTCCCACCCAGATTAAAAATACTATCAAGCTCAGAAACGCAGCCATTAAGACCTGGCATCAGTCTAGAAACCCAAATGATAAACGGCACCTCAATTACCTAAACCGAAGATTCGCAGGGTAGCCACCGAAGAGAGCAGACGCTTCGTCATGAGCTCCTCGCCTCCTCCCTCGCCAACGCCGGACGCACGGGCCGGCCCCGTAGACTCACCGAAGCCTATGGACACGACCATCAATATCGATTCTCCTCCACCTGAGCCAGTGAAGGAAGTTCCTGTCCCGACCATCAACAAAGAAGAAGTCATCGTTGATAATCTGCTTCTGCAGATTAAGCAACTTTATGCACTTAAATCGAGATTCGCCGAACTGGAAGCAACGCTGACCAGATCAAGAAGGACGACGCCGCTCGAGCACTTCGATCTCAAGCAAGTCGAAAAGGAGTCACAGGTAGTACTCTTTTCACTAACCTCTCTTGCTAAACGCTTAAATCTCCCCCTTTTCGCAATCCCAAGCACGGAAGAAGAGTGCTTCCAAAAATTATTTCGCGCATGCGAAAACCCCCCTGATGGTGATTATCAATTGGATGTTATCTCGAAATCTGTAAAAAAGATGCCCCAATCAGAGAAAAATAGTAATAATTCCAATAGCAGTATTAAAAATAATATTGTCAAACCAGCCAAACTAATATTTGATCATCGAGAAAAATATAATCTGAAATCGCCTAAAAAAGCATCGAATACTACGCCAAAAACAACACCCACAAAAGCCAAATTAACAGCAAAACAACCACCCCAAAAAAAGCCGAAAGTTGATTCTGAGGGGTTTGCAATCCCTTCTAAACACCTTATCGCTAAAAAGTCATCCCTAAAAGAACTTGATAAAGAGAATGAAAAGCAAAGCTCAAAGGAAACCACTTCCTCTTCGCCTCCATCTTGGAGCGAAAGGAGTGAACAAACCAGTTCTGCCTCCCCCCCCTCACTAGAGGAAGGAGAACTTCAGGAAGAAACCTCGGAGCGGAGCGAAAGCGGGCCTCCCCCTCCCCCTCCCGCTAAGAATATTCCGCACTTCTTTGTCGTTCCGAACGACTGGAAATTCTTAGTTAAAGTTGTACAGCGAACTGTACCGAAAGCACAGTGCCGAATGAAAGGCCACTATTTAAGAATCACAGTAACCTCTGAAGAGGAGTATCGATCTGTAGACCACGTCCTGAGAAATCAGGGCGCGGAATACAAATCATTCCATCTGAAACAGGATCGTCCCCTCAAAGTGATCATTCGGGGTTTCCCGGTGAAAACTGAGACGGAGGAAATCAAATCTGAACTTGCTCTGATGGGTTACAGTGTGATAAGCGTAACGCAGTTAAGACGTTACAAATCCCGGCACCCAATGCCTCTGTTTCTCATACAACTAAATCCAACAATCAGTGTGTATGACATCTTCGAAGAAACTCAAATTTTCGGCATCGACATTCAAGTAGAAAAACACCGTGGCCGTAAAGGAAAGGTCTCCCAGTGCTGGAGATGTCAAGGATTTTTTCATTCCAGTGCTGTATGCACGCTTCCCATCCGATGTCTGCGATGCGCTGGACCTCACTTTGCCCGGGACTGCCCCAAGCCATTTGAGGAGCCCAACGTTTGTGCAAACTGTTCAGGAGGACACGCAGCCAACTGGAACTACTGTCCAAGAAATCCAGCCAACAAGACCCAGAAACAGAGGATCTCACCTAACCCTGTTTCGAAAATCCCAGGTGCCGGGAAACAAAATTTTGTACCCGCTCCCGCTCCTACTCCATTTAGCAGCACGGCCCCCTTATTTTCTTCAGTTGTAGCAAATAAGCGTACAAATCCCGGAAGAACGTCCGTTCCTGCTAGTAATGCAGCAGCACCTAACATCTCTACTGTTCCTGTGACTGTTCCTGCGCTGGAGAAACCACCGGCACAGGTTCTAGCCCCGACTGCAGCTCCAGATGATAACTCATGCACAGACACACTCAGGAGTGTCTTTCAAATTTCAAGGGAGTTTGGAATCGACCAGAACCTGTTACTAGCAGCATTCCGGAAGGCCCTTCCACAACTTAAATCCGCTACCTCTGGACCGGAGCGAGCATTTTACATCTTTGAAAGTTACTGTGCTCTCACAGCTTAAAGTACAACATTCAACGCCTCAAATAGAGACAATCTACTCATCGGCTTCTGGAATGCGAACGGCGTTCTTCCCAAAATACACGAATTACGGGATTATATCAGTGAGCATGCTGTGGACCTCTTCCTTGTTCAGGAAACCCATCTGGTTGAGGAACGTAGCGCCAATATTCCTAATTATTACTGCTACCGCAATGATAGAGCGGCTAGTAACAGTGACGCTATTCGCGCTAGTGGTGGCACTGCTATTTATGTAAAACGCACTGTCAAACACAGCAGAATTCCCACTCCGCACATGGAGGCTCTCGAAGCAACTATTGTCCAAATTTATATTCAAAATTTACCCCCCATAGCAGTAGCGTCCTGCTATATGCCTCCAAGAAAGGGACCAAACTTTCTCCCTGACCTTAAAAAACTTAGCGGAGTCCTAAATAACATGATTATTGCAGGAGATTTTAATGCCCGCCATAGAAATTGGGATTGCGTCACTGCCAATAACTATGGTGACAAATTAAAAAACTGGGCTCAGGGCGCCCACATCCAAATTATTGCGCCAGGAGTACCTACGCATTATCAGTTTCCTGGAGGCATAGGTGCACCATCTATTATTGATTTGGCTCTGTTCAAAAATATACCGTTAGATCATTCGATACAAGTGATACCGGAATTGTCAAGTGACCATTACCCGGTTCACCTTACCCTTAACTGTGTCAAAATTAATCAAAATTTACCGGCGCAAGTCTCCACTAATTGGGACAATTTCCGGCATATTTTGAACTCAAAAAATCTTCCCCCCCTCAAAATTAGCAATAATCAAGAAGTTGACAACTCTATTGAGCAACTCACCTGCACAATTAAAAGTGCATTTGATGCGGCCTCATTCCCTAAATTTAGACCAAATTATTCCAAACTCCCGGCCTACATTAAAGATAAAATCAAAATTAAAAACCGTCTTCGTAGAGATTGGCAAAGAACCCGAGTCGAAACTACCAGAACACAACTACGAAGACTCCAGAACGAGATTAAATCTGACATCAAAAGGTATTCTGAAGATAAATTTAACTCTTATCTTAGGTCCTTAAAGACCACAAATAATAGCCTTTGGGAAGCTAGCGCTCGGCTACGCAAACCAAAAAATGACATTCCCCCCCTAATGGGCACGGTTAATAACCGGATGGCAATCACCGACACAGACAAGGCCGAACGCCTTGCTGACAGTCTACAGGAACAATTTTCACCAAATACTGGGCCTCTGTTCGATACCTGCACTCCGCATGGGCGAGAGGTCCAAATACAGGTTAATAATTTTCTAGAAACAGCCCCTGATTCAGAAGAACCCATCAAAACAACAATGTCTGAGTTAGCATCCATAATACGTGACTTAACCCCCAAGAAGGCACCTGGCCTGGATAATATCAACAATCGCATGATTAAAAACCTCCCAGTTAAAATCATATTTTACCTAGCATTTTTGTTTAATACTATGCTTAGGCTAAAATATTATCCTGATAGCTGGAAAAAAGCTTGCGTAATTCCTATTCTAAAACCTGCTTCGGACCCAAAAGTCCCTCAAAATTACAGGCCGATCAGCCTCCTGTCCTCTCTTAGTAAACTTTACGAAACAATATTGCTTAGACACCTGAAAGATTTCTGCCGAAACCGAAATATAATTATCCCACAGCAATTCGGTTTTCGAGCTAAACACTCCACTCAGGCCCAGCTACTGAGAGTAGTGGAAATCATTCATACGGGTGCTCGCAATAGAATGCCAACAGCTATTGTTTACTTAGATGTAGCAAAGGCATTCGACAGGTGTTGGCACATCGGCATAATATACAAGCTCATGCGACTTGGACTTTCGGCTGACTTTGTGCGACTAATGCACTCCTACCTAAATAATCGGCATTTCTGTGTAAAGGTTAAAAATTCTCTCTCTTCCCCCCGCCCTATCCTTGCTGGGGTCCCTCAGGGAGGAATAATTAGTGCGTATCTTTTTAACCTGTATGTAAACGACATTCCACAATTACCCACTGTCGATCTTGCACTTTATGCAGACGACACTGCCATTATTTCACAACACTCAACTCTTCACCACACGTTGCATCATCTCCAGCAATATCTGTCAGATTTAGAGTCCTGGCTCGTTGACTGGAAGATCAAAATTAATGTTGCAAAAAGTGCTGCCACCGTTTTCTTTTCCAGAAAAAGGAATGTTCACAGCCAACTCCAACCACTCAAGCTCTACAATGAAAACGTACCTTGGGTGGACTACTACAAATATCTCGGAGTTTACCTGGATGCGAAGCTAATCTGGGGCGTCCATATCTCATACGCAATAAGCAAAGCTAAAACCACCAGGAACCAACTAATGCAACTTATATCCCGATCCAGCCATCTGTCTCTCCGCAACAAGCTCCTACTCTATACAAGCACCATCATGCCAATACTGACGTATGCCGCACCCATCTGGGCCACTGCAGCTAACTCACATCTCAAGAAGATCCAAGTCTTTCAAAACGTCACGCTTCGCATCCTCACTAATGCTCACTGGTATGTACGCAATGAAGTACTCCATTCTGACCTCAAAATTCTTCCCCTGGATGCTTATTTCAAGCACATTTCGACAAAATTTTTCAATCGAATTGAACAGATTAGCAACCCGGTCCTGCACAACATTCCTGCCTATAACCCAGCTGAACCTAGTTCAGCTAAAAGACCTAGGGCTGTCATGGACAGATCTTATAACATCTTCCCTAGGCGGCCTAAAAGGGTTTGTTTGCTTGATCGGGGAACCTCATCTGACTAAACTCTCAGTACTTCACGGGCCTAACCCAGCTACATTTAACCTATACCCCCAGACCTAATCTGGCATAGCTTTTCGCGAATCCATCACCGTGCTGCTATATTTTTTATTTAATACCCACTCTTGCCAAGACCTCTACTGCCAGAAGAATGTAAAATGTAATTACTTATAATTCCAAATACCTAATCCATCTAAAACATATCACTCTTTAATTATTTTTATCTCTATAAAGCTAAAACCTCAATAAGAATTAGTATAATTTCAATCTAAAAATTTATTAAATTATTAATCTTTTTTCCTCTAGCTAAAGCTTCATCTCTGCAATACAAGCTGCATTTCTTCAATTCACCCCCTGGTTCTTCGCTACTCAAAGCTTACTCCTTCCAGATTATTTTTTATTCTCTCCCGTAGCAAGCGCTTTTCGACTCTCTCGCCTTCTTCGGTCAATGACCTCGTCCCCCCACCCCGACCACCCCAAGGCTCTTAGCTAAAAGCTTGAATACATCTACCTTACCTTTCCCGGGGCCCGGCTTTTCCGCGCCTCTCTCCTTCAGCTGTTTCGTATCCATGGCAACCATTCACGCCCAGCGTGCTGGCTGTCCTCCTTTTGTATCTGAGAGCAAGCGGTTGACTCGCGAGGGGGGCTAAACGCCCTCCATTGTGATCAACGCCTGCGCTCTCCTCCTGTGTCCAAAAAAGAGGACCCTTATCGATTCTTGTCTTTTTGCATAACTGCTTCTTTCACAAACTTTAGCTAATGCTTTCTCTTAATCATTCCAATTTCCTGAACGAAGATGTGGAGGTAATTGCATTTAATTGCAAAGGTACTCCGTAATTCAAACGCCTTGGTCCTTGGTCCTAAACCGAAAAATCAAGACTGAAATTCAAGAATACAGGAATCAACAATGGGACCACCTACTTGAAAATTTGGAGCCGAACCATGGAAATGTTTGGAGAATCGCGCGCTCCCTCAAAAATAATAACAGTTATACCCAGCACGCAATTGAACACTCTGGTACTAAATATTATTCGGACCAAGACATTGCTGACCTCATGGCAGAAGTACAAGAAAATATCTATAAACCCCTCCCGTCTAATAACTCGGAAACTGAAAACGAAGCTCAAGAAGCAGTCAACTACATACGCAATTTTACGCCTCAAAGGCACATACAGTTTACTTCTCCTAAAGAGGTGAAAAACATTATTAAAAACCTTAAGCCAAGAAAAGCGAAAGGTTACGACCAACTTAACAATAAAGCACTTAAAGCCCTGCCAAATAGATGCATTATCAATCTCTGCAATATTATCAATGGTTGTATTAGACAGTCATACTTCCCCCAACAATGGAAGCACTCTATCGTAATTTTTATTCCCAAACCGGGAAAAAACCCAAAAGATGTCAATAGCTATCGACGTATCAGTCTTTTGCCTGCTATGGGCAAAAATTATGAGAAAATCCTTAACAATAGACTCACAAACTTCCTAGAAAATAATGACATTATTGATAACTTACAATTTGGATTTAGAAAAGGTCATTCGACCACTCATCAAGTCTTAAATCTTGTGGAAACAATAGCTCTTGCGTTTCAGAAAAAAAGTGCAGTTGCCGCATGCTACCTCGATTTTGAGAAAGCTTTTGATCGAGTGTGGCATGCTGGGCTAATTCTAAAACTCATAGATCTCGAAATTCCTAAAAATTTAATTAAAATTATCTTCTCTTTTCTATGTAACAGAACTTTCCAAGTCAGAATAGGTAATACCTTCTCCAAAAAGAAAAGGATGTTTTGTGGCGTCGCTCAAGGTAGTGTTTTGAGCCCAAAACTTTTTAATATTTATATTAACGATCTTCCTCAACCACTTAACTCCAAAGTACTCAAATATGCAGATGATGCTGTTGTACTCTCTGAATCTATTCAACCTCAACTGGCCATTAACAACCTCCAAATGCATGTTAACAATATTGCACACTGGTGCACAATTTGGAAAATAAATCTCAACGCTCACAAATGCAATACTGTTCTCTATAGACGTTATAAAAAACTTCAGAATGTCAACACTGAAATTAAAATCAATAGCACTCTTATCCCACATAATGATGCTTACAAATATCTGGGTGTCTATATCGATAAACAGCTGAACTTCAAAACCCACCTTCAATACATTGCCAATAAAGGGAATTCTGCTTATATGGCTATCTATCCACTTATTGGACGTAACTCCAAACTTAACTTACATACAAAAAAGATTCTCTATACTTCTCTCATTAGACCGATCCTTACATATGCCGCCCCTGCTTGGGCTATTGGCAATAAAAATGAAAGGAAAAAGATTGGTATTTTACAAAATAAAATATTACGATCAATCACAAACGCTCCCTGGTTTATCAGGAATAAAGATATCCAGAAAGACCTCAAAATTCCTGATCTTATGGATCACATCCTCACCATATCTCACAATTTCTTTGAGAAAGCTAGGAATAGCGAGTACCAAGCAATCAAAAACATCATTGATTATGATCCAACTATTGAACATACGGTAAAAAGACCGCGCACAATACATCACAATCCTAGATGGTGATTGTAAATATGTAAATAGTGTATATATCTTTCCATTTACCCAAGATCTCATTTATTCAAGTTTATTTCTATTATTTTAATTTCCATTCAATTGAATCATTCATGTGACCACTCTGGTCAAATAGAACTTTGCAAACTAAGTTCTTCTCTGATTGGCTGACCCACATCACGTGGGTTTCACTTGTTGCTTAGAATTCTAAGTGCTCACACACAGTTGTTGCTTCACTCATCGAGTGAAGTCTTATTGTTTTTTGCTCTCTCTACATCTTGATTTTTTGTAAGTATGATTTTGCTTCTACAAACCACCTGATAGCCAGAACAATGTCAATTGATAACAAAGGCAAATGCCTCAATAAACCGAGGACGACGACTGATTTTGACAATGAAGTCCAACAAATTGTTCATCACATTCAAGAGCTCAAAGATGCCATAGTTAAAGTTCAACAACTTCCTATCACAAAAGAAAGCGTCCAGCTACGTCGCTCAATGCAAGCCGAACTCAAAACCCAAGAGCAAAAGCTCTATTCATTTATACCAAAAAGAGATGTAGATACTATCATATCGCAATTCCCGCCTTCCACTAGCGAAAGCGCTAATGATTGGTCAGTAGTTAAACCAGCTAAAAGATCGCGCCGCGATAGCGGATCTTCCTACAGTTCACAGACGATAAGCACCTCATCCCGATTTGACTCCCTCAACAACGAGGAAATGCTTGACGCGAATAACGACGACGCTAATAATGAAGATATTAATATGACCCAACCAGAAAAGCCTAAGAAACCCAGCAGCCCATATCCTAAAAATACTAAAATTCCTCCTATAATAATTACTGATCTCAATAGTAACAATTGGCCAGAAATCAGAAAACACATAAAAGAAAATTTAAAGATTTGCAAACTTGAAACCAAAACTGAAGGTGATACCATAAGAGTACAGTTTTTCAACGAAGACGATTTCCGAAAAGCCCAAGATTATTTAGAAAAAGCGCCCATCCCTTTCCATACCTATTTATTAAATAAAGAAAAGAACCTGAAAACTGTCATCAAAGGATTAACAGTGCAAACCCCCATTGACGAAATTAAAGAAGAATTAAAACTACATAACATTAATGTGCTTAAAATCCATCAATTACAAAGGATGCGCGATGGTATTCCAACATTACTGCCTATTTTTTATGTCGAAACGCCAAGAACTCAAGAAGAAAAAGAAATTTTAAACATCTCACATATCTGTGACATGAAAGTGCGTATCGTAGGTTATAACTCAAGACCGGGTCCAGTCCAATGTTTTAGATGTCAACGCTATGGACATACGCAGAGAGCGTGCCACAACTTACCACGATGCGTACGATGCCTAGAAAATCATCTTTCATATCAATGCTCAATAAAAGAGAAAAAAGAAATACCAGCAAGATGCGTGCTTTGTAGCGGTTTTCACGCCGCTACAAGCATAGACTGTCCTGAACATCCAAGCAAAAAATACTTACAAAAGCAAAAAATTCCGCAAAAAGATGACTTCCCCAAATTAAATACACAAAATCCAGAACCGATCACAGAAAACAGCAATAAGAAGACATACGCTAACGTTACGGCACCTAAAGAAATAGAAAAAACTAAACTATCTGACGTCAAAAACTTAGATGAATTTAAATCACTGATATTCAAGTTAAAAGATCTTTACCATAAGTTCACAAAAGTCTCAAATGAAAATGAAAAGTTAGATTTCGCCCTACAAGCACTGGAACTCTTCGTATAAGCCCTTATTAGCGCTTAGAACATAGATGATGACGTAGCCGAGTGGCACAGACCAAGGAAAATTTTTGCCCAACGAGATCGACGGTTCGGTCCTACCGAACGCTAAACACAAATAGGACTTGTATTATATTTATCTTCTCCGTATTTAACCTAGAAAAATTTTTACTACTTGTATTTTGTGTGAATTATTATTATTTGTGTGAATATTATATTTTTCAAATTTTTAAAATGTACAGATTTTTCAAAGGAAGACTCCAACATCTGAAATTCAACTTTGATTATTGCCAAAAATAGCTTTTATTAAAGCTTTTACGAATACTCCATGATGTCATCGAAGAGATTTATATTAGTCAAAGCCCAGTAGGGCTGATACTACTTAAAAGTCTGAGGATCAAGGATCTAAGTGCTCCTCTCTCATTCAGGGAGTGGATGCCGAGGTTGAAGGGTTGCTTTCCGATCTGACCGCCATGCCGCCTGACTGCACGAGAACTGAGACCACTGCCGTAATAATTGCTAATGCCAAATTCTTATCACATGTACAGCTATAATCGCAGGATTATCTCCTATAAATTTTTCGCCTCTGTGCGGGTGCGTATGCACTACTACTCTCTCTAACCAACTGGCCGAATGGCATGATCAAAACCGATTGGATTAAGGCTCTTTGTAGCCAAGGCCAATTTTGTAAAAGATACCGATTAGATTATTACAAACGATCACTCCTCCCAAGCTTGTAAATTATGCACTTTACAAAAATGACAGGCAAGCTTCGAATACACGTGATGTTTATCATGGTGGCACTTGTATCTACATAAAAAATTCAATCCCGCATCGCAGAATTGACACTCCAAATATGAGCAAACTTGAAGCAACAATTATCGAAATTTTTATTCAAAATTCACCATCCCTAGTCCTGATCTCTGCCTATCTTCCACCAGGTGGAAATTTTCCTGTGGTCGATTTTAATAAACTGCTCAATTTTTCAAATAATCTTATCATAGCTGGTGATTTAAATTGTCACCACCAGCATTGGCGTTGCCATAGATCAAACCCTGCTGGTCGTGGCCTCCTAAAATGGGCTCAGTGCGCCGGATTTCCCCACTAGATATGGTTCACGGGGTGCCCCCTCTTTTATAGATTTGGCACTCTTTAGAAACATCCCTTTTGGATATCAAGTGACTGTTGAAAATTGTTTATGATCAGATCACAACCCCGTAACCATTGACCTTAGCTGTACTATTTTTACTCAAAATTTTCCGGCACTCGTCTCTACAAGTTGGGATAATTTTCGCTTTAAATTAAATTCTAAAAGCATACCCTCCCTCGAAATTAAATCCAGCCATGATATTGACAAAGCAGTAGATCAGTTAACGAACACCCTTACTGATACTTATAAGGAAGTATCAAAACCCACCCTCAGACCCAATTTTCGTAAAATACCTCAAGAAATTAAACTCAAAATTAAAGAAAAGAATAAAGTACGGAGACTTTGGCAAAGATCTGTATCTGTATCTGTATCCTTCGCCTGTAAACTGGTATGCAGTCCTGAGAAGGACTTTTACCAGGCCAAAATACCCTTGTTAGGGAGCCTAGCTGTAAATATCCTCCTGAAACAAACGTTTCAATCGGAGCAAAGCACCTCCTTAGTGCTGAGAAAGTAAGAATGTGGCATTTAGAATCGTGGAAAAAACAATAATATATGATAATTCCGTGGTAGTTATGGCATTTTCTTATCGGGAAGATATGGCGTTTGCAGATGGCATTTTAAGTTGATAAGCAATTGATGATTATAGGCATTAGATTTGGGCTGCGTTCCGCACGTCCTTCCATCGTGAGGCTTGAGTGCTGACTGAAATGGTATCCGTATCCTTATCATAGGCCTAGTGACTAGTATACGGCCCTGAGAAGGGCCTTTACTAGTATATGATTATCGTACCCTTATTTAGGGGATCCTGTGAAGTTTATCTCATCCGCTTAATATGCGGAAGGTGCGTGCCTGACGCAATTCGATGAATCTGGACATCGTAGTGAAGAATAAGCAATTTGATGGCATACAAGGCATGTGAGAGAACTGGCGTGGGGTGGAGGCAATAACAAGGGGGTGGCAGTGGCATTTAGCGTAGGGTATCTCTCTGAACTAGGATTGAGCTGAGGTCATGTGACCTGAACATTGCATAGTGAATTTGGTAAAGTTGCGTGTTCATAGTAAATGCAGATAAATAGTACATGGTGCAATAACTGAGGTAATAGATCATGAAAATTCTTGAGTAATAAGGTGAAAATAGTAAACATAAATAACGTAAGAAAATAATGCAAGTCGATATGTGCAAAATTTTTCCCATTGGTCCGTGTGGGTCACGTGACCTGACTTGCTGTGAATTTTTGCAGCGAATAAAAAACATGTACGTTTTCAAATAGTAAACTTGGTTAAATAAGGATTAAATAGTGCATAAGAAATGAAGAATAATGAGGTATATACAAAATTGTACAGGGTGAGAGCTACCAATTTGGGTCGTGGAATATGTTTCTTGGGCGTCTATGGCGCTGGATTTCAGTATAGTTGTAGTTATTTAAGCTTCTAATGATGTCGTCTTGGTGGTTGTCGCAGTTGCTATGGAAGTTATGACTATTGCGTAGGATTTCTGAGTTGATTGGTTTAATATTGAGGTCTCTGTGGATTACGTTGTTTCGGACGAACCATGGAGCTCCTGTAATGATTCTTAAAATCTTGTTTTGTAAGGTTTGTAGGATATTTCTATTGCTTTTAGCTGTAGTGGCCCATGCAGGAGATGCGTAGAGAATAATCGGTCTAATCGCTTGAATGTAGATGATTTTCTTAGTAGTGAGACTAAGATGTGAATTTTTGCTCATTAGGGCGAATATTGCCATGAAGGCTTTAAAGGCTTTATTTCTAGTGATGATGATATGCTGGCGGAAGGTGAGTCTGGCATCAAGATTAACTCCTAGGTAATTAATATTGTTTCCAATGGGGAGATCCTGGTTATTAATTTGAATATTTCCAATATTGTTTCTAAGCTTGTGCTTCCGGAAATAGATTAGAGATGATTTGGTAGTATTGATTTTGAGTTTCCAAGCTCTGTACCATTGGGCTATTGTGTTAATATGATTTTGGAGGTTTTTTCTGGCTGTCTGTGGATTTCTGGATTTACTGAGGAAGGCAGTATCGTCGGCATAGCAGGCTGTAAGAATATTGTCGTTAACTGGCATATCGTTAACGTAGATATTAAATAAAATTGGAGAAAGAATAGATCCTTGAGCAAGGCCCGCGCTGGTGGTTTGATTGGGAGAGAGGAGGTTATTTATTTTAACTTGGAAGGTGCGATTGTAGAGAAAATTTTTGATGAGGAGGATGAGGCCTGGATTGAACTGGTAGTTAATCATTTTAATAAGAAGGCCGTCGAACCATACACGATCGAAGGCCTTTTCGATGTCGAGGAAAATGCCTGCAGTGGTCTGTTTTTTATTGAAACCGTCGCTAATGAATTCTGTAATCCTGGTGATTTGGTGGGTGGTGGAGTAACCTGGGCGGAATCCAAATTGATTTTGATTTAGTATTCTAAGGCTGGTGAGGTGAGATTTTAATCTGTTGACAATAATACGTTCATAAAGTTTTCCTAGTGCGGGAAGTAGAGAGATGGGCCTGTAGTTTAAGGTAGATGAAGGGTCTTTTCCAGGTTTTTTGAGGACGAAAATTATAGCATGTTTCCAGGAATTTGGGAAGTAGTTGTAGCGAAGGCAGGCATTAAAGATATTAGTTATCATAACAATAATTTTCCTAGGGAGTCTTTTAAGGGCGGCGTTTGAGATTTCATCGTATCCTGCAGCTTTTCTGATGTTTAAGTTATTAATGAGGTTCTGGACTTCTCCTGGGCTTGTAGGACTGTTGGAGCTATTGATATTATCTATGATATAATTCT
Source organism: Stegodyphus dumicola (assembly GCF_044657685.1). NCBI lineage: Eukaryota > Metazoa > Arthropoda > Arachnida > Araneae > Eresidae > Stegodyphus > Stegodyphus dumicola. Next base: position 140,608,668 of record NC_140778.1, on the reverse strand, counting down.
GGACGTGCAGCTTGACGTGGATATCGTTGTGGTTGGGGTAAGAGTCGTTGGAAAATTGAGTTTTGAAGTTATCGGCGAAGAGCGCCGCGATATCTGCAGCATTAGTTAAAATTTGGTTGTTATTCTTTATCGGGCCAATGTTATCAGGTTTTCTTCTAATTGCTTTTGCTATTTTCCAGACCGAATGGTCAGTATGAGAAAGGTTAGTTACGAAATTTCTCCATGCATCGTCTTTATAGGTTTTCATCAGGCTTTTGAGCTCTTTGTGGCATCTATTGTATCTGTTCTTGTCGCGGGGATCTTGTGAGCGTTGGTATTGCTTCCTGAGACGATTCTTTTCGTGGATTTTATTCTTGATATTATGAGGAAGGGAGATTTTGTCTTCTTGAATAATTATTTTGGAGCTTGCAAGTGTGGATTTAATATTATGAGTGAGAAGTGCAACAGCATTTTCAATATCATTTCTGGTGGAGAGAGGTGGAGAAGCAGATATAGTGCTATTTTTCATTTTAATTTCGAAGAGATTCCAGTTGATTTTGCTGCGGAGGGGAGGTAAGCCATGTTTTAGTCCATACATTGTGAATCTGAGGGGTAAGTGGTCGGATGAGAGGTTGTTATCTGCATAAATGTAAGGGCTTTGGCTGATATTATGCGTAATTACTATGTCGAGGACGTCAGGGAGTCCGTGCAGATTTATCGGGTAGTAAGTGGGTTCACAGGGTGCAGAGATTATGATATTGTTGGATTGCATATAATTGTTGAGTATGGCTCCATTACTATTTATGACATTACTGTTCCAATTTGGATGCTTGCTATTTAAGTCGCCTGCTATGATTGTAGGGAAACCAAGGTTAAGTATAGAGTCCAGGTCGCTGGTTAATAAGGTGGTATTTGGAGATTTGTAGGTCGAGACTATGAGGATATCTGTGTTATTACTATGTAGTATGCAGCCGCAGGCTTCTATGCTTTGGAGTGCAGGTAGAGGGTAGGTAATACAATTTAAATATTTATTGGCGGCAATGAGGACACCTCCTCCTCTGTTGTGGAGTCGGTCACTTCTAAAAATATCGTAATTTGGGAGTTTGAAGGAGTCTGTTGGTTTTAGGTGAGTTTCATTGAGAAGGATGATATCAATGCTGTTGGTGGCTATGTAATTCTTGAGTTCAATGAGCTGTCGTTTAATTCCATTACTGTTGAAAACCATGAATTTTGCGTGATTTATATGATTACTTCCTGTAGTTGGGTTAATGCGGGTTGTATTATACATTTTGATGTTCAAAAGCCTGTAACGCCTCTAGGGCAATTTCTAATCTGTTGGAGGAATCCTTAGAAGTTTTATATTTCCTATATATAGTATGTAGTTTTTGGATAAAGCTTTTAAATTCTTCAAAAGAGTCTTCTGCTGGGTCCTGGTTATTTTTAAAATTGATAGATTCTTGTGGTGTGGGCTTTGGAGTGCCTGCCGTTATTTTTGCGTAAGATAGAGCGGGGTTGGTTCTGCTTCCTGATTGGCTGGGAGTGGTGAGGCTATTTTTGCTTTTTATGGTGGGAATTTGAGTTTCTTTATTTTTATCTGTTTTATTGAGAGGGTTTTCTGGGCAATTTTTGTCACATGAAGCATGTGTGCCTCCGCAGAGGACACATTTAGGTAGAAGATTTTTCCCTTTATCGGGGCATTCGAACGACTGATGCTCGCCAGTACATCTTAGGCATCTAGGCTTATTATGGCAGGCCCGTTGGGTGTGCCCGAAACGTTGACATTGGAAGCATTGTACGGGGCCCCCTCTTCCTCTGTATGTGACTATACGCACTTTCATATCCATAAGATATTTTAGTTCGTACATGCATTTACACTCAACAACATTTCACACCCTCAAACGGAACTCACAGTCTCACAAACCCTTACACATTATTTTACAAACACACCCGCAGACAACACGATTCTAGTCAATCCGTCGAATGTATTTGGCTATATCGAGCAGATGAAAAAGAAAAAAAGTCCAGGAATAGACCATGTCAGTGCAAATATGATCAAAAAAATGGGGGCACTCATGTTCTGCAGGCTAATTAGGATTATTCAAGATATCTTGAACCTTAGATATTTTCCCAAGGCATGGAAAATAGCAGTTATCTCACCAATTTTATCCATATCCATATCCATATCCTGATCCTAGCTGATTGGTATTCGGCCCTAAAAAGGGCCTTTACCAATACATATTTATCATACCCTGATAAGGGCTCCAAATAAAAACATATCCATCTAAAGATGGTTTTCTTGAGATTATGGCATAAGTGGCGCCATCCTTTGGCGGTTGTGTGAAAAATTTTTGCAATGGCATAAGTGAAAGGCATAGTTGAAAAACAAATGATGAAATGGCATAAAGTTGGCATATAATTTGAGTTGGCATAATTAGAGACTATGGCATAAATGAAGACTTGATTGTAAAGCAATAATGGCAGTTTGAATATTATGGCATGAAGATGCGATGCGGCGTGCGTGCTTCTCTCTTGGAAGTTCGCGGCTGAATGATGTGATCAAATCAAATCGTTTCATGAACGTAGCAGTGTTAGTCGATCCCGACTTTAACTGATTCTTTTGTAGTTGTTTGCCCTAAGGCGATGGAGTTAGAAGGAGAAGGCGAAAAAATCGCCGCGCCGCTAAGGGCGAAGCTCCGTTGCGTGACAACGCTAAACTGGAAAGGCAAGAAAGCTGTTCGGTGATGCGTGAATGGCGGGATCGGTCAATGACCCCATACGTAGCGTCTTTAAACGCTCTTTTGACTGAAACTGGTTTCTATGAATGTTCTCTCGGTGTGATGGGCGGTCGGATCCTTTTATGAGAGTAGTAGCATTCGTTGCGATTGGTCAATTTTGCACTTTGGAAACGGTAATTAATCTCAACAGTAGAGTTCATAGTTCATTGGTAAATAGGTAAATCTTGATTAAATACGAGTTAAATAATTGAAATAAAATAAAATATATACAAAATGTAAATCTACCAGTTTCCATCGTGAAAAATGTTTCGCGGTCTTTTGTGTTTTTGAATAAGAGTGTTATCATAGTTGTTGAGTTGTTGGATATTTTCATTAGGATGACTATTGCAGCGGGAGAAGAAGTTATGGCTGTGTTTGAGAATTTCGCTGTCTAAAGGCTTGATATTTAGGTCTCTATGGATTGCCGAGTTGCGTACATACCATGGTGCGTCTATTAAGATTCTAAGTAATTTGTTTTGCATTCTTTGCAATGATTGACGATTATTTCTAGAAGTGGCTGCCCAGGCCGGTGCTGCGTAAAGAAGAATAGGGCGGATAGCTTGTAGATAAATGATACGTTTTGTATTTAGATTTAATGTAGAATTCCTTCCTATTAATGCGTATATGGCCATGAATGCCTGATAGGCTTTGTTCCGAATATTGTTGATATGGTTGCGGAAAGTTAGTCGATAATCGATGTAAACTCCTAGGTACTTGATTATATTAGTTCTTGGGATATTCTGTCCTTCAATTTGTATGTTTCCGATGTCTTTTTTAATTATTGTTCTTCTGAAGTAAATGAGTGCAGATTTGGAGGTATTAATTTTAATTTTCCATGCTCTAAAATATTGTGCTATTGTATTGATGCGGTCTTGGAGATTATTTCTAGCGTGAATAGGATTCATAGACTTGCTGAGGAGTGCAGTGTCGTCTGCATAGCTTGCAATAATTGTTTTGGTGCAAGGAGGGATATCATTGATATAAAGGCTGAAGAGAATTGGCGAGATGACCGAACCTTGAGCTACACCTGCTTTTGAAATTCTGGTGGAAGAAAGGATATTTTTAATTCGAACTTGAAAAGAACGATTTCGTAGGAAATTAGAAAGAAGAATTATAAGGCTGGGTCTAAAGTTGTAGTTGATGAGTTTGATCAGCAATCCATCAATCCAAACCTTGTCAAAAGCTTTTTCGATGTCGAGGAATATACCAGCTACGGTTTCATTTTTATTGAAACTTTCGCCGATATATTCCACGATGCGTGAGACTTGATGAGTAGTTGAATAGCCTGGTCTGAATCCGAATTGATTATTGTTGAGAATATTGTTAGAAAAAACATAGGTTTTGATTCTTTCAGCAAGGATTTTTTCAAAAATTTTTCCTATTGTAGGTAGCAGGGAGATTGGTCTATAGCTTGAAGGTTCAGCTAGGTTTTTCCCGGGTTTTTTGAGTACGAAGATGATGGCATGTTTCCATACATCAGGGAAGTAATTATTCCTCAGGCAAGCGTTGAAGATATTAGTAATTAAAACTATTGTTTTGGAGGGAAGATTCTTTAATGCTTTGTTAGAAATTTGGTCGTAACCAGTGGCTTTCTTGATATTTAGATGTTTAATGATGGATTGAACTTCTCTGGGGCTGGTAGGGGGGTTGAAGTTCCTAGAGTTTTCTTGGATAAAACTATTTACATGATTTGAGATATTGCAATCGTTTGGACAGGGGTAGAGGTTGTTGGAGAATTGATCTTCATAGTTATCTGCAAAGATTTCAGCAATTTCTTCTGGTTTATTGATGATAGAGTTATTAATTTTGATAGGTCCAATGCTATTGTTGGTATGTTTGAGCGCCTTGGCGATGCGCCAGACAGAGTGGTCGTCGTGTGAAAGGCTTTGCACAAAGTTTTTCCAGGCTTGGTCCGTATATTCACGGATGATTTTCTTAAGTTCTTTATGGCATTTGTTGAAGTTCCTTCTATCGTTAGGGTGTTGGGTCCGTTGCGCTATTTTCCTGAGTCTGTTTTTATCCCTGATTTTTTGTCTGATATGGAGAGGAAGGGTGATTGTGTCTTCTTTTTTGTGCATTTTAGAATTATTAATAGCATTATGGATTTGATTGTTGAGGTGGTTGATCGCTTCGTTAATATCTGAGGTGTTGCTGAGGTTGGGAGCCGCATTCACATTTTTCTGCATAATATATTTAAAGTTGCTCCAGTTTATTTTGGTTTTTAAAGGAGGTAATCCATGCTTTAGCCCATAAAGGGTAAAGTGAAGAGGTAAATGATCTGATGAAAGATCATTTGCTACGTATACAAAAGGAGCTTGAGGTATTTGATAGGTAATGATAATATCTAAGATATCTGGTCTTCCACGTAGATTTGTGGGAATATAAGTAGGTTCATTCGGTGCATAGATATTGATTTGGCTATTAAGGAGGTAATTATTAAGGATGATTCCGTTTGCGTTAGTGGTTGAACTGTTCCAGTTTGGATGTTTACAGTTGAAATCGCCTGACATGATGGTGGGATAGCCTAGGTTGAAGATATTATTGAGATCCGTGATATTAAGCAGGTTGTTAGGTGGTTTGTAGATAGAGACTATTAAATAATTAATGTTGTTGCTTTTTATAATGCAGCCGCAAGCTTCAATGCTTTGGAGTGGAGGAAGAGTGGCTGGGTAACAATTTAAATATTTTTTTGTAGCAATAAGAGTGCCTCCGCCTCTGTTATGCAGTCGATCAGATCGGAATACATCGTAGTTGGGGAGTTTGATATTGTCTGTTGCTTTAAGGTGAGTTTCGTTTAGAAGAAGAATATCAATGCTGTGGAGGATGAGGTAGTTTTTGATTTCTAAGAGTTGCCTTTTTAATCCATTGCAGTTGAAGGAAACAAATTTAGCATAGTTGATATGTCGATATATTGGTGATGTGCTATTTTGAGAATTAAACATTGTGTTTTTCGAAGACCTGTAGCGCCTTTAAGGCGATATCCAATTTAGAGTTTGAGTTGCTGGAATTCCTGTATTCTAAATAAAGGGTGTGTAGAGATTTAATGAAAACACTGAACTCTTCGAAAGATTTTTCTTCATTATTGTTGATATTTTTAATAGGAGTTTCTGAAGGAGGGCTTGTAGGGTTTTTTGACCCAGAGAGTATTGCGGCGTATGATTGGCTGTTGTATATTGGCTCTCTAATTTTTGATTGGTTGCTAGTACTGGTGGTTTTGATTTCAGTTATAGCACTTGGAATTATGGTTGATTCTTTGATATTTTTTAGTTTAGGATCTATTTTGTTAAGAGGGTGCTCCGGGCATTTTTTGTCGCAAGATGCATGTGAGCCTTGGCATAGTACGCATTGAGGCGTGAAGTTTTTTCCCTTATGCGGGCATTCAAAAGATTGATGTTGTTCTAAACATCTGACGCATCTTGGCGGGTTGTGGCATGCTTTTTGGGTATGCCCGTACCGTTGACACTGGAAGCATTGTGTCGGTCCGGGCCTACCTTTATAAGGAACAATTCTGACCTTCATATCCATGAGGTATTTGATATCGAACATACGTTTGCCTGAGGGATTGTTAGGAGTTTCGATGTAATACATTGGAAGCTCTGTGGGGATTCCGTCGCGCATGCGCACCATGCGTATAACTTTAATGATAGGGATTTGTAATTTCTGAATTTCTTCTTTAATCTCTTCTATTGTGTAATTGGTAGAAAATCCTTTTAGTACTCCTTTCAATGCTTTATCCGAATGTAGAAGATAGGTGTGGTAAGGTATATGTTTGGTTTCAAGGTAATTTTGTGCTGCTTTGTAATCTTCTATGCTGGTAACTTTTATAACGAAGTTTTCACCTTCGAGTTTGGCTTCGAATTTTCCAAATTTGAGGGTTTCTATAAAATCTTTTCTGATTTCTTTCCAATTGATGTCCTGGGTTATGACAAGGGGTGGTATTTTGTTGGCCGTTTGTTGCGGTTGTTTGAAGGGTAATGAATTGTTTGAATCATTATTAGTATCGTTATCTTCCATATCTTGGTTATCTAAGTTTTGATCTATTGAGAGCGCGTCGAATTGATTTGAAAGTTGTGTTGGAGGGGTGTTGTCGTTAGAAAGATTTCGTGCTCTTTTTCTGGGAGCGGTCCAGGTATCATTATTGGTTTGACAAATCCTACTGATGGCTTCATATAATGAAGTTTCGTGTTTGGGCAATTCGGAAAATAATTTTGCTAATTCTGTGTTTAAATCATTTAGTTTCTTTATGTTTTCATCTGATGGTTTTTCATTGTTGGCATAGGTTAATAATTTGATTTCACGTTCTAATTCTAAACTTTTAGTAATCATTTGGCTAGCCCTAATTTTTTCATCATCTTTGTCCGTTTTCTTATTCATGGTCGATATTGAGGTTCCGGTCGGTGATTGAAGATAAATTTTGATCAAGCGAAAGTAGTAGTCACTGCCTATTCGAGCTGGCTGTCGTATGCGAGAGCAATAAGATACATACTTACGAAAAATTCAAGAAGCAAAGAGAGCGGAAAAATTCAACCTAGTCCCTAGGGGCTCAGCGGCTGGACCAATTTTGAAGGCGGATAAACCTGCAGACCACGTGACGTCCTATCGACCAATTAGCCTCCTTCCCATTCTCAGCAAAATAACTGAAAAGGTAATTTTAGATAGCATAAACCGATTTATAGCAGAAAAAAATCTTATTATTCCTGCACAGTTTGGCTTCCGGAAGGATCATTCCACCACCATGCAACTATATAGGGTGATTGAACAGATTTCCAGTGGTCTTCAAAATAATTTGCAAACTCCTGCAGTCTTCTTAGATATAGCCAAAGCTTTTGATCGTGTTTGGCTGGAAGGCCTAATATACAAACTTATTACTCTGGGTTTCCCAGAACATATCATCTCCATCATTAAATCCTATCTTGCAGATAGAACTTTTGTCGTTCGCATTAATAACACAAATTCTACTATAAAACATATCAGAGCGGGCACTCCTCAGGGATGCCTTCTCTCGCCAACACTGTTCAATATTTATGCGAACGATATCCCACATACACACAACACTACACTCGCCATGTACGCAGACGATACAGCGATTCTCACGCAAAGTGCTACACTTAGCTCAGCAATACAACAGATACAAGACCATATTCATGCGATCGAGTCCTGGCTGGTGGCCTGGAAAATCCAAATTAATGTAACCAAGTCAGAAGCTATTCTCTTCTCTTGGAAAAGGAATATACCATTCAGCTTAACTATGTTCAACGAAAGGATCCCCTGGGTCAAGCAGACCAAATACCTAGGTGTTATTTTGGATAGGAGACTCACATTTCTGCCCCACATCAACCACTTAATCTCAAAGTTTCGAGGCAGTAGACATACACTTGCCCCCCTAATCACTCGAAACAGCGTTTTGGATATAGACCATAAATTACTCATTTACACGGCCGTGTTGCGTCCCATCCTAACTTATGCCTGCCCTGCCTGGGGATATCTATGCAAAACCCAGCTCAATAAACTTGTCTCACTAGAAAACAACACACTACGCATCATCTCAAAAGCACACTGGTATGTTAGGAACGAAGCCATTCATAGAGAACTAAACATTACCCAAATACATGAATTCATGAAACACGTATCCACTAAATTCTACACAAAGTTACATAAATCTAATAATCCTAGCATACCAGCACTCACATATGACATCAACCTTCCCGCTAATCGAAGACGACCAAGAGCCATTTTAAGAACTGTACCTTAGTCATGAACATGGTAATAAAAAAAAAAAAAAAAAAAAATGTATATACAAATATACATAGATCACATGTACTTATATGTATATCCAAGAAAATCTATCAAAAAATATGGAAAAAATGGAAAAATATAATGAATTAGAAAAATTAAACAAAAAAAAAAAAAAAGGGGAACTCCTTTTGGTTCATGCGACTAAGGCACATTACACTACTCAACATACAGTAACAACTCTTACATTCACTCCCACCAATCCAAACACTTTGCATGTGATACCCCTCAGCAAACCTATAAGCTTTCGCCTCGAAGAGACGGCATTGGATGGCCGCATGCACGTGACAGCCACCAGCTCCTCCAACACGCCAGCGTGACTACTCCAGTTCCAGACAAGACCTCACCGAGGAAGGAAGCTCTGCCTTACTGTATGCCGACCGTGAAAAGCTGCCTCCGCGGACTTACCCTCCGGCTTCTAATTGCAGTCGCTTTCTGTCATCCTACTTTTCGATTATTCCATCTCATCGAAACATCTACATGCGTATCCCAGCCGAAAAGATATGTCATACAAAAATTATGCCATACAAACACGTCCAGAATAAGAATCGAAAAGCAACGAAGTCGTCGATCGGGATAGGACACTTCAGTCCAGGCGCCCGTTGAAAGGAACCTGCCGGTTCATGGATGATACATGCGTTTACCATCTGGGTTGTTAGGGACTTCAATGTAGTACATGGGGAGGGGGGTGGGAATTCCATCCCGCATCCGGACCATTCTATTTATTTTATTTATTGGGATTTTACTCTCTATAAGGGCTTCTTTAATTTCCTCTTCGGTGAAATCAGTATCTAATCCCTTGAGGACGCCTTTTATGGTTTTCTCTGAATTTAAAAGGAAGGTATGGTATGAAATTTCTTGTTTATTTAAATAATCCTGGATTTTTTTGTAATCTTCTGGTTCCGCAACTTTAATGACAAAGTTTTCGCCTTCAATTTTTCCTTCTAGTTTGGATATTTTCATTTGTTCCTTAAATACTTTTCTGCATTCTTTCCAATTGAATTTTTGGGTAATTACAAAAGGAGGTATTCTATTTGCATTCTATTTAGTGGGTTTAATGAATTGTTGGTCATTCGTTATTGTTTCAGAGACACCAGAGTTCTGGTTGTTGTCTAAATTTTGGTCTGTGCTTAAGGCGCTGAATTTATTTGAAAGTTGGGTGGGAGGAAGAGTATTGTCTATACTTTCTGCTGAATTTTTTCTTGCACGTTTGCGCGGAAAAGCGAATTCATTAGATTGGTTGGTTTCTATTTTATTTTTATCATTTTGGCATATGTCGGCTATTTGCTGTGTGATAATTATCTGGTATCTGTTTTCCAAAGTGCCTAGTTCTTGCTCTTTACTATGAAGAGCTGTCAGATCGGTGTCTGACTGAGAATCAAGGTTGTTAGCCTTTAAAAAGGCTATTTCTGTTTTTAGTGCAGTGATAGCATTAATTAAATATCCGAGTTCAGAGAGATCTTGGTCATTTAAACTAGCCATGTCGTCAACAATGAGAACTGAGAAGAGTTGAATAACTGTCTACTGTCACAGTAGGATGTCGATGCGTTAAAGAACCAAAGACATACTTACTTATCATTCAAGTAGAGAAGGGGGAAGCTAAGAAAAATTCGATCCTGCCTCTAAGAGTTCAGTGGATCGAATGTCTGAAATGGTATGGGTGATGATCTGGATATTTTTAAAGCGAGCGCTACTCTGATTCGTTGAAAAGATCACGTGAACACATATACACATTTGCGATTTGCCAGTCCTTAAATTTAAAAAAAAGTCCTTTAAAAAAAAAAAAAAATTCCGCAAAAAGATGACTTCCCCAAATTAAATACACAAAATCCAGAACCGATCACAGAAAACAGCAATAAGAAGACATACGCCAACGTTACGGCACCTAAAGAAATAGAAAAAACTAAACTATCTGACGTCAAAAACTTAGATGAATTTAAATCACTGATATTCAAGCTAAAAGATCTTTACCACAAGTTCACAAAAGTCTCAAATGAAAATGAAAAGCTAGATTTCGCCCTACAAGCACTAGAACTCTTCGTATAAGCCTTATTAGCGCTTAGAATGCAGATGACGACGTAGCCGAGTGGCACAGACCAAGGAAATTTTTGCCCAACGAGATCAACGGTTCGGTCCTACCGAACGCTAAACACAAATAGGACTTGTATTATATTTATCTTATCCGTATTTAACCTGGAAAAAAAAAAAAAATTTTACTACTTGTATTTTCTAATTATTACTGATATTTTGTGTGAATTATTATTATTGTGTGAATATTTTATTTTTCAAGAATTTTTAAAATGCATAGATGTTTCAAAGGAAGACTCCAACATCTGAAATTCTACTTTGATTATTGCCAAAAATAGCTTTTATTAAAGCTTTTACGAATACTCCATGATGTCATCGAAGAGATTTATATTAGTCATAGCCCAGTAGGGCTGATACTACTTAAAAGTCTGAGGATCAAGGATCAGTCCTTAATTTTTAGTCCTTCTGTGTAATCGCATGAAATATAAAGTAACTTGATTAAATATGAAGAAAATAAAATAAAATATATACACATATGTACATTTACCATCTTTCGTTATGAAAGATGGTACGCGGTCTATTATGTCGCTGAATCAGAGTAGCGTCGTAATTTAGAAGGTCGGTTATTGTGGAGTCTGGATGTTTGCTGCAATTTAAGAAGTTGTGGCTGTTTTTGATGATTTCACTATTCAGTGGCAAAATTTTGAGGTCTCTGTGGATAGTATTGTTTCTGATGTACCATGGTGCATTAGATATTATACGGAGCATTTTATTTTGGAGAGTTTGAAGTAGTTCTCTATTAGATTTGGCTGTGGCTGCCCAAGCGGGAGATGCATATAATAAAATGGGTCGGATGGCTTGAATGTAGATTAATCTTTTAGTTTTGAGGCTGAGATGAGAATTTCTGCCTGTGAGTGCAATGATTGCGTTAAATGCTTTAAAGGCTTGATTTCTTGTGTAGAGCATGTGTTTCCGGAAAGTGAGCTTGTTATCGAGGAATACTCCTAAGTATTTTACTTCGTTAGCTTGAGGGATGGTTTGATTATTGATACTGATATTTTCAAGTTGTCGTCGTAGATTATTTTTCCTGAAATAGATGAGGGTGGATTTGCTTTCATTTATTTTAATTTTCCAGGCTTTGAAATATTGTGAGACTATGTTCAGATGCTTTTGTAGATTTTTATTAGCTTTTTTGGGGTTTATGGATTTGCTGAGAATAGCCGTGTCATCTGCGTAGCTGTAGATTTGAACATTTGGATCAGTTGGTATATCATTGATATAGATATTAAAGAGGGTGGGAGAAATTACAGAACCTTGAGCTAGTCCCGCAGTGGGGTAATGCATGGTTGATAATGAATTTTTTACTTTGACTTGATAAGATCTGTTTTTTAGAAAATTTGAGATGAGCACAATAAGGCTGGGTGGAAATTGATAATTGATTAATTTGATAAGGAGTCCGTCCAGCCAGACTTTATCAAAAGCCTTCTCAATGTCAAGGAATATACCGGCTACTGTTTCCTTTTTAATGAAACTTTCGCCGATATACTCCACTAGCCTGGTTATTTGGTGTACAGTTGAATATCCAGAACGGAAACCGAATTGATGATTTTTGATGATATTATTTTGATTTAGATGGTCTTTAATTCTTTTGATGATGATTCGTTCAAAGATTTTCCCTATGGAAGGGAGAAGAGAAATGGGTCTATAATTTGCTGTATTAGATGGGTCTTTTCCAGGTTTCTTTAGGATGAAAATGATGGCGTGCTTCCAGCAGTTTGGGAAATAGTTTTTTCTTAGACATGCATTGTATATATTACATAAAAGGATGATTGCTTTTTTGGGTAGGTTTTTAATGGCTTTATTACTGATTTGATCATGACCTGCTGCTTTTTTGACATTGAGATTTTTTATGATATTTCTTATTTCATTTGGATTGGTAGGGAGGTTTGGGTTATTGCTGTTTTCTGAGATGAAATGGTTCACATGATTAATTACATTAATATCGTTACTGCATGGGTATGAGCTGTTGGAGAATTGGGATTGAAAGTCGTTGGCAAAAATTTCTGCAAGTTCTTCGGTTTTCGAGATAGTGGTATTGTTTCTTTTGATTGGGCCTATTGTGTAATTCCTGTTTTTTAAAACCTTTGCAATTTTCCAGACAGAATGATCGGTGTTGCTTAAGCTGGATACAAAATCATTCCAAGCTTTGTCGTTGTGGTCTTTCATTAATTTCCTGAGTTCTTTTTGGGCTTTGTTGAATTTTCTTTTATCTCTATGATCTTGAGTTCTTTGAGCTATTTTTCTTAGGTTATTTTTCTCGGTGATTTTTTGAAGAATATAAGGAGGTAAAGTTGCAGGGGTATCTTTGCTAGCAGATTTGGAGTGATTAATGGCCTGATTTATATGATTATTAAGGTAGTCTATTGCCGCTTCAATTTCTGGGCCTGAACCTAGGCTGGTAGTGGCTTGGATGTGCTGGTTGAGGAGGTAAGTGAAGTTGTTCCAATTAATTTTGGTTCTTAGGGGTGGAAGGCCATGCCTAAGTCCATATAATGTGAATTCCATGGGTAGGTGGTCTGAGGAGAGGCAGTTTGCAACTTGGATGTTAGGCGTCTGTTGTATATTATTGGTAATGACGACGTCAAGGACATCGGGTTGACCGTGAAGTGTGGTAGGGATGTACGTGGGGTCTTCAGGGGCGTAAATTTCAGCGTTACTATTGAGGATATAATTATTTAAGATGATGCCATTATTATTGTTGGACTTGGAGTGCCAGTTTTGGTGCTTACAGTTGAGGTCTCCTGCTATTATTGTAGGGTATCCTAGATTGAAGATGATGTCTAAGTCATTGGTACTGATGAGGTTATTAGGTGGTTTATAAGCAGAGATAAGAAGAAATTCAGTATTTTTACTATTTAATATACAGGCTGTAGCTTCCATGCTAGAGAGTGAGGGTAGATTGAATGGGTAGCAATTTAGATAACGTTTTGTGGCTATGAGGGTTCCTCCGCCTCTGTTGTGGATCCGGTCGGTACGAAAAACATCATAATTTGGGATTTTGAAATTGATTGCGGTTGTAGATGAGTTTCTGAGATCATTAATATGTCAATGCTATTTTTCTGTAAATAATCTTTCACTTCTGTAAGTTGTCTTTTAATCCCGTTACTGTTGAATGCGGTGAATTTTGCGTAGTTGATATGCTGATTATTGTGGTTAATATTAATGTTGACGTTATTCATAATTATGGTTTTCGAATACCCGTATGGCCTCCATGGCCAGTTTTAATTTAGATTGGTTTTCTTTTACATTTCTGAATTTTGTATAAATTTGGTAGAGTTCCTGAATAAAAGCTTGAAAGTCTTCGAATGATTCGTCTTTTTTGGTGTTAATTTCTTGGTTTTTCTGGGGTTTCGTATTTGTTTCCTTTTCCTTGATATTTGCTGTGACACTTGCATAGGATTGGTTCTCCGGAGATGGTTTCCTGGATGTTGATTGGCTCGAAATGGTAGGGGTATTTTGAATTTTGCTCATTGCGCTGGGAATTATATTTGACAGTCGAGCTTTGGATCTTTACCGAATAGGGTGTACTTCACAGCTCTCCTTGACTCTCCGTAAGTATTTCGACTTTTATGAATTCATGATTGACATGCCAGACTAGTATCACGCTTTTTACGTAATGGAACCGTACGACTTCATACGGAATCCTGATGCTATCGAAAATCTCATCAAAAAAGGCACTCGCGAGGAGATTGATGCGCAAATCACTCATCTCGCTATCCAAAAAAATCTGATCTTAAACCAAACGGTTCAGGTCACTCCTGATATCTTCAACAATCTTTGTGACACCTATGATCGGCTGATTGCCAAGAAAATCCTTTTAGATGGCCAATATGAGCAGGCTATTACCGAAAATATTCCCAATAAAGACAACAATGAAAATAGTAACTCTCAAAACTCCAACCTACCCACAAATGATAGCACAAATAATTGGTGCATTCCTAGGAAAACACATAAAAGAACGCTGAGTGACGGAAGTAATTCCTCACTAACATCTGTTAAAAATCGATACACAGCCCTAAGACTTGAAGATGAAATGGAAACAACAGACAATACGCAAATTTTGAACTCTCAGATCACCGATGAAGACGGTTTTATCAAACCTTACAAAACAACAAAGAGAATCCCGCCTATAATCATATCAGACGTTATTGAATGGAAACCCATAAGGGACGAGCTCAAAAAACTCGTCGAAAAATTTGATAGTAATTTAAAAGGAGGAGATATCCACATCAAAGTCCGAGACTCCGATGACTACAGATCAATAACCAAATTCCTTGATACTAAAGCCATACCTTACCATACTTTTCCACTTCCCCACGAAAAACCTATCAGAGCTGTTATCAAAAAACTACCGGGACATACCAGCACCGAAGATATCATACAAGAGTTAAAAGAATTAGGGATCCCTGTCACTAACGTCAGACAAATCACCAAAAAAGTAGAAAACGAAATAATCAAACTACCCACATACGTTGCAGAAGTCGCCAGGAACAACAATGGCAAAAAAATTTTCGAAATCACCCACATATTAGACTTAGGTGTGCAAATATGCCCCTTCAGACCCACACCAGGGCACAAACAGTGCCATAAATGTCAACGTTACGGACACAGTAAGGCACACTGTAAACATAATCCTAGATGCCTCAAATGCGGAGACAAACATTTCACGTATCTTTGTAAGAAGGACAAGAATCTGCCTGGAAAATGCTGCCTCTGCGGGGGACCTCACGTCTCGTCATATCGAGGATGTGAAAAACATCCAGACAACATAAAAAAGTCCATAGAACAACAGAGAATACAAAAATCTAATTCTACAGCAGCTCCTGTACCCATCAACAATACTGCTAATTTCCCACCATTGCCTAGCAGACACTCCACCCCAGCCAGTAACAGTGAAAACACAAATAATAATAATAATAGTCAAACTACCAACACTAACGAAGAAAACTCCAACACATCCACCTCTGACATGCTTATGTGGATTAAAAATCTGTTCCATAAAGGAAAAAAACTCCTAGAGAGATTTTTCAATGCCAAAACAATTATGGACAAGATCCAAATAGGCTTGGAAGCCTTTGAACTTTTAGTCAGCTGTAATAATTAATTACAATAGCAACATCAATAATATTCACACTGCTGCCCCCAGCAGCCTAAATATAGCATTTTTTAATGCTAATGGAGTTGCGCACCAGCGCACAGAAATCGAAGACTTCGTATCAAAACATAATATTGACATATTTTTAATTAATGAAACTCACTTACGTGCCGCGAATAAATTCAAACTTCAAGGATATAACACCTTCAGATCAGACAGAAGACACAACCGAGGAGGGGGCACCCTCATCCTCACTAAAAAACACCTGCAAGCTACCAGCTACAATATTAATGGCATAAACAGATTGGAATACTGTGCAGTTATTGTGCACTCGCACATAGACGAGCCTACCATCTTCATCTCCATTTACAGTGCACCCAACAATATTATTACATATAACGACCTCTATCAACTCACCAATAGCAACAAGCCCATCATCATAGCAGGAGACCTAAACGCAAAACACAGATCTTGGAACTCAAGCACCAATAACCCAAACGGAAACTTTCTCTACAATTTTGCCATCAATAATGACCTAAAAATCCAAGGACCGAATGAACCTACTAGGTACCACCACACCGGCACTTCTGAAGTTCTTGATATCCTCATAACCAAGAATATCCACCAAACTCCTTACCTAGAAGTCATCCACGAACTTACCTCTGACCACCTCCCAGTGCGTTTCATCTACTATGGTTTTGACAACAGAATCCCAATGAAAAAAATAATTAACTGGGACATATTCAATAATTACTTAGAAAAACTTCCAGCCAGACCTGCTCTATCCAACTCCGCTGACATAGAATATAATATCACCAAAATCAATAGAAGCATAAATACTGCACTGCATCAAGCTACCTGGTATGAAGAATATAAAAAACCCAAATTACCCGAAGAAATCCGCAATAAAATTAAAGATAAAAATAGAACTGCAAAACTTTGGAGACTCACAGCTGATCCTAGAATTAAAAACATACTTAATAGAAAAATTAGAAACATCAAAAACCTCATGAACGAATATAAATCCAATAATTGGGAGCTCCTACTTGATTCAATGGATACAAATCAGGACACTGTCTGGAAAATCGCCAAAACTCTCAGGAATAGTAATAGCAGCTTTGGTCCCATCAACACAGTAACCGGAACGGCTTACACAGACAGTGATATGGCAGAAGCGTTAGCTGACCACTTTGAAAATACCTTTATCACCAATAATTATCAAGATGAAGACACTGAAACCGAAGTCAATAATTTTATCAACCAACTCAACTATTATACTGACACTGAAAGCATGCCCTTTACTACTCCAAATGAAATCAAAATTATAATTAACAACCTTAAAAAACGCAAAGCCCCTGGTTTTGACGGTATCACCAACAAAATACTGGATATTCTCCCTCATAGTTACATAGTCCTGCTTACAAATATAATTAACGCCTGCATTCGTCTTAACTACTTCCCAGGGCAATGGAAGCATGCCATTATCACTGTCTTAGTCAAGCCAGGAAAAAATCCAGCAGAATTAAACTCATACAGACCTATTAGCCTGCTACCTTGTATGGGCAAAGTCTTCGAACGGGTTATGAAAAAGCATCTCTCCTACCACCTTGAAAACAATAATATTATTAAAAAAGAGCAATTTGGATTTAGAAAAGATCATAGCACCACCCATCAACTACTTAATGTCACAGAATATATGGCAGAGGCCATCACCAAAAAAAATACTATTGCAAGCTGCTTTATTGATCTTGAAAAGGCTTTCGACAAGGTATGGCATGAGGGTTTACTCTACAAGCTATACCTTGCTCGTCTGCCTATCAAGTTCATTAAATTAATCTACTCATACCTTAAAGGGAGATGTTTCCAAGTCCGAATCAACAATCGCTTATCCAAAAAGAAAAAAATCAAAAGTGGAGTGGTACAAGGAAGTGTTCTTGGCCCTATACTCTTCAACATCTACACCAATGACATGCCCATTCCCTTTAATTCGGAAATCTTCAAATTCGCAGATGACACAGCTATAGTCACCAAATCCCTAAAACCGCAACTTGCAGCTGATAAACTAGAAATCGCAGTTAATCAAATCGCCCACTACTTCAATATCTGGAAGCTCAAAATTAATCCTACCAAAAGCCAAGTAATTTTCATCAGAAGACACCATAAAAACACTCCCATTCATAATAATATCAAAATTAACAAACAACAAGTCAATGAAGTTACCACCATCAAATACCTAGGAGTTTACTTCGACCAGCAACTACAATTTAAAACCCATGTTGACTACTCCATTAGAAAAGCCACCGCTGCTAAAATGGCATTACGACCACTCCTTAATAGAAAATCCAATCTTAGCATTAATCTAAAAAGAAGAATTTACCTCACTCTTATCAGGCCAATGCTCCTGTACGCTGTTCCAGTCTGGGCCACCGTATGTAAATCTTACAGGAAGAAAATTCAAATATATCAAAATAAAATTATTAGAGAAATCCTAAATGCTCCTTGGTTTACAAGAAACATCCAACTCCACAAAGATATAAAAATAAATGCCATTGAAGACGAAATTTTAAAAACTAGCCATAATCTTTACTCTAAAATTACGCATTCAAGATATGAACACATCAGAAAACTTACAGATTACGACCCAACAGTCATCGCACCAACTAAAAGACCGAGGAACATTTTCCACGATACCAAGTGGTAACTGTAAATAGTGTATATAAAGACTTTATAAAATGGACTTGGTCCGGTACCCGACCGCACATTACTATCGTTATCTTACTCATCAACTATATAATCAAGTTTTATTTTCATTTTATCATTTACTATTTAACCAAGATTTTTACTAGTGTATTATAATTACAATATTTTGTAAATAGTGTTTATTGTGTAAATACCCAGTGAAAACTACTAACGGACTTAGTTTACTGTGAAATGACTTTTTACTATTTACTCAAACTCTCTGTGTACCAAGATAGCTTTTCCCTCACTCACGAGTGCCTTTTCACCGAGAGAACATTCATAGGAACCAGTTTCAGTCAAAAGAGCGTTTAAAGACGCTACGTATGGGGTCATTGACCGATCCCGCCATTCACGCATCACCGAACAGCTTTCTTGCCTTTCCAGATTAGCGTTGTCACGCAACGGAGCTTCGCCCTTAACGGCGCGGCGATTTTTTCGCCTTCTCCTTCTAACTCCATCGCCTTAGGGCAAACAACTACAAAAGAATCAGTTAAAGTCGGGATCGACTAACACTGCTACGTTCATGAAACGATTTGATTTGATTATATTTGAGTGCTCTTTATTGCCTCTTGCGGTATGCTTATTATTTGGGTGCTCTGGGCATTTTAAGTCACAGGCTGCATGAGAGCCTTTGCAAAGAACACAGATAGGAGAAATCTTTTTCCCTTTTTGTGGACATTCAAAAGATTGATGCTCTTCTAGGCATCTAACGCATCTAGGGGTATTGTGGCACGCTTTTTGAGTGTGGCCGTATCTTTGGCATTGAAAACATTGTGTAGGGCCTGTTTTTCCTTTGTACGCCACTATTCTGATTTTCATGTCAAGGAGAAGTTTGACACTGAACATCCGTTTACCTTCTGGAGTGTTAGCGGCTTCAATATAAAACATAGGTAGTTGTGTAGCTATGCCGTCACGCATTCTGGTCATCTGCTTGACTTTGTTTATGGGTAATTTGTAGTCCTCAATTAATGCTTCCTTAACTTCGTCTTCCGTATAAGTTGTGTCTAGACCTTTTAAAACACCTTTAAGTGCTTTATCCGAGTGTAATAAGAAGGTATGATATGGGATTTTTTCTTTGTCACATTTATTTTGTAGTTTTTTGTAATCATCTGCCGAAAATAGTTTAATTACAAGGTTTCCATCTTCTTTTTTCGCTTCTATTTTTTCAATGCTTAATCTTTCTTTTAGATCCTTCCTAAGATCTTTCCAGGATATTGTGGTATCGGTAATAATAATTGGGGGTATTTTATTAGCTATTTTGGCGGGTTTAATGAATTAGGTATTGGAGTTTTGTTCTTCTTCCATTTTATTGCCGTCATCAAGGTTTTGATCAATTTTAAGGGTGCTGAACTGATTTGATAATTGTGTAGGAGGTATTTCCTCAATAGAGTCATTTGAGTGACGTCTATGTCTTTTCCTAGGTGCTTGTGTGAGCCACGCGTCATTTGTGTTAATTGAGTGCTCTTTGGTGTTGGTAATTTTATGAAATTCGTCAGGGGATAAAGAATTGTATAGAATTTTGATGAGTAAGTCTCTATTATCGATTTGTGGTAAACTGTTTAAATCGTTTTCAAGTTTTTGAAGTTTCAATAAGTTGCTTTCTGATAAATCTTTTGAATCATTGTTTGCCTTTAAAAAGGCAATTTCTTTGATAAGCCTTTGTTGTTTGTTAAAGATATCGAGTTTTTCGAGTTCCTGATCCGTTATCCTAATTTCATTTTCCATTTTCGAAGTCATGCCGGTGATTAGATAAGCAAAATTTATGATAGAGAGAGATGATGTCACTGCCCTTACTGGATGTCGTATGCGAGAGAGAGACAAAACATACTTACTATCATAACAAGAAATTCAAGGAGGGAGGAAAAAAAAACGTTCCTGTCTCTATGAGCTCAGGGGAACGTACGTCGTGGCCTTGGCAAAGAAATAGAAATCCTGGCTTAAAAATTCAACTCCATATCCATATCCTGATCCTAGCTGATTGGTATTCGGCCCTAAAAAGGGCCTTTACCAATACATATTTATCATACCCTGATAAGGGCTCCAAATAAAAACATATCCATCTAAAGATGGTTTTCTTGAGATTATGGCATAAGTGGCGCCATCCTTTGGCGGTTGTGTGAAAAATTTTTGCAATGGCATAAGTGAAAGGCATAGTTGAAAAACAAATGATGAAATGGCATAAAGTTGGCATATAATTTGAGTTGGCATAATTAGAGACTATGGCATAAATGAAGACTTGATTGTAAAGCAATAATGGCAGTTTGAATATTATGGCATGAAGATGCGATGCGGCGTGCGTGCTTCTCTCTTGGAAGTTCGCGGCTGAATGATGTGATGGGCGGTCGGATCCTTTTATGAGAGTAGTAGCATTCGTTGCGATTGGTCAATTTTGCACTTTGGAAACGGTAATTAATCTCAACAGTAGAGTTCATAGTTCATTGGTAAATAGGTAAATCTTGATTAAATACGAGTTAAATAATTGAAATAAAATAAAATATATACAAAATGTAAATCTACCAGTTTCCATCGTGAAAAATGTTTCGCGGTCTTTTGTGTTTTTGAATAAGAGTGTTATCATAGTTGTTGAGTTGTTGGATATTTTCATTAGGATGACTATTGCAGCGGGAGAAGAAGTTATGGCTGTGTTTGAGAATTTCGCTGTCTAAAGGCTTGATATTTAGGTCTCTATGGATTGCCGAGTTGCGTACATACCATGGTGCGTCTATTAAGATTCTAAGTAATTTGTTTTGCATTCTTTGCAATGATTGACGATTATTTCTAGAAGTGGCTGCCCAGGCCGGTGCTGCGTAAAGAAGAATAGGGCGGATAGCTTGTAGATAAATGATACGTTTTGTATTTAGATTTAATGTAGAATTCCTTCCTATTAATGCGTATATGGCCATGAATGCCTGATAGGCTTTGTTCCGAATATTGTTGATATGGTTGCGGAAAGTTAGTCGATAATCGATGTAAACTCCTAGGTACTTGATTATATTAGTTCTTGGGATATTCTGTCCTTCAATTTGTATGTTTCCGATGTCTTTTTTAATTATTGTTCTTCTGAAGTAAATGAGTGCAGATTTGGAGGTATTAATTTTAATTTTCCATGCTCTAAAATATTGTGCTATTGTATTGATGCGGTCTTGGAGATTATTTCTAGCGTGAATAGGATTCATAGACTTGCTGAGGAGTGCAGTGTCGTCTGCATAGCTTGCAATAATTGTTTTGGTGCAAGGAGGGATATCATTGATATAAAGGCTGAAGAGAATTGGCGAGATGACCGAACCTTGAGCTACACCTGCTTTTGAAATTCTGGTGGAAGAAAGGATATTTTTAATTCGAACTTGAAAAGAACGATTTCGTAGGAAATTAGAAAGAAGAATTATAAGGCTGGGTCTAAAGTTGTAGTTGATGAGTTTGATCAGCAATCCATCAATCCAAACCTTGTCAAAAGCTTTTTCGATGTCGAGGAATATACCAGCTACGGTTTCATTTTTATTGAAACTTTCGCCGATATATTCCACGATGCGTGAGACTTGATGAGTAGTTGAATAGCCTGGTCTGAATCCGAATTGATTATTGTTGAGAATATTGTTAGAAAAAACATAGGTTTTGATTCTTTCAGCAAGGATTTTTTCAAAAATTTTTCCTATTGTAGGTAGCAGGGAGATTGGTCTATAGCTTGAAGGTTCAGCTAGGTTTTTCCCGGGTTTTTTGAGTACGAAGATGATGGCATGTTTCCATACATCAGGGAAGTAATTATTCCTCAGGCAAGCGTTGAAGATATTAGTAATTAAAACTATTGTTTTGGAGGGAAGATTCTTTAATGCTTTGTTAGAAATTTGGTCGTAACCAGTGGCTTTCTTGATATTTAGATGTTTAATGATGGATTGAACTTCTCTGGGGCTGGTAGGGGGGTTGAAGTTCCTAGAGTTTTCTTGGATAAAACTATTTACATGATTTGAGATATTGCAATCGTTTGGACAGGGGTAGAGGTTGTTGGAGAATTGATCTTCATAGTTATCTGCAAAGATTTCAGCAATTTCTTCTGGTTTATTGATGATAGAGTTATTAATTTTGATAGGTCCAATGCTATTGTTGGTATGTTTGAGCGCCTTGGCGATGCGCCAGACAGAGTGGTCGTCGTGTGAAAGGCTTTGCACAAAGTTTTTCCAGGCTTGGTCCGTATATTCACGGATGATTTTCTTAAGTTCTTTATGGCATTTGTTGAAGTTCCTTCTATCGTTAGGGTGTTGGGTCCGTTGCGCTATTTTCCTGAGTCTGTTTTTATCCCTGATTTTTTGTCTGATATGGAGAGGAAGGGTGATTGTGTCTTCTTTTTTGTGCATTTTAGAATTATTAATAGCATTATGGATTTGATTGTTGAGGTGGTTGATCGCTTCGTTAATATCTGAGGTGTTGCTGAGGTTGGGAGCCGCATTCACATTTTTCTGCATAATATATTTAAAGTTGCTCCAGTTTATTTTGGTTTTTAAAGGAGGTAATCCATGCTTTAGCCCATAAAGGGTAAAGTGAAGAGGTAAATGATCTGATGAAAGATCATTTGCTACGTATACAAAAGGATCTTGAGGTATTTGATAGGTAATGATAATATCTAAGATATCTGGTCTTCCACGTAGATTTGTGGGAATATAAGTAGGTTCATTCGGTGCATAGATATTGATTTGGCTATTAAGGAGGTAATTATTAAGGATGATTCCGTTTGCGTTAGTGGTTGAACTGTTCCAGTTTGGATGTTTACAGTTGAAATCGCCTGACATGATGGTGGGATAGCCTAGGTTGAAGATATTATTGAGATCCGTGATATTAAGCAGGTTGTTAGGTGGTTTGTAGATAGAGACTATTAAATAATTAATGTTGTTGCTTTTTATAATGCAGCCGCAAGCTTCAATGCTTTGGAGTGGAGGAAGAGTGGCTGGGTAACAATTTAAATATTTTTTTGTAGCAATAAGAGTGCCTCCGCCTCTGTTATGCAGTCGATCAGATCGGAATACATCGTAGTTGGGGAGTTTGATATTGTCTGTTGCTTTAAGGTGAGTTTCGTTTAGAAGAAGAATATCAATGCTGTGGAGGATGAGGTAGTTTTTGATTTCTAAGAGTTGCCTTTTTAATCCATTGCAGTTGAAGGAAACAAATTTAGCATAGTTGATATGTCGATATATTGGTGATGTGCTATTTTGAGAATTAAACATTGTGTTTTTCGAAGACCTGTAGCGCCTTTAAGGCGATATCCAATTTAGAGTTTGAGTTGCTGGAATTCCTGTATTCTAAATAAAGGGTGTGTAGAGATTTAATGAAAACACTGAACTCTTCGAAAGATTTTTCTTCATTATTGTTGATATTTTTAATAGGAGTTTCTGAAGGAGGGCTTGTCGGGTTTTTTGACCCAGAGAGTATTGCGGCGTATGATTGGCTGTTGTATATTGGCTCTCTAATTTTTGATTGGTTGCTAGTACTGGTGGTTTTGATTTCAGTTATAGCACTTGGAATTATGGTTGATTCTTTGATATTTTTTAGTTTAGGATCTATTTTGTTAAGAGGGTGCTCCGGGCATTTTTTGTCGCAAGATGCATGTGAGCCTTGGCATAGTACGCATTGAGGCGTGAAGTTTTTTCCCTTATGCGGGCATTCAAAAGATTGATGTTGTTCTAAACATCTGACGCATCTTGGCGGGTTGTGGCATGCTTTTTGGGTATGCCCGTACCGTTGACACTGGAAGCATTGTGTCGGTCCGGGCCTACCTTTATAAGGAACAATTCTGACCTTCATATCCATGAGGTATTTGATATCGAACATACGTTTGCCTGAGGGATTGTTAGGAGTTTCGATGTAATACATTGGAAGCTCTGTGGGGATTCCGTCGCGCATGCGCACCATGCGTATAACTTTAATGATAGGGATTTGTAATTTCTGAATTTCTTCTTTAATCTCTTCTATTGTGTAATTGGTAGAAAATCCTTTTAGTACTCCTTTCAATGCTTTATCCGAATGTAGAAGATAGGTGTGGTAAGGTATATGTTTGGTTTCAAGGTAATTTTGTGCTGCTTTGTAATCTTCTATGCTGGTAACTTTTATAACGAAGTTTTCACCTTCGAGTTTGGCTTCGAATTTTCCAAATTTGAGGGTTTCTATAAAATCTTTTCTGATTTCTTTCCAATTGATGTCCTGGGTTATGACAAGGGGTGGTATTTTGTTGGCCGTTTGTTGCGGTTGTTTGAAGGGTAATGAATTGTTTGAATCATTATTAGTATCGTTATCTTCCATATCTTGGTTATCTAAGTTTTGATCTATTGAGAGCGCGTCGAATTGATTTGAAAGTTGTGTTGGAGGGGTGTTGTCGTTAGAAAGATTTCGTGCTCTTTTTCTGGGAGCGGTCCAGGTATCATTATTGGTTTGACAAATCCTACTGATGGCTTCATATAATGAAGTTTCGTGTTTGGGCAATTCGGAAAATAATTTTGCTAATTCTGTGTTTAAATCATTTAGTTTCTTTATGTTTTCATCTGATGGTTTTTCATTGTTGGCATAGGTTAATAATTTGATTTCACGTTCTAATTCTAAACTTTTAGTAATCATTTGGCTAGCCCTAATTTTTTCATCATCTTTGTCCGTTTTCTTATTCATGGTCGATATTGAGGTTCCGGTCGGTGATTGAAGATAAATTTTGATCAAGCGAAAGTAGTAGTCACTGCCTATTCGAGCTGGCTGTCGTATGCGAGAGCAATAAGATACATACTTACGAAAAATTCAAGAAGCAAAGAGAGCGGAAAAATTCAACCTAGTCCCTAGGGGCTCAGCGGCTGAATTGAATGTGTGTCATTCAACTCCGTACTCTCCAAAATGAGATCAAGGCATCATGTGACCATTTCTTCCAATCACAATACACGAATTACATTCAGTCCTTAACGACCAATGATAACAGTCTTTGGCGCGCATCAGCCCGCCTACGCAAACACAAATCTAACATTCCGTCCTTAGCTACGGACGCAGCGGTGGCTCACACAGACGCTGAGAAATCCGAATTAATTGCGGATTCTCTTCAAACTCAATTTACACCACATAATGAAGGAATTTTTGCGAACAACGCAAGTTCTTTCCCACAAGATGTTGAACGTTTCCTCTCCTCGTCTTTTGCGAGAGAAATACAATATACATCCATGAGCGAGGTAAGTGAATACATTACCAAGCTCAAACCCAAAAAAGCCCCTGGTATGGACTCTATTTCCAATCGTATGATTAAAAATTTACCCACCCATTATCTATTTTTATTAGTAATGCTTATAAATTTTATGATACAGCATTGCTATTTTCCTCAAAGCTGGAAACAAGCACTTATTGTGCCTATTCCAAAACCAGGCCAAAGCCTTTCTAACCCTCAAAATTATCGACCTATCAGCCTCCTATCCTCGTTATCAAAGATATACGAGTTTGTGTTACTTAAACGCCTGAATGATTTTCTCCGAAATCACAACGTTCTAATTGACGAACAATTTGGATTTCGAGCAAAACACTGCACCACGCACCAGCTGCTCAGGACAGTGGAGTTCATTCACGAAGGGTTTCGTAACAAAATGCTTACTGGCGCTTTATTTCTTGACATAGCCAAAGCATTTGATAGGACTTGGCATATAGGAATTATTATCAAGCTCATACGACTTGACGTTCCGGCCCATTTAATTCATATAATTAATTCGTACCTCACTAATAGATCTTTCTCTGTACGAGTTAATTCTATCATTTCGACACCCCGTCCTATACTAAGCGGCGTCCCCCAAGGGTCACTTTTAGGCCCAATTTTGTTCAACATTTTCATAAATGACATACCAAAATCACCAAGTATCACTCTTGCACTTTATGCAGATGATACGGCCATCCTAGCTCAACACAAACGCCTGGAAAACTGGACTTTTTCCTCATCAGGGGAATTATGCATGCTACAGCCGAAGCAGTCGATGAACTTTCCTCGGATCATAACCCTGTTATTATCAACTTGGATATTGCTCGCCCTAACTCACCAGACCAAAGAGCTTTTGTCACTAATTGGTGCTCTTACACCAAAGCTCTAAACAACACACACTATGCAACACATGAAATACACAGCAGGGAACAGATTGATAACTTGGTGAGTGAACTAACTTCCGAAATGCATGCAGCACTCGAGCAAAACAGCAAAGCCATTCCAGATCGTCGAATGCAAAGAAACGCGGAGGTTAAAAACCTCATCAAACGCAGGAATGCGGCACGAAAGGAATGGCAGAGACGCAGGCATCCGAGTGACAAGCTGTTGCTCAAAAAATTAAATCACGAAGTCAGGAACCTTACACGACAACAGGCACATAAAGATTGGACTAACTACTTAGAGTCGCTTAACCCGGAAGATAACTCTATCTGGGAAGCGGCCGCTAAGTACAAAAGATGCTACAACAACATTCCGCCCCTTAATGGCCCGCAAGGAATTGGATACACTGACTCTGAAAAGGCTGAATCGCTTGCCGATCACTTTGCCGATCAGTTTCATACACACAACATTTCT
This sequence comes from Stegodyphus dumicola, assembly GCF_044657685.1. NCBI lineage: Eukaryota > Metazoa > Arthropoda > Arachnida > Araneae > Eresidae > Stegodyphus > Stegodyphus dumicola. Next base: position 140,581,646 of record NC_140778.1, on the reverse strand, counting down.
CACCCGCTACAGAAAAATTTGTTACTGACACTGTCACAAACTTCCATTACAATCCCAACGCATACAACATTCCTCCCGTTCTCCCATCGGAAGTTCTTATGCACATCGTTAAACTTAAAACTCGTAAGAGTACCAGACGGGACAAAATCACTAATAAGATGCTTAAAAATATGGGTATCATTACTGTCTTCAAACTAGTTCACATCATAAATCTGATTCTACGATACGGCTATTTCCCCTCGGCGTGGAAAACAGCAGTTATTTCACCTCTCCTAAAACCAGGGAAAGATCCAACTGCAGCGATCAGTTATAGGCCAATCAGCTTGCTGTCGGCACTTAGCAAAGTCGCAGAGCACGTGATCCTGAGAAGACTTCTTCAGTTTGTGGAGGAAAAACACATCATCATTCCCCAGCAACACGGATTTCGGAAATCACATTCAACCACCCATCAACTATACAGAGTTACCGAACTTATCTCCTATGGATTGCAGAACAGATTAGCTACTGGTGCCATATTTCTCGATGTTGCTAAGGCTTTCGATAGGGTTTGGCTGGAGGGCCTCATAACAAAGCTCATAGTGCAGGGAGTCCCTGCCTACATTACACACACCATCTCTTCCTATCTACGTGATAGAAATTTCGTCGTTCGTGTTAATAATACATACTCCACAAGTCGTACCATTTATAGTGGCGTCCCACAAGAGTCGCTTTTAGGACCATTACTTTTTAGTCTTTACACGAACGACATTCCACACATGCACGACTCTACACTCGCAATGTACGCAGATGACACCGCAATCCTTGCCCAAAATGCATCTGTTAGTTCAGTTGTACAAACACTCCAATCCCACGTTCATGCATTGGAAACCTGGCTTCAGCACTGGAAAGTTAAGGTCAATGTTGAAAAATCGGAGGCCATTCTGTTCACCCATAAAACTAAAATGGATGCCTCCTGGCAAATTTTTATGAATAACAGTACAATTCCCTGGACCAAGCAAGCCCGATACCTAGGTATTATTCTTGATAGCCATCTCACATGGAAGCCCCACATTGACCATGTTATTACAAAGTACCGAGCTCGTAAAAGTGTACTCAACCCCTTAATTGCTCGGGACAGTGGTTTATCTTTAGCAAATAAGTTACTCCTTTATAAATCCATGTTACGACCCATCCTAACATACGCAGGTCCCGCATGGGGCTTCGTATGTGACTCTCGGATGAAAAAATTGCAAGTGAGCCAGAATACCTACCTACGACAAATTACGCGCTGCCGGTGGTTCATACGTAACGAGGCATTGCACAGGGAATTAAATACTCCCACCATACGTGATTTCATCAAGCATCTATCAAAAAGATTTATCCGAAGGATTCCACGTACAGGCAACTGTACAATTCCTCGTCTCTCGTACAATTTTCGCCATCCTCGTTATCGTAGAAGACCACTAGCAGTGCTCAGATAATTGTCGCTGTTGTATTTCGAATGAAATCTTTATCCTTATATATTTATTGAAAAAAAAAAAAGTTTAAAAATTTATATGCACAAAGAAATGCCAAGAAAATCAAATAATCAGTAAACGCACTTGTGTATATGAGGAAAAAAAAAAAAAAAAAAAAAAAGGAAAAAAAAAAAAAGGATTTGTATATATATTTGTGATTATGTGTGTTCAAAGTTAATATAATGCTGTTGTTAATGTGTAAAAAGCTTGTAACATATGGTATCAGTTGCATACCTGTGACTTTAGCTTACTTACTGTACATAGGTTTAGCCCGAAATTACGACCGGGCTAGAACTGTTCCTGTCTCTATTTCAATGTTTTGTATTATATTGTATTGTATTTTTTGTAAATTCTGGCTCACACGGCAATCATCCGACTGTCAAATTGCTCCTAATGTTTAATATGTTATTTCTAATGTGTTGTATTTCTGTAATTAGTCCAATACTCAGTACCAGCTTTTCCTAGCATCTGATTGGTTGCTAATAACAGCCTCTCGCGCTACCTGACTCGGATTCCGAGGATGAACAACGAGGGTGACGGTCGCTCGTGTAACGAGCTCCCGCCAACGCAGGGCAATTCTCCGAATTTATGCGAAAACAATGTGGGTATTGATGAAGAAATGAGTGAGACCAGGGATCATGCTCCCTCTGTGCAATCGGCGTCGCCAGATGACGAGCGCATGAACCTCGTAATACAGTTCTACGATCTGAAGCAACAGTTTGAAGCTATCCAGAGGCAGAAGAGCTTCATGAAGCGAACTCCTTCTCCGTTGGACACTAATGGATACGATCAACTCGACCGGGCGGGTAAGTCACTTTTTCACAAGATAAATGACATTGCTAATGCTCTAGATGTTCCAATTTTTCATCTTCCCTCAACTAGAGAGGAATTTTTAAATATATTGGAGAGCGAGCGCTTAGCCAAGATGGCCGCCGCTCAATCCGCAGAAGATCCTTGCAAGCACGAGGCATCTAATCCCACGCACGAGGTGCGGGGGAAACCAGTCCAGTCTACGTCATCGCGGAAGCGAAAGACGCAGACAATAGACTCAGACGGGTTTATCACCCCCGCGGCTCGAAAGCAAGGGAAGGCGCCTATTGTGGATCTTACAATAGACGATTTGGCTTTAAACGCTAAAGATAAAAATAGCTCTATTCCAAATTCTAAATTGACAGCCATCGAAAAAAATGCTACTCCTAAAAAGGAGAGGAGTACTAACAAGTATGAGAAAATCAAAAATTCTTTAATCAATGAGCCTTCTAATGAAGCAGAAATTGTTACTGCTAGTAATAGTGAGGGAGTTAATTCCGAGCAGGCACGGAACGTTCCCCCCCACCACCACCGCAGTCTGAGATTCCGGCAATACATCTCAAAAGCAGCAAAAACTGGAAGACGCAAGTGTCTTTCATGAGAGAAATTGCCCCAAACTTACGGAGCATACTGACTGGACCTTATCTCAAAATTTTTGTTCAGACAGAGCTGGAGTTCAGGGAGGTTACCCGCTGGATGAAGCAAGCCGGCATCCAGTTCAAAACTTTCGACTTAAAGCAGGACCGGCCAGTTAAAATTGTTATCAGAGGCCTCCCTGTTGAAACTGAAATCGGGGATATCAAAGAGGAAGTTGAGGCGATGGGATTTAAAGTGCATCGCATCGTTCGGCTTACTCAGCCTGGCTCCAGACACCCAATGCCACTTGTATATTTACAAGTTATCCCACACCCCTTCCTCGATCATCTGTTTGCCGTCACTGACATGTGGGGCACAGAGATCAGCATTGAGCGTTACCGCGGCCGCAAGGGCCCTACTCAATGCTTTCGGTGCCAGGGCTTTTTCCATTCTTCGGAACTCTGCACTCTTCCAATCCGTTGTGTCAGATGCTCTGGACCCCATTGGGCACGTGAGTGTACCAAAGGATTAGATGTACCAGCCACTTGCTGCAACTGCGGTGGAGATCACCCAGCATCGTACAAATCTTGTCCCCGATACCCAGGCAACAAACGGGCTCGCGGTAAAAATTCCGCGCCTAGGACTAGGGCAGCTGCTCAAACAGCCCCCCCTCAGGGTTCTTCTAAACCCCCAGCAAACGCTGAGACAAGACGTCCCATGCCTGCTCCCGCGAGCAACGTCAGTTCACCATCTTATGCACAGATGGTGAAGAACACCACCGAACACGGATTCAAATCCACGAATCCCAGACTGCCGGTTGCAGAAGCCCCTGCAGCCCCAGCAGTGTCAGCCACAGCAGAGTGTAGCAATGATTCAGACGACGTCTTCTCATCTACACTAAAATGCTTAATTGAAATCTCCCGCAACCCAGCGGTAGACAAGCATATTCTGCTCCTTGCCTTCAAAAAAGCAATGCCTAAACTCAGGCAAGCAGATGCTTTAATGAGGGCATTTTATATTTATGAAAGCTATGTTGAGCTTTCAACCTAATTAGGCTTTTTTAGACCCATGTCTTCTGTTTTTTCAGTGATGAACCTTTAACAACGGCATAAAATTCAATTGTATAAATAACAGTTCAAACACCATCAGAGAACTGACCATTTGCACATGGAATGCCAATGGTTTAACTTCAAAAATTCACGAAGTTCGTGATTTTGTTGTAGAGCACGATATTGACGTGTTTTTAGTCCAAGAGACTCACCTTACCCCAGGGAATACTCCCAAAATTGGGAATTATGACATTTATTGTACTGACAGGGTGTCACAGGGCAGAAATCCCTGTGGCGGCACTTGTATCTATGTGAAGCGTTCGTTAAAGCACCACATGATACCGACCCCTGATTTAAATTTTTTGGAAGCGACAATCATCAAAATTTTCCTTCAAAATTCCTCCCCGCTAACAATAGTCTCAGCTTATTTACCTCCACTGTCTACAGCGCGTGGAAGGCCAGCTTTTCCTGTCAGTGATTTTGATAAAATTTTGAATATTTCAAATCACCTAATAATTGCTGGTGATCTAAATTCACGCCATACCGCATGGTTTTGTTCTAACAGGAACAGGTATGGTATTAGTCTAAATTCATGGTGCCAGAGTAACCATGTACAGATCATTGCTCCTACCCTCCCGACCTTTTACCCTCATAGAGGGTCCCCTGCAGTTCTTGATCTGGCTGCCTTTTATAACATATTCTTTCGGCATGAGATAAAAGTGATTCAGGAATTGGACTCTGATCACTACCCCGTTTTGATATCCCTAGATATTCAAAATCGATACTCAAAATTAGAGGAGCAAGTCTCAACAAATTGGGACGACTTTAGATTTATTTTGGAAAAAACTTCACTCCCTCCCATCAAAATTTCCAGCAATTCGGACTTTGACAGGCATATCAAAAGTTTGGAGTCTTTACTGAAAGAAGCGAGAGCTGCGGCTTCAAAGCCACGTAAACATCCAGGTGCTAGGCTCCCACCTGAGACTAAATTCAAAATTAAGCAGCGAAATTACTTGCGAAGAATTTGGCAAAGGTCACGAGATCCCAATATCCGTGCCCAATTTCGCAAGATACAGAACGAGATAAGGACCGAAACCCGCTTATTAAAACAAGCGGAGTGGAAAACATTCATTGAGTCCCTAACGACTGAAGACAAATCGATTTGGCGCGCAGCCGCCCGATTACGCAAACATAAAACATACATTCCGCCCCTTCAAACGGCCGATGGCGCGCAGATGGCCTACACTGACTCAGAAAAGGCAAATGTCATAGCTGACAGCCTTGCAACTCAATTCACAACAAACCACGACTCCTACTGTAACCGTCCGGTTACACAGGGGCGCATACAAGCACGGGTTAAAGATTTTCTATCACAACCTACCACACCAGAACTCAGGCCGACGGACCCTTCTGAAGTCATGGTTTTCATTGACAAACTGAAACCTGACAAGGCACCTGGCATAGATTCTATTTCGAATCGCATGATCAAAAACCTCCCCCCTATGTTTATCGTATGGATCACGGTCCTCATAAATTTAATGCTCAGGAGAAGCTATTTCCCCGACTGTTGGAAAATTGCAGCAGTCGTTCCCATTCCAAAACCGGGACAAAATTTAAACCTGCCCGTCAATTACAGACCCATCAGTCTGTTATCTTCTCTCTCTAAGATCTATGAATTTGTCTTACTTAATCGCCTGAATGAATTCTGTCGGGATAAAAATTTACTAATCCCGGAACAATTCGGCTTCCGACCTAAACACTCCACGGTACACCAGTTACTCCGTGTAGTGGAATTCATTCATGAAGGCTTTCGTAAGCGAGAGAGAACTGGAATTGTCTATCTAGACGTTGCCAAAGCCTTTGACAGGACTTGGCATGACGGGATTATTTACAAGCTCATGCAGCTTGGTTTTTCGGCTCATCTCATTAAAATTATTAACTCGTACTTGACCGGACGCAGTTTCCGCGTGCGAGTTAACCACGAATTCTCCTCTCCCCGCCCAATCTATGCTGGGGTGGCTCAAGGAAGTCTCCTCGCCCCCGCAATCTTTAACCTTTATGTAAATGATATTCCTAAGGCCCCAAATATCGATCTTGCATTATACGCAGACGATACAGCCATCATTTCTCAACACTCCAACACCCTCCAGGTAATCTCACAATTGCAGAGTTACCTTTCGACCTTAGAACTCTGGCTCGGTCTGTATAAAATCAAAATTAATGTCGCAAAATGTGCTGCCACCATGTTCATCCGAAGAAATATCCCAAATTTACCCAATTTAATGCTCTTCGGTGAACCTATTCCCTGGGTCTCTTCTTACAAATATCTAGGTGTTTTACTAGACTCAAAATTAACTTGGCAGCCTCACATCCGCAAAATCATAGCGGGTGCGACAGCTGTCAAGACCGCCCTACGCCCCCTCTTAGCTAGTCATAGCGACCTGTCAACTGATAACAAAATCTTGCTCTACAAATCAATGATTAGGCCGGTTCTTACGTATGCATGTCCCGTATGGGGCCCATGCGCACTGACTAACAGAAAACATGTCCAAATTTTTCAATCTAAAATGCTTCGGCAAATTCTAAAAGCTCCGTGGTATGTACGGAACGAAGAGATTCATAACGACCTCAAAATTATGCCCATTAATCGCTATATACAGCGACTTTCGGAAAAATTTTTCAAAAATATTCAACGTGTCGCTAATCCTGTGCTTCATATGCTACCCGTATACGATCCTGCAGTTGCTTCTTCCCGAAAGAGACCCAGAGCGGTACTCAATAGGGAATATTCGACTCTGCCTTTTAAACGGGCTAGATATGAGCACACCGATAACCACGTGAATAATTACCTCTCGTTCCTTAACCCCCCCCGCCTCTAAAGTTCTTTAATGCACACGGCATTAACTCGAGGAACCTCTTTAACGTTTCTTTAACAAGAAACATCACAGTCAAATAGGACTGCTTTAACTTACTATCATCTTTCAACTAAAATAAAACTGAAAAAGTTCCCTCTAAAACTGAAAAATATTCTTTAAATTTTAACTTCTCTCTTCTTTTAAGAAGGAACTTTCCTAGGCGCTTAACAGCATCCTTTTTGGCTTTTAAAAACCGCAATGACTAGCGGTCAAAAATAAAATGAAACATCTCCCTCCCAGCTGATCACTGACTGAACCACTTTTTCGACCTGTAAACAGGTTCCCCCCTCCCCCCCCCCACCTCGAAGAGCGCGCATCGGAATTCCCCTGCGTGCCCTTCATCTGACGTATGCCAAGAAAATGATTATCAAGGTTCAAGGAAACTTCACCTTTTATATTTCTAGTCAAAATTTTTATGGCTGCCCCTATCTAAATTATTCTGGCCCTTTTTCGGCGCAAAATTAAGACCTTCTGAGTTTTTTGCCTTTTTTTGACTCAGTGTGAAGGCACTTACTCCAAGTCATTCGGCTTATCAAAATTTTTACCCTATTTGACAATACCCTCTTTCGGATGATTAAATTTCCTTTGAAGAAGTGGAGGTAAAGGCGTAATTGCCTATGAACTCCGTAAATTGCACTTCCTTGATCCTTGATCCTTGCTACCTGACTCCACCCCTTTTCTCCCGCAGCGTGCCATGATTTCGCACATGGACTTTCCACTTTCGACCAATCAGCGTAGCGCCTGCTCTGTAGCACCTTTCGCTTTATTGAGAACACTTTCAATGTGAAGGCGCCAGGTTAATTTAGAATCAAGTACAACTCCTAGGTACTTGTAAGAGTTTGACCAGGGAACATAGTCGTCAAAGAATTTAATATTAATGGAAGGGTACGGGAGGGGGCTACGTTTGAATATCATAGCAGCACATTTAGCAACATTAATTTTTATTTTCCAAGTGATGAGCCAGTGCTCAAGGCTAGAGAGATAACTCTGAATGTTATGGAATAAGTTTTCCAGGCGACTCAGGCGAACGCAGTTTGCTAAAGCGGGCTCCCGCGCGGTTGCGCTATCCCGGGATAACCAATGTTGGCGATTTTCGAACTTGTGATTTTTACTGAGCATAGAATGTTCCTGAAATGTAGAGAAAATACAAAACATGTGGTACAGAGAACAAAAGATGGGAAGATGGGCCGAAAATAACATGTCCGAACATTACAGATGAAAGGATTGTTGTAAGAAAAGTCGCCGAAGGATCAATTTCTCTGCAAAACTGTGAGCGAGATGGCTGAAGAAACTGCTTCTGTGCGCTTCTCCTCGGATTACTTCTTGCTTTTCTAAGGTGCGTCTTTTTGTGCTGTCTTTAGTGTTTCGGCTCGATTCACCATGGAAACGGCGAACAGCGCGGCGAATATTTCTCCTACGGAGGAAAATTTTCCCCCTCTTTGTGATACTTCGGCTTCTACCGGCGGCGAGGAAGCTAAGCCTACCTCGTGGTCCGACGTGATGGAAAATAACGACACTCTGGATACTGATACGGTCTCGATCGAAAACGGTTTTTCTGAAAAGGAATCATTGGAATTTCTGCGAAACGTTAACAGGCTAAATCCCACAAATATTAATATCATTAAGAAATGTGTTTCTATTAATGTGCAAGTTGTTAAGAAGTTGGATCAGGCTCACGCGGATGCAGTCATCAAGTTCTACGGTGTGTGCCTTGAAAAATTACAAGCTGCTATCCAACGGGATTGCGGGCTTTTGGATACGCCAGTGTTTTTAGGTGATCATATAATTCGTGAAATCAAGCAAAATGTGAAAATGTATCAAGATTACTCCGTGGACCTGCAAGGTAAGTGTGCATGGTTATGTTATAATCTGTACGACTCTGCTAAACTTGTTTTAGATGTTGAATGTAACGTTAATGTAAGTAATTCTAATGGCACCAAAATTGTGAAAAATAAAAGGAAAAATTCGGCTAAACATGCCAAAATTAATGATGACGATGGTTTTCAGAAACCATCAAAAACTGCAAAGGGTGTTCGGCTCACACAGCCCCAGGCTATCCTGCCTTTGCAAAACAAATTTGCTAATTTATCGGTGAAAAATCCCAATAATGAAAATTCTCATGATGTTGTAGATGAACATGTAAATTCTTGTATTGAAAGTGTTGTTAAAAATTCTGATAATGCATGTAATAATGGTTCTGATAATATTATTGATAATGCAAATTACGTAAATCAAACTGGTGATGTAAATCCTCAGATAGGTAACCCGCACCCGCAGTATGACTTGCAAGCCCCCCCTCCTATCATGGTCAGGCCGAAAGTCGGCACCAAATATTATGAGTTTTTGAAAGAGGTAGCTACAGAACTACCAGATTGCAAGTTCTTTGGCCGGGTAACTGGCGAATTTCTAAAAGTACTCCCTTCTACTGCCGATGACCATCGGACTCTCAGTGAATTCTTCCTGACTCATAAGATTGAGCATTACGTAGTAAACCCAAAAAGTAAAAAACCAGTCAAGGTCCTTATTAGAGGTCTCCCCATAGACGCAGATGTAAACATTATAGCAGAGGCACTGCGTGACTTAAATTTCAATATTAATAAAGTAGTGCAATTAACTAAATACCGCACCAAGGCACCCATGCCGCTATATCAGGTACAAATCTTTCCAGACAAAAATTTGGAGGATATTTACAAAATCAAGCATTTGATGTACTTTAATATTACTGTCGAAAAATATATTAGCAAAAACCAGGTCCCGCAATGCCATAACTGTCAGAAATGGCATCATTCCTCAGGCAATTGCCACGTTGCACCTAGGTGCGTCAAATGTGCGGGTTTTCATAAAACCGAAAACTGTGATAAACCTGGAAAAATTGAAAATCCGGTTTGTGTAAACTGCCTTGGGCCACACGTGGCCTCGTATAGAGGGTGCCCCAGGTTCCCTACATATAAAAAAGTTAATAAAAATAATAATACCAAGCCAGGAGTTAGCTATGCCCAGGCAACTAAGAATTCTACTAAAATCAGCAATGCCTCTGCCACAGGTGTCTCTGCGGATGCGGGTCAGGCAAAAATGATACGCCCTAACAAGGCTGATTTACCGAACTATGTAAATAAATCAAATCCCAGGCAAGAAAATGCTATCAAACCTAATTCTGAATTTACAAGCAATGACAAGAAAAATTTTAGTCATGGGTCAAATGATATTTTTGAGCTCATGAACATTATGAAGGAAATCGAAAACATCTTTGGATGTAACTTAAGTAAGATTATTAATGTATACAAAAGTAAACTGCCCGAACTAAGGAAATGTGAGCATATTCTGGATAAGATCCAGGTCCTGCATATTATGCTTGAGGAAATTCACGGGCTCGCACAAAATGAGGGATAATGAATAATGATCTTATAATTGTAACATGGAACGCAAACGGATTGTACCATAAATTGGATGAATTACGCATTTTTGTAAATGAGCACTGTCCTGATATTTTACTCCTACAGGAACACAAGCTTAGTCCACACACGAACGTCCAGATCGCCAACTACTGTGTTTACAGGCTCGACCGGGAAAGGACCAACAGCCATCCAGGAGGTGGACTTCTAATCCTCGTCAAGCGCTCCATCACCCATCATCACACAACACTGCCACAGCTTTTAGGCCTTGAAGCCATAGCTATTACAGTCACTACACTCACCTCACATCCACTCACTGTTATCTCTGCCTATGTACCCAGCAACAAAAGATCACAAGCAAATATTGCGCAGGACTTTGAAGCGCTATTCCAACTTAACAGGAAAACTATCATAGGCGGAGACTTCAACGCACACCACCGCGCATGGAACTGCAGTAGATCAAACTACCTAGGCTCTGTAATTCACCGATTTGCCACTGAGGCTGGTGTTACCATTGCAGCTCCAGACACACCAACACGCTACGGTGCCAGAACAGCAAATGTTCTGGATTTCTTCCTTTTAAAAGGTTGTTTTCACAGATCTATTCAGACCCTCACCGAGTTATCCTCAGACCATAATCCGGTCATGATACAGGTGGGAACTGCTGTTTGTAGCACACCACACAAAAAGGCCTTTATTACAAACTGGGCAGGATATGCCAAAGCCTTAAACAACACCACATTACACATTCCAACAGCCACCACGGGTGATGAGTTAGATGCTTTAGTCCAAGATTTTACTTCAAACTTGACAACTGCCTTGGATGCAAACAGCATACCAGTCATTCACCGGCACAAAGCAACTGATCCGGAGCTCAAGAAACTTATACAAGCAAGAAACACTGCCAGAAAGATCTGGCAAAGGCATCGATTCCCGGCAGATAAAACCACCCTCAATAGACTAAATCATCTGGTCAGGACTCGAACCTACAACCATACACAACGCGACTGGACCAATTATCTCAAGTCCCTCTCAGCGGATCCTAGCTCTGTTTGGAAGGCGGCTGCCAAACTCAAGAGATGCTACACAAATATTCCGCCCCTAAACGGCCAACAAAATATTGCCCTCACAGATATTGAGAAAGCTGAGTCACTAGCTGATCACTATGCTTCTCAATTCTGCACAAACAACATTTCTCACCCTCAAACAGAACACCTTGTTAACACCACACTCACAGAATTCCTTTCAAAACCACGCACGGACAACATCACTCCTGTCAGACCCTCGGAGGTCTACGGCTACATTGAAAAGCTGATCATCAAGAAAAGCCCTGGCATTGATAAAATCTCTAACAAAATGATCAAGAACATGGGCACACTCATGATACTGAAGTTTACTGCCATCATCAATGCTATTCTTAGACTTGGATACTATCCAATGCCTTGGAAGATTGCAATTATCGTACCAATCCTAAAGCCTGGGAAGACTCCTACTGATCCAGCCTCCTACAGACCAATCAGTCTTCTGTCCTCGCTCAGCAAGGTGGCAGAGCATATCATACTGACGAGAATCCAAGACTACATGGATAATAAAAATATAATTATCCCTCAGCAACATGGATTTAGGAAGAATCATTCCTCTGTCCACCAGCTGTACCGGGTGACAGATTACATCTCCAAAGGACTGCAGGAGCGGCAGACCACAGGCGCCATCTTCCTTGATGTAGCTAAGGCCTTCGATCGTGTTTGGCTGGAGGGCCTCATGCACAAAATCATCACTCTGGGCTTCCCAGATTACATCACAGCCATCACCTACTCCTATCTTAAGGATAGACACTTTGTCGTTCGTGTCAACAACACATACTCAACCACACGGGCTATCAGGGCTGGGGTCCCACAGGGGAGCCTCCTTGGGCCTATTTACTACAATATTTACACGAACGACATCCCACAAACACCACACACCACCCTGGCTATGTATGCTGACGATACGGCAATACTCTCAAAAAATGCATCTACCGGTCCAGTTATACAAGCACTTCAATCTCACATCCACACACTCGAGTCCTGGCTTACTGCCTGGAAATTTAAAATCAATGTGGACAAGTCGGAGGCGATCTGGTTTACAAAAAAAGTTCGTACCGAATTGGAGGACATCCTCATGTATAACACTCCTATTCAGTGGACTAGGCAAGCCCGATACCTAGGCATCACTTTAGATAGGCGGCTCACATGGACCCCACACATTACACAACTTATTGCCAAGTTCCGTGCTCGTAAACGAACACTTACCCCTTTAATTAGCCGGAAATCCGTTCTCTCTATTGATAACAAGTTGCTCATTTACAAGACCCTTTTGCGTCCCATACTTTCTTATGCCTGCCCTGTTTGGGGATATACCAGCCATACCAATATTAATAAACTGCAAGTCTTGCAGAATGTTACGCTTAGACAATTATCTAGAAGCCGTTGGTTTATTAGAAATACGGCCATTCACGAGGAGTTGGAAATACCAACTATTTCAAATTACTTTGCACTCCTTGCAAAAAAATTTTACCATAACATTCCTAATGTTAATAATAGCTCAATTATAGTACCCCATTATGACTACTCACTGGATATTAATAGCAAGCGGCCGCTTGCGATTCTAAGACATCTAAATTAATTCATTTTTACAACCTATTTATGTAAACACCCTCCCCTACTTCAGTTTTGTTTTTGTTTTCTCTTTGATCCTATGAATAGTTGTGTACTGCCGCCTGGCACTTTACCTTTGTAAATAATGTACATATCTCCCATATTTTATTTTATATTTGATATATGTTTTCCATGTAATACTTAAGTATCTTTGTATTTATGTTGTATTATATATTATGAGTGGTCACACGGACGCTTGTTCGGACTAAAAGGAATTTCTTTTCATGAAGCCCCTGGTATGGACTCTATTTCCAATCGTATGATTAAAAATTTACCCACCCATTATCTATTTTTATTAGTAATGCTTATAAATTTTATGATACAGCATTGCTATTTTCCTCAAAGCTGGAAACAAGCACTTATTGTGCCTATTCCAAAACCAGGCCAAAGCCTTTCTAACCCTCAAAATTATAGACCTATCAGCCTCCTATCCTCGTTATCTAAGATATACGAGTTTGTGTTACTTAAACGCCTGAATGATTTTCTCCGAAATCACAACGTTCTGATTGATGAACAATTTGGATTTCGAGCAAAACACTGCACCACGCACCAGCTGCTGAGGACAGTGGAGTTCATTCACGAAGGGTTTCGTAACAAAATGCTTACTGGCGCTTTATTTCTTGACATAGCCAAAGCATTTGATAGGACTTGGCATATAGGAATTATTATCAAGCTCATACGACTTGACGTTTCGGCCCATTTAATTCATATAATTAATTCGTACCTCACTAATAGATCTTTTTCTGTACGAGTTAATTCTATCATTTCGACACCCCGTCCTATACTAAGCGGCGTCCCCCAAGGGTCACTTTTAGGCCCAATTTTGTTCAACATTTTCATAAATGACATACCAAAATCACCAAGTATTACTCTTGCACTTTATGCAGATGATACGGCCATCCTAGCTCAACACAAACGCCTGGAAAACTTAGTCCGAAACATTCAGAGTTATCTCTCTAGCCTTGAGCACTGGCTCATCACTTGGAAAATAAAAATTAATGTTGCTAAATGTGCTGCTATGATATTCAAACGTAGCCCCCTCCCGTACCCTTCCATTAATATTAAATTCTTTGACGACTATGTTCCCTGGTCAAACTCTTACAAGTACCTAGGAGTTGTACTTGATTCTAAATTAACCTGGCGCCTTCACATTGAAAGTGTTCTCAATAAAGCGAAAGGTGCTAGAGCCCAACTTTTCCCATTTTTAGCTCGGAAGAGCCAACTGTCAATTAAAAACAAAATTCTTCTCTATACATCAATTATAAGACCTGTCTTCATGTATGCATGTACAATCTGGGGTACTGCTGCAAAAACTCATGTGAAAAAACTTCAATCCTTTCAAAGTAAGACCCTACGTATGGCCCTGAATGCAGCCTGGTACGTCCGTACAGATGTGATTCATTCGGACCTAAATATTAAACCTGTAGATTACCATATTAAAAAGCTTAGTCAAAATTTATTCCTCAAAATTGAACAGATTGATAACCGAGCACTTCAGCGGATTCCTGCATACGATCCTGCTATTCGCAGCTCACAGAAGAGACCGAGAGCCGTGATTGGCCGAGAGTTCGGCATCTACCCTCCATCCAAAAGGGCAAGACACGCCCTCTCAACATCAGATGTTAAAAGATGTGAAGACGGAAAGAAAATTTTTGACATCCAAAAACTTAGAGGTCTAAATATTCAAATGGCTAGATACAAAGCACGGCCAGGTCCCGTGCAATGTCACAAATGCCAGCGCTATGGACACACACGGGATCTGTGTCATTACACACCAAGGTGCCTCAAATGCGCACAATTACATGAAACGTATTTATGCAAACAGAATAAGGAAACTGAAAAACCTACTTGTGCCCTTTGCGGGCAAGAACACGTATCTTCATACCGTGGATGTGTTAAAAACCCGGAAAACATTAAGAAAAAATTAGCCGCCGAAAAGGCCGAAAAGGAAAAAAGGAAAAATATGCAGGCCTTCCAACTTAACCAAAACGAATTCCCTAAACTACCTGAAAAACCAGCAAAATCACCCATACCTAATAACAGCAATAATAGCCCAAGCAATTGTGACAATATTAATTCCAACAATGAAAGTCAAGAAACACCAAGTTTCTTTACTTGGATTAAAACCCAAATGCAACAAGCAAAAACGTATTTTAAAAAATTTAAAGAAGCAAAATCACTCATAGAAAAGCTAGAAGTCCGCATGGCCGCAATGGATTATTTCATGAACCTTGATTATGAATTTTAAACCCAACCAATTTAATCCCAACCTTATCTCAACTACCAATAGTTTCCTAAAAGTTGCCTTCTTCAACGCAAATGGAGTCTGCAGACAAAAAGATGAACTCCACGCCTACCTAAATCACCATAAAATAGATATAATGCTTCTGAATGAAACACATCTTAATAGCAAAACCCGCTTCAATCTGGAAGGCTACAAAGTCATAAGGACCGACCGCCCAAACAACATCTTAGGGGGTACAGCAATCCTCATTAAAAATCATATTAAATTCACTCCTCTAAAAATAAATACCCAGAATATCGAAAATACTGCTGCACTTGTCTACTCAGGCTTCAATGAACCTTACCTTTTCATTTCTGCATACAATTCACCAAGTAACAACCTCCTCTCTGCAGACCTTGATAGACTGACTGATTATAGGTACCCCACTCTCATCGCGGGGGACCTAAACTCTAAAGATCGTAGCTGGAACTGCAATGTTAACAACCGCAATGGCTCTGCGCTCAGAAATTATGCTCTTAACAATGAAATCAGAATTATTGCCCCAGAATTACCCACGAGATATCACTTTGATGGTCGTGCGGATATCCTCGACATCCTCATCCTCAAGAATATCCAGTCCACACCTTATCTTGAAGTGACTGAAGAACTCTCTTCTGATCACCTACCCATAAATTTCGACTTTTATGGATTCTATCCTCCCCTCATTAAACCTAAATTTAATATAAATTGGAGTATCTTTAAAAATAAACTCATGAATATATCTAATAACAATAGCATGAATACCACTGAAGAAATTGAAAACTGCATAAAATACTTAACTGACAATATTCAACAGGCTATGAATTCTGCAGCATATATCCAAAGGAAAAATAACTACTTCAACCTCCCACAAAATATCATCGACCTAATCCAACATAGAAATAGGAAAAGAAAATATTGGCATCTCTCTAGAGACCCCCGGGACAAAAGAGAAGTGAATTATCTAACACGCAGAATCTCGCAAGAAATTAAACATCATAGATCTGAAAAATGGGATGCTCTACTAGAAAATATTGAAATTCAGCCAAATACAGTCTGGAAAATAGCAAATTCTCTACGCAATAAAAACCCAAACTATAAATACCCTATCAACTATCAAGGTAACATCGCCTATTCCGAAGCTGAAATAGCTGAAGCTATGGCAGATGATCTAAGCAAGATTTTCGACCATCATACTGAAGATACCCCCCAAGATTACACCATCAACAATGAAGCCGAAGAAATTAAACTTCAGCGCACCAGATCCTATATAAATTTCACTTCCACAGATGAAGTCACAGAAATTATCAAAAATCTTAAAAAGAAGAAAGCACGGGGCTTTGATAACATTAATAATGAAGCTATCCAAGCACTTCCTCAAAACTGCATTACCTTACTTTGCAATATTTTCAACGCCTGCATCCGGCTCTCTTACTTTCCAAAAATTTGGAAACACTCCCTGGTAATAATGATCTTAAAACCTGGAAAAAGCCCAAAAGAAGTCACTAGCTACCGACCTATCAGTCTGCTCCCTACAATTAGTAAAATATATGAAAGAATTATTCTAAGAAGACTAAAGGATTACACAATAAATTTAAACCAAATTGATAATCAGCAATTTGGATTTAAGAAAGGACACTCAACTGCGCACCAAATACTAAATTTAATTGAACATGTTGCAGTTGAATTCCAAAAGAGGAATACTGTTGCGGCATGCTACCTCGATTTCGAAAAAGCTTTCGATCGAGTGTGGCATGCTGGCCTTATTTACAAGCTTTCTAAACTTCAAATTCCTACAAATCTTATTAAAATCATCATTTCTTATTTAGAAGATAGAACTTTTCAGGTGAGATGTGGAGATACTCTCTCTAATATAAAAAATATCTACAGAGGACTCCCTCAAGGCTCTGTCCTCTCTCCTACAAATTTCAATATTTACGCTTATGACATGCCAAGTCCAACCTCTGCTAAAATCCTCAAATATGCAGATGACACAGTGATTCTATCAAATTCAATAAACCCGCAGTATGCCATTGATAAACTTGACTCTCATGTTCAAAGAATATCTAACTGGTGCAAATTCTGGAAAATTAATTTAAACCCTTCAAAGTGCTGTATCGTCCTTTATCGCCGATATAAGAAAAACTACCCAATCAATATTAATATTAAAATTGACAATAATTTGATCCCACAAGCCAATAGCTACAAATACCTTGGAGTTTATATTGACAACAAACTCACCTTCAAAGAACACATAAATTACATTTGCAATAAAGCAAATGCCGCCTTTATGGCTATTTACCCAATCATGGGAAGGAAATCCAAACTAAACCTCAATACTAAAAGGACTCTTTTCCTCACTTTAATAAGACCAATTCTTCTCTACGCCGCCCCTGCTTGGGCTACGGCAAACAAAACTAACAGGAAGAAACTCAGCGTTCTCCAAAATAAAATCCTCCGGGCAATGACAAACGCACCTTGGTTCGTTCGTAATAATCAACTTTATGAAGATCTAAACATCCCTGAATTTCAAGATGCTATTCTAAGATCTACGCATAACTTCTTTGAAAATGTTGCAAACTCGCAGCATGATAACATCAGATCTCTCATAAACTACGACCCCACAGAGGAAAACGTAGTGAAAAGACCGCGAACGATACACCATAATACAAAATGGTAACTGTAAATATTGTATATATAATTTTATTTCATCATCTCTTCATTTATTCAAGATTTCACTCCTTGTTTCACTGTTTACATTTCGTGTTGTTTACATTAGCTCAATGTTTATTTTGAAGCAGCAGTATCGCCGGTCAGTACTTGGGAGGGTGACCACCCAAGCACGCAGCGATCTGTGACCTTCCACTGCAAAGACGGACTTGTCAAAGAAAGGACTTTGTACACAATTGCCGTTGGACTTTGCATTTAACTTTGAATTAAGTGCTTTTACAGAATTATTGATTTTTTACGTTTATAACTCGTTCGCGTGTCATCTCAATTTTATTGAATGCAATTGCAATCCGCATCAACGAATCAGATTCAAGACCTCTGATCACATGACTTACTCCCACGTATCCCTGCTCATTACCGCCTCTCAACTGCACTAGATTAAAGCTCCAGGCACCACTCCTGTATGCTACGTTTTAATTGAACTTTAAATAGTTTTTCATACCTAAGATTACCCTGCTTTGCCATCAAAAGTTTCTCTTACCTAAGGGCACGGTGCTTACGCACCCTATTTTTAATAAACGCTAATGGCTGAGGCCGGATAAATATTGGTCAATACTCTTTGCAGTAAATACCAAAAGTTAGAATGACGACTTGACTTGACTCAACATCAGTTCCAGCTCGCGCGCCAAGAAGGAAGGACGTCTCTTCAGCGAGCTGCCATATAATTGCTTATTACATCTTCTGCAACCACTTTCAAGATCTTCAAGCAAAGTTATCAATCCGTTTACTTAAGAATCACATCTCCCGCAGATTTCAAATCTGCCTAAGAATATTTTCATCGCGATCTCTATAATTATTTGCACTCCCTAACACAAGCCACATGCCAATGAGCCTATTAATCGTAAAATCTTTCCTATCCGCTTTTTGCTTTAGTGTTTGTACTGTGTATATAAAATTATAAAAAACCAAAAAAAGTATAAAATACAAAAAAATTTTAAAAACCAAAAAACTTATAAAAAAATTATGAAACTTAAGTTTTTATTTCTCATCTCTATCCCTAAACTCTCTCGAGCCTGTGGCTCCCTCTAGTGTGCATCAAGTAAATCACTTATGCCAAATTTTTCTTATTTCTGCTCGCTTTTATTAATTCTGATGTGGAGGTAGATGGTTTTGAACCATAGGAACTCCGAAATTTTTAAATCATTGGCATTGGCAAACGATCACTCCTTTTGGATCCACTTGCGGTAACTGTCCCAGTCCAGTAGGCGGACAGTTCAGTATCTATAGATCTTTTTACTTAAAACTAAAAATCAAGGTTCTGGTACCTTCGGTACCAAAAAATGTCCTTTTTCAGGGCACCCACTGATATGACGGACTTGGATATATCGTTCAGATCATCAAAAACCTTTCCCTTAAGGAAATCAGATTTTGTAAAATCTCCTAAGAAAACAAGTAGGAAAAAGCAAAAGATGTCGGAATCTGAAACTGAAGAACCAAATCCGAATTATTCCAGCAAGGAGAAAGCATTAACTGAATTCCTAGAAAGCCTAGGAGGAGCAGATAAAACGGCACAAACATTGATGGATATTGTAAAAAGGGCGAAACAAACAGAAGAAGATCCAGAGGTAAGGAGAAGAGAAAGGGAAAGAATTAGAATTCAGAGAGAAGAGCAAGAAACAGGCAAATGGATCTCACCACGAAAGGTGGCAAAAACACCACAGAACAGTGAACCGATGGAAATTGCTCAGACAAACCGATATGAAAAATTAGAAGTTGATCAGAGGAATGATGAGGCAGAACATAACACAGATGAAAAACCACCACCTATTGTATTCCAACAGGAAAAGGTCGAATGGATGAGTATTGTTAAAGACTTGAGGAAAACATGCGAGGAAGAATTCGATGCTCAAATGAAATCAAATGCGATTTTTGTTTATGTAAAAACATCATCCGACTACAGAAAAACTACTAAATTTTTGCAAATAAGAGGCATCCTGTTTCATACTTATCTTATGCAACACGAAAAACCCATAAAGGTAATATTAAAAGATTTGCCGTGCAATATAACAGAAGAAGCGATCCACGAGGACCTAGAGAGACGAAAATTTCCGATACTGAAAGTAAAACAATTCAGAAGAAGCCCAAAAAATAATTTTGAAAAACTACCTATTTGGCTACTGGAACTCAAGAAAAATACTAGCGGCTACGCAATTAATAAACTTAACAACATGTTCAGCTTTAATATAAAAATTGAAAAATATAATCCAAAAAAGAGACCTACACAGTGCTTCAGATGTCAAGAGTGGGGACACTCGCAACATTTATGCACTAATAAAGAATGATGCTGCAAATGTGGAGAAGAACACCGTAGCAATCTATGCAAGTTAAAAAATGAAGAAGATCCCACCTGTCTATTCTGTAAAGAAAAACATGTAAGCAGTTACCGTGGATGTATTGAATATAAAAAGAAGTTCGAGAAGGTAGAAAGAAAAAATTTTCTCCCGAAATCTAAAGACTACAAAGTACGCACTGATGATTTCCCAAAGCTAACAACGGAGAGCAGAAGAGTTAATACACGAACTGAAAATCCGCTCTATAGTGAAAAAGTTAAGGGCAAAATTAAGGAAATACCGAAAGAAATTAATGAAGCAATGCAATGGTTACAAGACGCAAAAATCCAAGATTTTATCAGCAACATTATCAAACATATGGACAATATAAAGAAGGCAAAAAACACTAGCGAAAAATTTGCCGCCGGCTTTCGAGCAGCGATGTATATCATGAAGATCGCCGAAGAGGACAATTAGTAGGATTATTTTAAAAAGAAGGAATAAATGGATCCTTGATCCTTGATCCTCAGACTTTTAAGTAGTATCAGCCCTACTGGGCTTTGACTAATATAAATCTCTTCGATGACATCATGGAGTATTCGTAAAAGCTTTAATAAAAGCTATTTTTGGCAATAATCAAAGTTGAATTTCAGATGTTGGAGTCTTCCTTTGAAACATCTGTGCATTTTAAAAAATTCTTGAAAAATATAATATTCACACAATAATAATAATTCACACAAAATATCAGTAATAATTAGAAAAAATATAAGTAGTAAAAATTTTTTCTAGGTTAAATACAGAGAAGATAAATATAATACAAGTCCTATTTGTGTTTAGCGTTCGGTAGGACCGAACCGTCGATCTCGTTGGGCAAAAATTTTCCTTGGTCTGTGCCACTCGGCTACGTCATCATCGGTATTCTAAGCGCTAATAAGGGCTTATACGAAGAGTTCCAGTGCTTGTAGGGCGAAATCTAACTTTTCATTTTCATTTGAGACTTTTGTGAACTTGTGGTAAGGATCTTTTAACTTGAATATCAGTGATTTAAATTCGTCTAAGTTTTTGACGTCAGATAGTTTAGTTTTTTCTATTTCTTTAGGTGCCGTAACGTTAGCGTATGTCTTCTTATTGCTGTTTTCTGTGATCGGTTCTGGATTTTGTGTATTTAATTTGGGGAAGTCATCTTTTTGCGGAATTTTTTGCTTTTGTAGGAATTTTTTGCTTGGATGTTCAGGACAATCTAGGCTTGTAGCGGCGTGAAAACCGCTACAAAGCACGCATCTTGCTGGAATTTCTTTTTTCTCTTTTATTGGGCATTGATATGAAAGGTGATTTTCTAGGCATCGTGGTAAGTTGTGGCCACAGTATCGACACGTACTTCACTCATCGAGTGAAGTCTTATTGTTTTTTGCTCTCTCTTCATCTTGATTTTTTGTAAGTATGATTTTGCTTCTACAATCCACCTGATTGCCAGAACAATGTCAATTGATAACAAAGGCAAATCCCTCAATAAACCGAGGACGACGACTGATTTTGACAATGAAGTCCAACAAATTGTTCATCACATTCAAGAGCTCAAAGATGCCATAGTTAAAGTTCAACAACTTCCTATCACAAAAGAAAGCGTTCAGCTACGTCGCTCAATGCAAGCCGAACTCAAAACCCAAGACTGACTGACTGACTGTTTGTATATTGCCAGAATGCAGCACATGGCCGCTTGTCTGGCTCCATAAATTACCATGAAGGCACATCGCAGTAGTACAATCATCAGTTTAGAGAGGTAGTTGGTAAAAAGGGGGCCAACATCGCAGACCAAGCAAGGAGACGATCATGGACAGACGGGTAGTGTGTAAGTCATCATGTGCAATAACGAGAAACATAAATACAAAATACATAAATAAATACAACTTTTAAAATAAAGATACAATCATAAAGTAAAAAATAATATAAATTACAAGATGCTTTACAATATTTACAATTCTTGATTATGTTGGAAAATTAGAGTCGTGAGTGAGGTGAGCCGCGAGAGGTCTCAGTTTTTCGTCGTCAGAGAGGATAATATACTTAAAAGTATCAAATATAGCAAGATGGTCACAGTTTAGTGCTTTATTAAAAAATTGTGTATTCAGCTTGTGCAGATGTTCTTTAATTGAATGGAGTTGAAAGTCATGATGCAATGTGTCGTTACTAACGTACATATGTACATTAGTCATTTGTCTAAGCATTTTATTCTGTATAATCTGTAACTGGTTAAGTTCATTAACTTTTACAGTGGCCCATGCAGGTGACGCATAAGTTAAAATAGGCCTGATCATGGTAATATATAGAAGTCTTTTCCTGCGAAGATCCAGGCTGGAGTATTTGCCAAGTAAAGGCCTGAGGCAGTTAATAATGCTGTAAGCTTTTCTCTTCAAGTTTTTGATATGATTTTTCCAGGTGAGTTGTCTGTTAAATACAACTCCTAAGTAAGTGGCTTCTTCAACATGCGGGACTGTTTCCCCAAACAGTGTAATATTTTCATTTAATTGTATAAGTCTGCGTTTCTTCCTAATCATTAATAGGTTTGATTTCTGTGCATTAATAGAGATACGCCATCTTTGGCACCATTCTTCAATGTCAGGCATGCGTAGTTGTAGCTTGAAAATAGCATGTTTGGCGCTAGCGGACTTAACGGCTAAAGCCGTGTCATCCGCGTAGCAACCAAGAAAATAGTTAGGATCATTGTCAACATTAGGGAAGTCTGCAACGTAAAGGAGATATAAAATGGGTCCCAAAATTGATCCCTGGGGGACTCCAGCATTTATTGGTTTGACACAAGAAGAGTCATCTCCTATGGAAACTGAAAAAGTCCTGTTAGAAATGAAAGAGACGATAAGCAAGATGATCTCTCTGTCAAGATTGTGATGAATTAATTTGTAGATAAGTCCTTCATGCCAGACGCGGTCGAAAGCTTTCGCCACGTCCAGCATGAGGAGAGCCACATTTTGATTTTTGTGCAGTGCGTCACCGCAAAACTCAACCAATCTAATCAGTTGCTTGGTGGTGGAAAGTTGGCTGCGAAAACCGAACTGCTCAGGTGGAAGTACAGATAAGTATGGTCTTAGTCTGGTAAGTATAATTCGTTCAAAAATTTTCGCAAATCCGGCGAGCAGGCTAATGGGCCGGTAACCATCCGGTTTTGTGATGTCTTTTCCGGGCTTTGGAATTAAAATCATTTTTGCATGCTTCCATGCAGTGGGAAAATAGCTCATGTTCAAACATGCGTTAAGGATGCTTGTATATTTAGTGACACAGTTATCAGGTAGATTTTTGATAGCGTTGTTGCTAATTGTATCATAGCCAGGTGCTTTCTTAGCTTTGAGTCTTTTGATAACTTCTTTAACCTCAATAGGCGAAGTGAACTTGGTAGGATTTCTAGCGGTCGGTGCGTTTAGCCAGTCTCTAATGAAATAGGAAACTTCATAAGTAAAATTGATGTTTCTGGGTTCTCTGTTCGGCATAAATTGTTGTTCAAAATGATTAGCAAAGATCTGTGCTTTTTCACTATTGGTGGTGGCAACGTGATTGTCCGAATAAATAGGTCTATTGCTGCAAGGCTTGCGTTTTAAGTTTTTAGCAAATTTCCAAATAGAGCCGTCAGCAGGGTTGAGATTGAGAAGTTTCTCTTCCCAAACTTCGTTACGGTATTCAGCAATTTTCTTTTTAATATCTCTGTTTAATTTATTCCAGTCTCTTTTAACATATGGACTCCAGGTCAAGTGCCATCTTTTGCGTAATTTATTCCGTGCGGAAATAAGATCTCTAATATTGCGGGGGAGAAAATTGGCGAATTGCTCTCTGCTAATTTCTTTTGAGGCATTATTAATGGCAGATTTGACGCCATTAGTCAAGTTTTCAATTGCAACGTCAACATCTTTCCTGGTTTTGAGTGGACCGATATTCGGGGGATTAATCTGAAGAATATCTTTATAGAGATTCCAGTCAGTGAGTTTAATTTTATTTGCATTTTTATCCCTGGCGACTCCTAGGGTGGCAACCACTGGCAGATGATCAGACGTGAGTTCGTGGAGAACTTCAATAGTCATGGGAAAGGAAGTATTAGTAAGAAGGAGATCTAAAATCTCTGCTCTGCGAGGATCATTTGGCCGGTAAGTATATTCAGCTGGCGCCTCTAATGCAATGGGGTGATTCGTAATAAAATCATGTAGAATTTTTCCATTTTTATTTGTCTGTCTACATCCCCATTCTTTATTTTTTGAATTAAAGTCCCCAGCAACGATAAACTGATGATTGTCAGGGCAAATACTTTTCAGAATATCTTCATTAAGCTCAATATCGGGTGGGTTGTAAAAAGCACTAAAATAAACAGTCCCTATGTAAGGTAGTAAAATTGAAACTGTGACCATTTCATTTGTGGAGTTTCTTTTATCGGAAATAAAACAAGATTGCAGGGAGTTACGTACATAGATTGCGACTCCTCCACCTCTTTGATTCAAGCGATCACATCTATATGTGCGATAATTATTAATATTTATGTTCTTACACGGAGTGGCGTAAGTCTCAGAAATTAAAGCGATGTCAATCTCATGAGTAGTGAGGAAATTGTGTAGTTCCGTGATTTTTTTAAGAATGCTGTGAGCATTCCAATAAACTGCTCGAATGGGGGCCTTATTAATGTTGTGATTGGCCATTATGGTCTCCGGATTGATGAGTTTCTTGAATTACCGCTTTGGTCTGTTGAATTTGCTGTGAAAGCAAAAAGCCTGAGCTTTTAATTACATTAACAAGTTCAGCCAAGTCGGCGAACACCTTTTTCGCTTCACTAATCGTGTCAGAATATATTCCAGTAGAGAGAGCTTGTGCGTAGCTTTTGCTTTCTACTACTCTGCTTGTGTAGGCTTTTACTTTCTCTTGTTTTTTCTTAGGGAATTTGTCACATCCTCTAAAATTCGATGTGTGTTCTTGAAGGCAATTGGCACATTTTGGTGGTTTTTCTTTATTTTTATTTGGGCAAAGATAAGATAAATGTTCTTCAGCGCACCGAACACATTTGGGCGTAAAGTAACATCCTGCTTGAGTGTGGTGGAACCCCTGACAACGGTAACATTGTAGGGGCCCAGCTCTACCCTTATAATCTTCAATTCTTACTCTAAGCCCGCATAGGTTAGTAATGTTATGTATTTCCTTCGATTTATCCTTTCTGGGTAGTGAAACAAGGAAAAGAGGCAATTTAATAATCTCACCATTTCTCCTGCTAGTCATTTGTTTGATAGAACTAGCGACGAAATTTTTAAATTTTAATTCCTCATTAATTTCTTTGATTTCTGTATCATGAAGTAGTCCCCTAATGACTACTTTAATATCTTTATCTTGTGGCAAGATAAATGAGTGATGTTCAATTTTTGTGGCTTGAAGCAGCTTAACTATCACCCTGTAGTCTTCGTCATCTTTAGTCATAATTCTAATGCCTTTAGGAGTTTGACGGCTATCTACTTCAATATTACGCTCTTGAAAGGTTTTCCTGATATTATTCCAGACCTTGTTAGTCACTTTAATGGTAATAGGTGGAATTTTATATTTTCTGACAAAGTTTGTGTCAGTTACCTCATATTCGTCTTTATTTTGTGGGTGTGTTTCGGTTTGAGAGTGTTCCGTTTCCGGAGCAGTCGTATCCATTGTATCATTTTCGGTTTCAGCAGTAGGGGGTAATCCCTGTTGGTGTTTGCTATTTTCTGTTGACTCATGTTGTTTATCTTTTGATTGTGTGTCATCATTAGATTTCTTATCAATAATATCAGAGTTAATGTGCCTAGTGGCAAGTGGTAAGTCAGTCGGCATATCTTGTTTTTGCTTTTTCGCCGGCGGTTTTGCCGATCTGGTGCGTACTGTCTGGTCGCCTCTTCGTTTAGTATAAAATTCTTCGTCAGAACTAGATTCCTGATCGAGTGTGATTTCTTTTTCGGAGTTTGTTTGGTCATTATCATTAAATGTTAGTGGACTGCGCGAACGTTCGTTGTCACTTATTTTATCAGCTTCGTCAGTTTTTTGTGTATGTTTCGTTTTATTAGTATTACTATTTCTGTCAGCTAAGTATGCGTTGATGCATGTAAGCATGTGCACGTAGAATTTGTAGTCACGTTCTTGTTCGCAAGTAAGCGCACCATCATCGCAACGCTTATGTTCTAGCTCTTCAATGAGCTGCTCAAAAACTAGGCTAATTCTGTCCATGATCGGTCCGAAAATCCAAAAATTCGCAGCGCCCAAGTACGCAGTAAAACCCGCGCCCTGGAACCGGGCCCGCTCGACGGCGTCCCGGCAGACAGATGGGCGGGCGGAAACTCACAAGGCTCCTGACAATCACCTGAAGTGAGAGCTAGGGAGTAACTATGTGAGTTGAAATCCAGTAAGGAAACAATCAAATAGCAATAAACACTCAGCAATTAGGCGTGATAGCAAGAATATGGCAAGATAAGCAAGGCATAATCATAATCCGAATAACCGTCACTGCGTTAGCACGTGTCCGTGCTCATCGAAGCGTGAAAACGGCGATTTGGATTTGGCGGAACTCCCCACGATTACGTCCTTCGCAAGCGAAGGCAACCCTGAGAATGGACTCGAAAAAGAACTGAAAAACCCAAGAGCAAAAGCTCTATTCATTTATACCAAAAAGAGATATAGATACTATCATATCGCAATTCCCGCCTTCCACTAGCGAAAGCGCTAATGATTGGTCGGTAGTTAAACCAGCTAAAAGATCGCGCCGCGATAGCGGATCTTCCTACAGTTCGCAGACGATAAGCACCTCATCCAGATTTGACTCCCTCAACAACGAGGAAATGCTTGACGCGAAAAATGACAACGATAATAATGAAGATATTACTATGACCCAACCAGAAGAACCTAAGAAACCCAGCAGCCCATATCCTAAAAATACTAAAATTCCTCCCATAATTATTACCGATCTCAATAGTAACAATTGGCCAGAAATCCGAAAGCACATAAAAGAAAATTTAAAGATTTGCAAACTTGAAACCAAAACTGAAGGTGATACCATAAGAGTACAGTTTTTCAACGAAGACGATTTCCGAAAAGCCCAAGATTATTTAGAAAAAGCGCCCATCCCTTTCCATACCTATTTATTAAATAAAGAAAAGAACCTGAAAACTGTCATCAAAGGATTAACCGTACAAACCCCCATTGACGAAATTAAAGAAGAATTAAAACTGCATAACATTAATGTGCTTAAAATCCATCAATTACAAAGGATGCGCGATGGTATTCCAACATTACTGCCCATTTTTTATGTCGAAACGCCAAGAACTAAAGAAGAAAAAGAAATTTTTAACATCACTCATATCTGTGACATGAAAGTGCGTATCGTAGGTTATAACTCAAGACAGGGTCCAGTCCAATGTTTTAGATGTCAACGCTATGGACATACGCAGAGAGCGTGCCACAACTTACCACGATGTGTACGATGCCTAGAAAATCATCTTTCATATCAATGCCCAATAAAAGAGAAAAAAGAGATTCCAGCAAGATGCGTGCTTTGTAGCGGTTTTCACGCCGCTACAAGCATAGATTGCCCTGAACATCCCAGCAAAAAATTCCTACAAAAGCAAAAAATTCAACAAAAAATTCCGCAAAAAGATGACTTCCCCAAATTAAATACACAAAATCCAGAACCGATCACAGAAAACAGCAATAAGAAGACATACGCTAACGTTACGGCACCTAAAGAAATAGAAAAAACTAAACTATCTGACGTCAAAAACTTAGATGAATTTAAATCACTGATATTCAAGCTAAAAGATCTTTACCACAAGTTCACAAAAGTCTCAAATGAAAATGAAAAGCTAGATTTCGCCCTACAAGCACTAGAACTCTTCGTATAAGCCTTATTAGCGATTAGAATGCAGATGACGACGTAGCCGAGTGGCACAGACCAAGGAAAAATTTTTGCCCAACGAGATCGACGGTTCGGTCCTACCGAACGCTAAACACAAATAGGACTTGTATTATATTTAT
This sequence comes from Stegodyphus dumicola, assembly GCF_044657685.1. Taxonomy (NCBI): domain Eukaryota; kingdom Metazoa; phylum Arthropoda; class Arachnida; order Araneae; family Eresidae; genus Stegodyphus; species Stegodyphus dumicola. The sequence continues at coordinate 140,553,421 of NC_140778.1, read as the reverse complement.
CTTATCCGTATTTAACCTGGAAAAAATTTTTTACTACTTGTATTTTCTAATTATTACTGATATTTTGTGTGAATTATTATTATTGTGTGAATATTATTTTTCAAGAATTTTTAAAATGCATAGATGTTTCAAAGGAAGACTCCAACATCTGAAATTCTACTTTGATTATTGCCAAAAATAGCTTTTATTAAAGCTTTTACGAATACTCCATGATGTCATCGAAGAGATTTATATTAGTCATAGCCCAGTAGGGCTGATACTACTTAAAAGTCTGAGGATCAAGGATCAAGAAGTTGTGGCGAGTGGTCACAGTTTTGCTTCACTCATCGAGTGAAGTCTTATTGTTTTTTGCTCTCTCTTCATCTTGATTTTTTGTAATTATGATTTTGCTTCTACAAACCACCTGATAGCCAGAACAATGTCAATTGATAACAAAGGCAAATGCCTCAATAAACCGAGGACGACGACTGACTTTGACAATGAAGTCCAACAAATTGTTCATCACATTCAAGAGCTCAAAGATGCCATAGTTAAAGTTCAACAACTTCCTATCACAAAAGAAAGCGTCCAGCTACGTCGCTCAATGCAAGCCGAACTCAAAACCCAAGATCTTGATCTTGATCCTCAGACTTTTAAGTAGTATCAGCCCTACTGGGCTTTGACTAATATAAATCTCTTCGATGACATCATGGAGTATTCGTAAAAGCTTTAATAAAAGCTATTTTTGGCAATAATCAAAGTTGAATTTCAGATGTTGGAGTCTTCCTTTGAAAAATCTGTACATTTTAAAAATTCTTGAAAAATATAATATTCACACAAATAATAATAATTCACACAAAATACAAGTAGTAAAAATTTTTCTAGGTTAAATACGGAGAAGATAAATATAATACACGTCCTATTTGTGTTTAGCGTTCGGTAGGACCGAACCGTCGATCTCGTTGGGCAAAAATTTTCCGTGGTCTGTGCCACTCGGCTACGTCATGATCTGTTTTCTAAGCGCTAATAAAGGCTTATACGAAGAGTTCCAGTGCTTGTAGGGCGAAATCTAACTTTTCATTTTCATTTGAGACTTTTGTGAACTTATGGTAAAGATCTTTTAACTTGAATATCAGTGATTTAAATTCATCTAAGTTTTTGACGTCAGATAGTTTAGTTTTTTCTATTTCTTTAGGTGCCGTAACGTTAGCGTATGTCTTCTTATTGCTGTTTTCTGTGATCGGTTCTGGATTTTGTGTATTTAATTTGGGGAAGTCATCTTTTTGCGGAATTTTTTGCTTTTGTAAGTATTTTTTGCTTGGATGTTCAGGACAGTCTATGCTTGTAGCGGCGTGAAAACCGCTACAAAGCACGCATCTTGCTGGTATTTCTTTTTTCTCTTTTATTGAGCATTGATATGAAAGATGATTTTCTAGGCATCGTACGCATCGTGGTAAGTTGTGGCACGCTCTCTGCGTATGTCCATAGCGTTGACATCTAAAACATTGGACTGGACCCGGTCTTGAGTTATAACCTACGATACGCACTTTCATGTCACAGATATGTGAGATGTTTAAAATTTCTTTTTCTTCTTGAGTTCTTGGCGTTTCGACATAAAAAATAGGCAGTAATGTTGGAATACCATCGCGCATCCTTTGTAATTGATGGATTTTAAGCACATTAATGTTATGTAGTTTTAATTCTTCTTTAATTTCGTCAATGGGGGTTTGCACTGTTAATCCTTTGATGACAGTTTTCAGGTTCTTTTCTTTATTTAATAAATAGGTATGGAAAGGGATGGGCGCTTTTTCTAAATAATCTTGGGCTTTTCGGAAATCGTCTTCGTTGAAAAACTGTACTCTTATGGTATCACCTTCAGTTTTGGTTTCAAGTTTGCAAATCTTTAAATTTTCTTTTATGTGTTTTCTGATTTCTGGCCAATTGTTACTATTGAGATCAGTAATTATTATAGGAGGAATTTTAGTATTTTTAGGATATGGGCTGCTGGGTTCCTTAGGCTTTTCTGGTTGGGTCATATTAATATCTTCATTATTAGCGTCGTCGTTATTCGCGTCAAGCATTTCCTCGTTGTTGAGGGAGTCAAATCGGGATGAGGTGCTTATCGTCTGTGAACTGTAGGAATCAAATCAAATCGTTTCATGAACGTAGCAGTGTTAGTCGATCCCGACTTTAACTGATTCTTTTGTAGTTGTTTGCCCTAAGGCGATGGAGTTAGAAGGAGAAGGCGAAAAAATCGCCGCGCCGTTAAGGGCGAAGCTCCGTTGCGTGACAACGCTAATCTGGAAAGGCAAGAAAGCTGTTCGGTGATGCGTGAATGGTGGGATCGGTCAATGACCCCATACGTAGCGTCTTTAAACGCTCTTTTGACTGAAACTGGTTCCTATGAATGTTCTCTCGGTGAAAAGGCACTCGTGAGTGAGGGAAAAGCTATCTCGGTACACAGAGAATTTGAGTAAATAGTAAAGAGTCATTACGCTGTAAACTAAGTCCGTTAGTAGTTTCCACTGGGGTATTTACACTATAAACACTATTTACAATATATTGTAAGTATAATACACTGGTAAAAATCTTGGTTAAATAGTATATGATAAAATGAAGAATTTGAAAATAAAACTTGATTATATAGTTGATAAGAGTAAGAAAACAATAGTAATGTGCGGTCGGGTACCGGACCAAGTCCATTTTATAAAGTCTTTATATACACTATTTACAGTTACCACTTGGTATCGTGGAAAATATTCCTCGGTCTTTTAGTTGGTGCGATGACTGTTGGGTCGTAATCTGTAAGTTTTCTGATGTGTTCATATCTTGAATGCGTAATTTTAACGAGCTCTGAGCTCCGTAATGTCAAAGCGAATAGTATCCTAAATACGGCGCCGCCAGCGGGCAATCAACCTTCTTCTCCACCACCTTTGATGATTCAAACTGAAATGGATATATCTACAACTACTCCACCTGCCTCTCCTTCAGCGCTAAAGCTATCCAAGAGCGCGATCCAGATTTACTCTCTAAAGAATCGGCACATAGACCTCATTTTCGACATCCAGCGATTACAGCGAACGGACACTCCGAATAAGGACCAGATGATCAAACAGTTACAGGATGAGGGTGAGAAAGTTTTATTTTCCCTACATACCCTATGTTCTAAACTCGGCATAAATTTATTCACCCTCCCTGCCACTGAAGAGGAATTCTTCAAAGAATGTAAAAAGACCTCTAAAACCCCTGATTCGGACTCCAAGACTCAAAATTCTTACCCTAAAATTCAAAATACAAATCCACCCTTATCCTCAGCCAATCAAAATCCTCCAAAAGAAAATCCTAAAACTGACTCTAAAAAAACGAACCAGACCAACTGATAACGAAGGATTTGTAGTTCCTCCAAAACATTTAATTGTCAAAAAAACACTTCCCAACACTAATAGTAATGAAACCATCACAACATCCAATTCTTTCACAAACATAAACTCTGATAACACTGAACACTCGACGCAGCAGCCGGCTGTCACTCAAACACCAAAAATTCAAGCACCACCTCCAATTTTCATAAAACCGCGAGCTGATTGGTTCTTTCTCCTCAATCAGCTTCGCCGACACGCACCAACTGTTCTTTCCAAACAAAACGTTGATTTTCTAAAACTCACAACTACTAACGAAACAGACTATAGAACAGTTGTTAGATTCCTCACAGACAATAATATTGAATTCAAATCTCACACACTCAAATCAGATAGACCACTTAAAGTGGTAATTAGGGGATTACCCTCAAATACACCGCTCAACGTTGTGCAGACTGCGGTTGAAGTGCTTGGCTTCAAAATCCACAAGATCTCTCAACTTAAGAAATGGAAGACAAAAATGCCAATGCCTCTCTTTTATCTACAAATCTTCAACAGCCTCAAAGCTGAAGAAATCTATTCCATAACCGAGCTCCTTGGAACTGAGGTATCCATGGAACACTTCAAAGGTCAGAAAGGTCCCTCCCAATGCTGGCGTTGTCAGGGATTCTTTCATTCATCTGAAGTCTGCACATTACCAAGACGATGCGTCAGATGCGCTGGGCCGCATCAAGCCAAAGAATGTACTAAACCATTTGAAGAACAGAACAAATGTGCAAATTGTTCGGGAAACCATGCTGCTAACTGGCGTTCCTGCCCGAAGTTCCCAGGCTCCAAAAACAGACAACATCCAAGGCCAAGCACCAAACCCAGTCAGACCGTTGACAACACTAACAAATTTAACCTACAACATAATACATTTCCAGTTCTGCCGGCTGCACACACTCCCAGTGCAAATAATACTCGCCCTGGAGTATCATACTCTGCTGCCCTTACGGGTATGCACTCCTCAGACACTCCTCAGACAACTGTTTTTTTACACCCAGGTGTGTTAAATGCGCACAAAACCACAAAACTATAGACTGTCCCACACCTGGTCACATTGATAATCCAATTTGTGCCAATTGCCAACAGAACCACCCAGCCTCATACAGAGGTTGTGAGAAATTCCCCAAACCACGCACAAACACAAACAAAAACACCACTACACATAACACCATCATTACTCCCTCAGCCACAGTTACAAATACAAAAACCTATGCACAAGCAATCACCAACACAACAAAACCTAATACTCTCAGCAATAACAACACTACAAACATCAGCCAGTTTTCGGACTTCTTTACGACACTCAAAGACATCTACATTGCTTTTGGCACAGGAAAATTATCCAAACTCCTACAACTTCTCAAAACCAACATGCAAGCTCTCAAGGATGCAGAAACGCCAATGGAGAAACTATTAATACTTTTTAATATATGCGAAGAAGCAAATATCTTTAACATACAACATGCATAATACAACATGTGATTTTTCTATAGTTACATGGAACGCAAACGGCCTATTTCATAAACTTACTGAACTCAGAGACTTCGTAAATGAGTATAGTCCCAATATCATCTTCATACAAGAACACATGCTTGACCCAAACAAGAAATTCAGCATTAACAACTATGTATTGTACCGGTACGATAGACCAAGAAATACAAATGCTGTACACCATCAAGCCAGAAGAACTGCGGGCGGAGTAATTATTTTAATTAAGCGCTCCATCCCTCATTATCAAGTAACATTAACCACGCCTTCAGCCATCGAAGCTCTGGCAATTACAGTTACACCCACACACTCACAACCAATCACATTTGTCTCCATCTATGTGTCTAGGGGAGCGACAACCACAGAAATCACAAATACCCTAGATACAATTTTTAAACTCAACAATCGAGTAATTTTAGGTGGAGACTTTAACGCAAAACATCAGGCATGGAACTGCAATACCATAACTGCACATGGACGATCAATACACAGAATCGCTACTTCAGCCAACCTACAAATTGCAGCTCCGAACAACCCAACACACTACAGTCTGGGATTCTCCACTGTCATAGATTTCTTTATCCTTAAGGGAATAAATTGCGACTATACAGTGGAAACCCTGGAAGAGTTATCATCGGATCACTACCCCGTGATCATGAAATTCGACGATACTCACTGTAGTACACCACAACACCGAGCCTTTATTACAAATTGGCGTATGTACACCAAAGCTCTCAACAACACTCAGTACACACCCACAACACCACACAATGAGGATGAGTTAGACACGCTAATTGAAAAATTTACATCTGACCTTACTAACGCACTAAACCAAAATAGTAAACCACGAAAAGAAAAAAGTACTAGCAACTCAAAACTAAAGCAACTTATCAAACAACGTAATTACGCCAGAAAAACCTGGCAACGCACGAGGTACCCTGCTGACAAAAGAATCTTCAACAAACTTCAACACCAGGTCAGGGCTCTCTCCAAAGCACATGCACAATACTGCTGGGCTAATTCACTAGAATCGCTATCACCAGACGATAATTCGCTCTGGAAAGCAATTTCTAGATATAGTGTAAGCCACAAAACCATTCCGCCCCTTAACGGCCCCTCAGGAATCGCTCACACAGATATTGAGAAAGCTGAGTCCCTCGCGGATTACTATGCATCTCAATTTACACTCAACAACATTTCACACCCTCAAACGGAACTCACAGTCTCACAAACCCTTACACATTATTTTACAAACACACCCGCAGACAACACGATTCTAGTCAATCCGTCGAATGTATTTGGCTATATCGAGCAGATGAAAAAGAAAAAAAGTCCAGGAATAGACCATGTCAGTGCAAATATGATCAAAAAAATGGGGGCACTCATGTTCTGCAGGCTAATTAGGATTATTCAAGATATCTTGAACCTTAGATATTTTCCCAAGGCATGGAAAATAGCAGTTATCTCACCAATTTTGATCCGTATCCGTATCATAGGCCTAGTGACTAGTATACGGCCCTGAGAAGGGCCTTTACTAGTATATGATTATCGTACCCTTATTTAGGCCCAAGGCCCAAGGCGATATTTTCCGGAGTACCTTTGCAACTTAATGCAATTACCTCCACAACTTCGTTAAGGAGAAAACTGAGGTGATTAAGACAAAGCACTGGCTGAAGGGTAATGAAGGAGACCATTATGGGCTGACGGGGAAGGAAGTGAATAAGGAGTCCATTCTATGGACGATAAATTCTTTCTGCTTTCAACCTGTTTTACTAGGTTGAAAGAGAGAGAGGTGACGGATAAGGGCAGATTCCTGAATGCATTGCATTAATGGAATCGCAAAGATTGAAAGACAATTAGCCGGGAATCATAATTTTCCAGGGCTCGGGAAAGGTATATTAGGTAATACGGAAAACCGCAGTAATCGCTAATGCCTTGGGGATGGGCTGGGGGGGAGGGAGTCTTACGACTGAAGCAGCGCAGGGAAGGTGGAACGAAAAGAAGGGGGGGAAAGGATTCAAGAGTAGAAAAAGTTCTCCTACCGCCCGTGGCGAGAGTACAATAGGAGCAACTTTTGGAGCGGAAAGAACCGTGAGAGAAAGTTAACTGTGGAAAAGACGGAGAAGTTTTAGGATAGTTAAAGGGAAGGGAATTAAAGAAAAACGTTAAAAGTTGGAGAGGAGAGGTGGATTAAAAAATGGAAAGAGATAAAAAAGGGAACAGAATTGACCAAAAATACCTGATTGCTGTTGATGTTTGAAGATATGCAAGCTTGTACTTGTGCAGATTGCTGGAACAGAAATACATTAATAAAGTGTTTTGAGTAGCATGTGAGGGAGTTAGATTTAGAAGATTAGAATATTAATTTAAACTTCAAAAGAAAATTTAGGCAGTTTAAGTTGAATAATTAAGTTAGGTGATAGAATAATAGAGAGACGTTAAAACTATTGCAAGTCTGATTTAAGATTGTCTGGGCCGTGTTTTATGAAAAGATGAGGTCTTGGCAAGTGGAGGGGCATGTTACCTATAGCAGCACGGATATAAAACCGAGAAACGAGGCCGGATTAGGTCCGGCGGGCATGTGGAAGTATGGAATTAATTAAGGGTCGTCGGGTTAGGCCCGTGAAGTGCTTGTTAATTTAAAAAATTTTTAGAAAGAATTCCTAGTCAAGCAGACACCTCCGCTTCGGCTTCCTAGGAAAGATGTTATAAGTTCTCTCAAGAACGCTCCTAGGTCGCTTAGCTGAGCTGGGCTCAGCTGGATCATAAGCAGGAAGCGAATGCAAGACTGGGTTTTCGATCTGCGTTAATCTATTAAAGAATTTAGCCGAATTTTGCCGGAAAAAGGCATCAAGGGGTAGAATTTTGAGATCGTTATGAAGCACTTCATTACGGACGAAATAATGAGCATTTGTCAGGATACGAAGCGTGACGCTCTGGAATACTTGTATTTTCTTTAGATGGCTATTGGCAGCAGTAGACCAGACGACAGCTGCGTACGTCAGGATCGGTAGGATGGTACTCTTGTATAAAAGGATCTTATTGTTGAGGGAGAGGTTGCTGGTTCTTTTGAGGAGAGACATCAGCTGGGTTCTTGTATTCCTTGCTTTTGAGATGGCGTAATTGATGTGGGTATTCCAGAGCAGCTTCGCATCTAGATAAACTCCCAGATATTTATAGGATTCCACCCAGGGTATATTTTCTTCAAATAATCTGAGTGGAGGGAGTTGATTATGGACATTCCTCTTTCTGGAAAAGAAAACTGTGGCGGCACTTTTTGCGACATTAATTTTGATTTTCCAGGTAATGAGCCAGGACTCCAAGTCTGTTAAATACATCTGTAGGTGATTGAGAGTGGCATGTAATGTTGAGTGCTGTGAAATGATGGCTGTGTCGTCTGCATAGAGTGCTAGATCGACACTTGGTGCTTGTGGTATGTCATTTACATACAAGTTGAAGAGCGTGGCGCTAAGAATTCCTCCCTGAGGCACCCCCGCCAGGATAGGGCGAGGAGAAGAGACAGAATATTTTACTTTGACAGAAAAGGTACGATTAGTGAGGTAAGAGTGCATTATGTGCACAAAATTAGCCGAAATTTCAAGTCGCATGAGCTTGAATAAGATTCCGATATGCCAACATCTGTCGAAAGCCTTTGCTACGTCTAAATAAACAATAGCTGTAGGCTTTCCACTGCGAGATCCTGTATGAATGATTTCAACTACCCTCAGTAGCTGGGCCTGAGTTGAGTGTTTAGCACGAAAGCCGAATTGCTGAGGAATAATAATGTTTCGGTTTCGGCAGAAATCATTCAGGTATCTAAGCAGTATAGCTTCGTAAATTTTACTAAGTGAAGACAGAAGGCTGATCGGCCTATAATTTTGAGGGACCTTTGGGTCCATACCAGGTTTTAGAATAGGAATGACTAATGCATTCTTCCAGCTATGGGGATAATATTTTAGCCTTAGCATTGAATTTATCAAAACTGCTAGGTAAAATATGAATTTAACTGGTAGATTTTTAATCATGCGATTAGAAATCCTATCCAGGCCGGGTGCTTTTGCAGGGGTGAGATTTTTGATCAAAGCAGAAATCTCAGTCATTGTTGTGGTGATGGGATCCTCAGAGTTTGTATCTGAGGAGAGAAATTCTTCAACTTGTTGTTGGACTTCATGCGTGTGCTCTGCACAGGAATCGAACATGAGTCCAGTGTTAGGTGAAAATTGTGTTTGAAGGCTGTCTGCTATGCGTTCAGCCTTTTCGGTGTCTGTTAATGCCATCCGGTCATTGACCGTGCCCATTAGGGGGGGAATGTCGTGTTTTGGTTTGCGAAGCCGTGCGCTAGCAACCCAGAGGCTATTATCGGAAGTCTTTAAGGACTTAAGATAGTTTGCGTATTTTTCGTCTGTGTATTTCTTAATGTCAGACTTGATCTCATTCTGGATCCTTCGCAGTTGCACTCGAAAATTTTCCGAACGTGTATTTTGCCAGTCTCTGCGAAGGCGGTTTTTAATTTTGATTTTATCTTTAATGTGATCAGGTAATTTATAATAATTTTGCCTGAATTTGGGTTTGGAAGCAGCCGTAAATGCGCTTCCTAGGGTTTGGTTGAGCCTGTCAATGGCAAAATCAACCTCCTGATTATCGTGAATTTTGATAGGGGGGAGAATACCATTTTCCAAGACATACCGAAAGTTGTCCCAATTTGTGGAGACTTGCGCCGGTAAATTTTGGTTAATTTTGGATGTTTTAAGGGTGAGGTGAACCGGATAATGGTCAGAGGACAATTCCGGAATCACTTCGATCGAATAATCTACTGGGATATTTTTAAATAAGGCCAGATCAATAATGGAAGGAGCACCCAACCCCCCAGGAAACTGGTAATGGGTGGGTGTGTTTGGCGCAATAATTTGGATACGGGCGTCCTGAGCCCAAATTTTGAGTTTATCGCCATAGTTGTTGGCAGTGACACAATCCCAACTTCTATGACGGGCATTTAAATCTCCTGCGATAATCAGGTTATTTGCAACACCACTTAATTTTCTGAGATCAGAGATAAATGCGGGTCCCTGTCTCGGAGGCATATAGCAGGACGCTACTGCTATTGGGGGACAATTTGGAATATGAATTTGTACTATAGTCGCTTCTAAGGCCTCCAGTGGTGGCGTGGGAATCCTAGAATGTTTTAGGGAGCGTTTTACATAAATGCTAGTACCGCCACTAGCACGAACAGTGTCACTGATGCATACCTCTCTGTCATTTCGGTAGCAGAAATAATTCGCGATGTTCGCGCTAAGTCCCTCAACCAGATGTGTCTCCTGAACGAGGAAGAGGTCCATGTGGTGCTCATTAATGAAATCCCGGACTTCGTGAATCTTCTTCTTGATTCCGTTAGCATTCCAGTAGGAGATCAGGAGAGAATTTTCACTGGTTGCACAGTTGAACTTGAGGCCGTTAGTTTAAGAGGCCACAGTATGCCTCATAAATATAAAATGCTCTCTCAGGCCCCGTGGAGACCCTTATTTAGGGGATCCTGTGAAGTTTATCTCATCCGCTTAATATGCGGAAGGTGCGTGCCTGACGCAATTCGATGAATCTGGACATCGTAGTGAAGAATAAGCATTGATGGCATACATAGGCATGTGAGAGAACTGGCGTGGGATGGAGGCAATAACAAGGGGGTGGCAGTGGCATTTAGCGTAGGGTATCTCTCTGAACTAGGATTGAGCTGAGGTCATGTGACCTGAACATTGCATAGTGAATTTGGTAAAGTTGCGTGGTCATAGTAAATGCAGATAAATAGTACATGGTGCTATAACTGAGGTAATAGATCATGAAAATTCTTGAGTAATAAGGTGAAAATAGTAAACATAAATAACGTAAGAAAATAATGCAAAGTCGATTTGTGCAAAATTTTTCCCATTGGTCCGTGTGGGTCACGTGACCTGACTTGCTGTGAATTTTTGCAGCGAATAAAAAACATGTACGTTTTCAAACAGTAAATCTTGGTTAAATAAGGATTAAATAGTGCATAAGAAATGAAAAATAATAAAATGAGGTAATACAAGATTGTACAGGGTGAGAGCTACCAATTTGGGTCGTGGAATATGTTTCTTGGGCGTCTATGGCGCTGGATTTCAGTATAGTTGTAGTTATTTAAGCTTCTAATGATGTCGTCTTGGTGGTTGTCGCAGTTACTATGGAAGTTATGACTATTGCGTAGGATTTCTGAGTTGATTGGTTTAATATTGAGGTCTCTGTGGATAACGTTGTTTCGGACGAACCATGGAGCTCCTGTAATGATTCTTAAAATCTTGTTTTGTAAGGTTTGTAGGATATTTCTATTGCTTTTAGCTGTAGAGGCCCATGCAGGAGATGCGTAGAGAATAATCGGTCTAATCGCTTGAATGTAGATGATTTTCTTAGTAGTGAGACTTAGATGTGAATTTTTGCTCATAAGGGCGAAGATTGCCATGAAGGCTTTAAAGGCTTTATTTCTAGTGATGATGATATGCTGGCGGAAGGTGAGTCTGGCATCAAGATTAACTCCTAGGTAATTAATATTGTTTCCAATGGGGAGATCCTGGTTATTAATGTGAATATTTCCAATATTGTTTCTAAGCTTGTGCTTCCGGAAATAGATTAGAGATGATTTGGTAGTATTGATTTTGAGTTTCCAAGCTCTGTACCATTGGGCTATTGTGTTAATATGATTTTGGAGGTTTTTTCTGGCTGTCTGTGGATTTCTGGATTTACTGAGGAAGGCAGTATCGTCGGCATAGCAGGCTGTAAGAATATTGTCGTTAACTGGCATATCGTTTACGTAGATATTAAATAAAATTGGAGAAAGAATAGAACCTTGAGCAAGACCCGCGCTGGTGGTTTGATTAGGAGAGAGGAGGTTATTTATTTTAACTTGGAAGGTGCGATTGTAGAGAAAATTTTTGATGAGGAGGATGAGGCCTGGATTGAACTGGTAGTTAATCATTTTAATAAGAAGGCCGTCGAACCATACACGATCGAAGGCCTTTTCGATGTCGAGGAAAATGCCTGCAGTGGTCTGTTTTTTATTGAAACCGTCGCTAATGAATTCTGTAATCCTGGTGATTTGGTGGGTGGTGGAATAACCTGGGCGGAATCCAAATTGATTTTGATTTAGTATTCTATGGCTGGTGAGGTGAGATTTTAATCTGTTGACAATAATACGTTCATAAAGTTTTCCTAGTGCGGGAAGTAGAGAGATGGGCCTGTAGTTTAAGGTAGATGAAGGGTCTTTTCCAGGTTTTTTGAGGACGAAAATTATAGCATGTTTCCAGGAATTTGGGAAGTAGTTGTAGCGAAGGCAGGCATTAAAGATATTAGTTATCATAACAATAATTTTCCTAGGGAGTCTTTTAAGGGCGGCGTTTGAGATTTCATCGTATCCTGCAGCTTTTCTGATGTTTAAGTTATTAATGAGGTTCTGGACTTCTCCTGGGCTTGTAGGACTGTTGGAGCTATTGATATTATCTATGATATAATTCTGGACGTGCAGCTTGACGTGGATATCGTTGTGGTTGGGGTAAGAGTCGTTGGAAAATTGAGTTTTGAAGTTATCGGCGAAGAGCGCCGCGATATCTGCAGCATTAGTTAAAATTTGGTTGTTATTCTTTATCGGGCCAATGTTATCAGGTTTTCTTCTAATTGCTTTTGCTATTTTCCAGACCGAATGGTCAGTATGAGAAAGGTTAGTTACGAAATTTCTCCATGCATCGTCTTTATAGGTTTTCATCAGGCTTTTGAGCTCTTTGTGGCATCTATTGTATCTGTTCTTGTCGCGGGGATCTTGTGAGCGTTGGTATTGCTTCCTGAGACGATTCTTTTCGTGGATTTTATTCTTGATATTATGAGGAAGGGAGATTTTGTCTTCTTGAATAATTATTTTGGAGCTTGCAAGTGTGGATTTAATATTATGAGTGAGAAGTGCAACAGCATTTTCAATATCATTTCTGGTGGAGAGAGGTGGAGAAGCAGATATAGTGCTATTTTTCATTTTAATTTCGAAGAGATTCCAGTTGATTTTGCTGCGGAGGGGAGGTAAGCCATGTTTTAGTCCATACATTGTGAATCTGAGGGGTAAGTGGTCGGATGAGAGGTTGTTATCTGCATAAATGTAAGGGCTTTGGCTGATATTATGCGTAATTACTATGTCGAGGACGTCAGGGAGTCCGTGCAGATTTATCGGGTAGTAAGTGGGTTCACAGGGTGCAGAGATTATGATATTGTTGGATTGCATATAATTGTTGAGTATGGCTCCATTACTATTTATGACATTACTGTTCCAATTTGGATGCTTGCTATTTAAGTCGCCTGCTATGATTGTAGGGAAACCAAGGTTAAGTATAGAGTCCAGGTCGCTGGTTAATAAGGTGGTATTTGGAGATTTGTAGGTCGAGACTATGAGGATATCTGTGTTATTACTATGTAGTATGCAGCCGCAGGCTTCTATGCTTTGGAGTGCAGGTAGAGGGTAGGTAATACAATTTAAATATTTATTGGCGGCAATGAGGACACCTCCTCCTCTGTTGTGGAGTCGGTCACTTCTAAAAATATCGTAATTTGGGAGTTTGAAGGAGTCTGTTGGTTTTAGGTGAGTTTCATTGAGAAGGATGATATCAATGCTGTTGGTGGCTATGTAATTCTTGAGTTCAATGAGCTGTCGTTACCAATTTTGAAGGCGGATAAACCTGCAGACCACGTGACGTCCTATCGACCAATTAGCCTCCTTCCCATTCTCAGCAAAATAACTGAAAAAGTAATTTTAGATAGCATAAACCGATTTATAGCAGAAAAAAATCTTATTATTCCTGCACAGTTTGGCTTCCGGAAGGATCATTCCACCACCATGCAACTATATAGGGTGATTGAACAGATTTCCAGTGGTCTTCAAAATAATTTGCAAACTCCTGCAGTCTTCTTAGATATAGCCAAAGCTTTTGATCGTGTTTGGCTGGAAGGCCTAATATACAAACTTATTACTCTGGGTTTCCCAGAACATATCATCTCCATCATTAAATCCTATCTTGCAGATAGAACTTTTGTCGTTCGCATTAATAACACAAATTCTACTATAAAACATATCAGAGCGGGCACTCCTCAGGGATGCCTTCTCTCGCCAACACTGTTCAATATTTATGCGAACGATATCCCACATACACACAACACTACACTCGCCATGTACGCAGACGATACAGCGATTCTCACGCAAAGTGCTACACTTAGCTCAGCAATACAACAGATACAAGACCATATTCATGCGATCGAGTCCTGGCTGGTGGCCTGGAAAATCCAAATTAATGTAACCAAGTCAGAAGCTATTCTCTTCTCTTGGAAAAGGAATATACCATTCAGCTTAACTATGTTCAACGAAAGGATCCCCTGGGTCAAGCAGACCAAATACCTAGGTGTTATTTTGGATAGGAGACTCACATTTCTGCCCCACATCAACCACTTAATCTCAAAGTTTCGAGGCAGTAGACATACACTTGCCCCCCTAATCACTCGAAACAGCGTTTTGGATATAGACCATAAATTACTCATTTACACGGCCGTGTTGCGTCCCATCCTAACTTATGCCTGCCCTGCCTGGGGATATCTATGCAAAACCCAGCTCAATAAACTTGTCTCACTAGAAAACAACACACTACGCATCATCTCAAAAGCACACTGGTATGTTAGGAACGAAGCCATTCATAGAGAACTAAACATTACCCAAATACACGAATTCATGAAACACGTATCCACTAAATTCTACACAAAGTTACATAAATCCAATAATCCTAGCATACCAGCACTCACATATGACATCAACCTTCCCGCTAATCGAAGACGACCAAGAGCCATTTTAAGAACTGTGCCTTAGTCATGTACATGGTAATAAAAAAAAAAAAAAAAAAAAAAAAAAAAAAAAAATGTATATACATAGATCACATGTACTTATATGTATATCTAAGAAAATCTATCAAAAAATATGGAAAAAATGGAAAAATGAACTAGAAAAATTAAACAAAAAAAAAAAAAAAAAAAAAAAAAAAAAAAAAAAAAAAAAAAGGGGGAACTCCTTTTGGTTCATGCGACTAAGGCACATTACACTACTCAACACACAGTAACAACTCTTACATTCACTCCCACCAATCCAAACACTTTGCATGTGATACCCCTCAGCAAACCTTTAAGCTTTCGCATCGAAGAGACGGCATTGGATGGCCGCATGCACGTGACAGCCACCAGCTCCTCCAACACGCCAGCGCGACTACTCCAGTTCCAGACAAGACTTCACCGAGGAAGGAAGCTCTGCCTTACTGTATGCCGACCGTGAAAAGCTGCCTCCGCGGACTTACCCTCCGGCTTCTAATTGCAGTCGCTTTCTGTCATCCTACTTTTCGATTATGCCATCTCATCGAAACATCTACATGCGTATCCCAGCCGAAAAGATATGTCATACAAAAATTATGCCATACAAACACGCCCAGAATAAGAATCGAAAAGCAACGAAGCCTGGAGCCTGGAGACGATGCCTGGAGAAATTTCGTAACTAACCTTTCTCATACTGACCATTCGGTCTGGAAAATAGCAAAAGCAATTAGAAGAAAACCTGATAACATTGGCCCGATAAAGAATAACAACAAAATTTTAACTAATGCTGCAGATATCGCGGCGCTCTTCGCCGATAACTTCAAAACTCAATTTTCCAACGACTCTTACCCCAACCACAACGATATCCACGTCAAGCAGCACGTCCAGAATTATATCATAGATAATATCAATAGCTCCAACAGTCCTACAAGCCCAGGAGAAGTCCAGAACCTCATTAATAACTTAAACATCAGAAAAGCTGCAGGATACGATGAAATCTCAAACGCCGCCCTTAAAAGACTCCCTAGGAAAATTATTGTTATGATAACTAATATCTTTAATGCCTGCCTTCGCTACAACTACTTCCCAAATTCCTGGAAACATGCTATAATTTTCGTCCTCAAAAAACCTGGAAAAGACCCTTCATCTACCTTAAACTACAGGCCCATCTCTCTACTTCCCGCACTTGGAAAGCTTTATGAACGTATTATTGTCAACAGATTAAAATCTCACCTCACCAGCCATAGAATACTAAACCAAAATCAATTTGGATTCCGCCCAGGTTACTCCACCACCCACCAAATCACCAGGATTATTGAATTCATTAGCGATGGTTTCAATAAAAAACAGACCACCGCAGGCATTTTCCTCGACATCGAAAAGGCCTTCGATCGTGTATGGTTCGACGGCCTTCTTATTAAAATGATTAACTACCAGTTCAATCCAGGCCTCATTCTCCTCATCAAGAATTTTCTTTACAATCGCACCTTCCAAGTTAAAATAAATAACCTCCTCTCTCCCAACCAAACCACCAGCGCGGGTCTTGCTCAAGGATCTATTCTTTCTCCAATTTTATTTAATATCTACGTAAACGATATGCCAGTTAACGACAATATTCTTACAGCCTGCTATGCCGACGATACTGCCTTCCTCAGTAAATCCAGAAATCCACAGACAGCCAGAAAAAACCTCCAAAATCATATTAACACAATAGCCCAATGGTACAGAGCTTGGAAACTCAAAATCAATACTACCAAATCATCTCTAATCTATTTCCGGAAGCACAAGCTTAGAAACAATATTGGAAATATTCAAATTAATAACCAGGATCTCCCCATTGGAAACAATATAAATTACCTAGGAGTTAATCTTGATGCCAGACTCACCTTTCGCCAGCATATCATCATCACTAGAAATAAAGCCTTTAAAGCCTTCATGGCAATCTTCGCCCTAATGAGCAAAAATTCACATCTAAGTCTCACTACTAAGAAAATCATCTACATTCAAGCGATAAGACCGATTATTCTCTACGCATCTCCTGCATGGGCCTCAACAGCTAAAAGCAATAGAAATATCCTACAAACCTTACAAAACAAGATTTTAAGAATCATTACAGGAGCTCCATGGTTCGTTCGAAACAACGTAATCCACAGAGACCTCAATATTAAACCAATCAACTCAGAAATCCTACGCAATAGTCATAACTTCCATAGTAACTGCGACAACCACCAAGACGACATCATTAGAAGCTTAAATAACTACAACTATACTGAAATCCAGCGCCATAGACGCCCAAGAAACATATTCCACGACCCAAATTGGTAGCTCTCACCCTGTACATTTTTGTATATACCTCATTTTATTATTCTTCATTTCTTACGCACCATTTAATCCTTATTTAACCAAGATTTACTGTTTGAAAACGTACATGTTTTTTATTCGCTGCAAAAATTCACAGCAAGTCAGGTCACGTGACCCACACGGACCAATGGAAAAAATTTTTTGCACAAATCGACTTTGCTTTTTTCTTACGTATTTATGTATATTTATGTATATTATTTTCACCTTATTACTCAAGAATTCTCATGATCTATTACCTCAGTTATTGCACCATGTACTTTTATTCTGCATTTACTATGAACACGCAACTTTACCAAATTCACTATGCAATGTTCAGGTCACATGACCTCAGCTCAATCCTAGTTCAGAGAGATACCCTACGCTAAATGCCAAGCACCCAAATAATAAGCACACCGCAAGAGGCAATAAAGAGCACTCAAATATAATTCCCAGCGCAATGAGCAAAATTCAAAATACCCCTACCATTTCGAGCCAATCAACATCCAGGAAACCACCTACTGAGAACCAATCCTATGCAAGCGTCACAGCAAATATCAAGGAAAAGGAAACAAATACGAAACCCCAGAAAAACCAAGAAATTAACACCAATAAAGACGAGTCATTCGAAGACTTTCAAGCTTTTATTCAGGAACTCTACCAAATTTATATAAAATTCAGAAATGTAAAAGAAAACCAATCTAAGTTAAAACTGGCCATGGAGGCCATACGGGTATTCGAAAACCATAATTATGAATAACATCAACATTAATATTAACCACAATAATCAGCATATCAACTACGCAAAATTCACCGCATTCAACAGTAACGGGATTAAAAGACAACTTACAGAAGTGAAAGATTATTTACAGAAAAATAGCATTGACATATTAATGATCTCAGAAACTCATCTACAACCGGCAATCAATTTCAAAATCCCAAATTATGATATATTTCGTACCGACCGGATCCACAACAGAGGCGGAGGAACCCTCATAGCCACAAAACGTTATCTTAATTGCTACCCTTTCAATCTACCCTCACTCTCTAGCATGGAAGCTACAGCCTGTATATTAAATAGTAAAAATACTGAATTTCTTCTTATTTCTGCTTATAAACCACCAAATAACCTCATCAGTACCAATGACTTAGACATCATCTTCAATCTAGGATACCCTACAATAATAGCAGGAGACCTCAACTGTAAGCACCAAAACTGGCACTCCAAGTCCAACAATAATAATGGCATCATCTTAAATAATTATATCCTCAATAGTAACGCTGAAATTTACGCCCCTGAAGACCCCACGTACATCCCTACCACTCTTTACGGTCAACCCGATGTCCTTGACGTCGTCATTACCAATAACATACAACAGACGCCTAATATCCAAGTTGCAAACTGCCTCTCATCAGACCACCTACCCATGGAATTCACACTATATGGACTTAGGCATGGCCTTCCACCCCTAAGAACCAAAATAAACTGGAACAACTTCACTTACCTCCTCAACCAGCACATCCAAGCCACTACCAGCCTAGGTTCAGGCCCAGAAATTGAAGCAGCAATAGACTACCTTAATAATCATATAAATCAGGCCATTAATCACTCCAAATCTGCTAGCAAAGATACCCCTGCCACTTTACCTCCTTATATTCTTCAAAAAATCACCGAGAAAAATAATCTAAGAAAAATAGCTCAAAGAACTCAAGATCATAGAGATAAAAGAAAATTCAACAAAGCCCAAAAAGAACTCAGGAAATTAATGAAAGACCACAACGACAAAGCTTGGAATGATTTTGTATCCAGCTTAAGCAACACCGATCACTCTGTCTGGAAAATTGCAAAGGTTTTAAAAAACAGGAATTACACAATAGGCCCAATCAAAAGAAACAATACCACTATCTCGAAAACCGAAGAACTTGCAGAAATTTTTGCCAGCGACTTTCAATCCCAATTCTCCAACAGCTCATACCCATGCAGTAACGATATTAATGTAATTAATCATGTGAACCATTTCATCTCAGAAAACAGCAATAACCCAAACCTCCCTACCAATCCAAATGAAATAAGAAATATCATAAAAAATCTCAATGTCAAAAAAGCAGCAGGTCATGACCAAATCAGCAATAAAGCCATTAAAAACCTACCCAAAAAAGCAATCATCCTTCTATGTAATATTTACAATGCATGTCTAAGAAAAAACTATTTCCCAAACTGCTGGAAGCACGCCATCATTTTCATCCTAAAGAAACCTGGAAAAGACCCATCTAATACAGCAAATTATAGACCTATTTCTCTTCTCCCTTCCATAGGGAAAATCTTTGAACGAATCATCATCAAAAGAATTAAAGACCATCTAAATCAAAATAATATCATCAAAAATCATCAATTCGGCTTCCGTTCAGGTTATTCAACTGTACACCAAATAACCAGGCTAGTGGAGTATATCGGCGAAAGTTTCATTAAAAAGGAAACAGTAGCCGGTATATTCCTTGACATTGAGAAGGCTTTTGATAAAGTCTGGCTGGACGGACTCCTTATCAAATTAATCAATTATCAATTTCCACCCAGCCTTATTGTGCTCATCTCAAATTTTCTAAAAAACAGATCTTATCAAGTCAAGGTAAAAAATTCATTATCAACCAAGCATTACCCCACTGCGGGACTGGCTCAAGGTTCTGTAATTTCTCCCACCCTCTTTAATATCTATATCAATGATATACCAACTGATCCAAATGTTCAAATCTACAGCTACGCAGATGACACGGCTATTCTCAGCAAATCCATAAACCCCAAAAAAGCAAATAAAAATCTACAAAAGCATCTGAACATAGTCTCACAATATTTCAAAGCCTGGAAAATTAAAATAAATGAAAGCAAATCCACCCTCATCTATTTCAGGAAAAATAATCTACGACGACAACTTGAAAATATCAGTATCAATAATCAAACCATCCCTCAAGCTAACGAAGTAAAATACTTAGGAGTATTCCTCGATAACAAGCTCACTTTCCGGAAACACATGCTCTACACAAGAAATCAAGCCTTTAAAGCATTTAACGCAATCATTGCACTCACAGGCAGAAATTCTCATCTCAGCCTCAAAACTAAAAGATTAATCTACATTCAAGCCATCCGACCCATTTTATTATATGCATCTCCCGTTTGGGCAGCCACAGCCAAATCTAATAGAGAACTACTTCAAACTCTCCAAAATAAAATGCTCCGTATAATATCTAATGCACCATGGTACATCAGAAACAATACTATCCACAGAGATCTCAAAATTTTGCCACTGAATAGTGAAATCATCAAAAACAGCCACAACTTCTTCTTAAATTGCAGCAAACATCCAGACTCCACAATAACCGACCTTCTAAATTACGACGCTACTCTGATTCAGCGACATAACAGACCGCGTACCATCTTTCATAACGAAAGATGGTAAATGTACATATGTGTATATATTTTATTTTATTTTCTTCATATTTAATCAAGTTACTTTATATTTCATGCGATTACACAGAAGGACTAAAAAATTAAGGACTGGCAAATCGCAAATGTGTATATGTGTTCACGTGATCTTTTCAACGAATCAGAGTAGCGCTCGCTTTAAAAATATCCAGATCATCACCCATACCATTTCAGTCAGCACTCAAACCTCACGATGGAAGGACGTGCGGAACGCAGCCCAAATCTAATGCCTATAATCATCAATTGCTTATCAACTTAAAATGCCATCTGCATACGCCATATCTTCCCGATAAGAAAATGCCATAACTTCCACGGAATCATCATATATATTGTTTTTTCCACGATTCTAAATGCCACATTCTTACCTTCTCAGCACTAAGGAGGTGCTTTGCTCCGATTGAAACGTTTGTTTCAGGAGGATATTTACAGCTAGGCTCCCTAATAAGGGTATTTTGGCCTGGTAAAAGTCCTTCTCAGGACTGCATACCAGTTTTCAGGCTAAGGATACAGATACAGATACAGATACTAAATGCCACTGCCACCCCCATGTTATTGCCTCCATCCCACGCCAGTTCTCACATGCCAATGTATGCCATCAAATTGCTTACTCTTCACTACGATGTCCAGATTCATCGAATTGCGTCAGGCACGCACCTTCCGCATATTAAGCGGATGAGATAAACTTCACAGGATCCCCTAAATAAGGGTACGATAATCATATACTAGTAAAGGCCCTTCTCAGGGCCGTATGCTAGTCACTAGGCCTATGATACGGATACGGATCTTGGGTTTTGAGTTCGGCTTGCATTGAGCGACGTAGCTGAACGCTTTCTTTTGTGATAGGAAGTTGTTGAACTTTAACTATGGCATCTTTGAGCTCTTGAATGTGATGAACAATTTGTTGGACTTCATTGTCAAAATCAGTCGTCGTCCTCGGTTTATTGAGGCATTTGCCTTTGTTATCAATTGACATTGTTCTGGCAATCAGGTGGATTGTAGAAGCAAAATCATACTTACAAAAAATCAAGATGAAGAGAGAGCAAAAAACAATAGACTTCACTCGATGAGTGAAGTACTTCTCGTGCACTCTTTCGAAACATCCCTTTTGGATATCACGTGACTGTGGAAAACTGTTTATCCTCAGATCACAACCCCGTAATCATAGACCTTAATTGTACTATCTTTAATCAAAATTCTCCGGCACTCGTCTCTACAAACTGGGACAATTTTAGTTTCAAACTTAAAAGTAAAAGTTTGCCCTCCCTTGAAATTAAATCCAGCCATGATATAGACTCGGCAGTTGATCACTTAACGACCATTTTAACAGATACTTATAAGGAAGTATCAAAACCCACCCTCAGACCCAATTTTCGTAAATTACCTCAAGAAATTAAACTCAAAATTAAAGAAAAGAATAAAGTACGGAGACTTTGGCAAAGAAATAGAAATCCTGGTTTAAAAATTCAACTCCGTGCTCTCCAAAATGAGATCAAGGCATCATGTGACCATTTCTTCCAATCACAATACACGAATTACATTCAGTCCCTAACGACCAATGATAACAGTCTTTGGCGCGCATCAGCCCGCCTACGCAAACACAAATCTAACATTCCGTCCTTAGCTACGGACGCAGTGGTGGCTCACACAGACGCTGAGAAATCCGAATTAATTGCGGATTCTCTTCAAACTCAATTTACACCACATAATGAAGGAATTTTTGCGAACAGCGCAAGTTCTTTCCCACAGGATGTTGAACGTTTCCTCTCCTCGCCTTTTGCGAGAGAAATACAATATACATCCATGAGCGAGGTAAGTGAATACATTACCAAGCTCAAACCCAAAAAAGCCCCTGGTATGGACTCTATTTCCAATCGTATGATTAAAAATTTACCCACCCATTATCTATTTTTATTAGTAATGCTTATAAATTTTATGATACAGCATTGCTATTTTCCTCAAAGCTGGAAACAAGCACTTATTGTGCCTATTCCAAAACCAGGCCAAAGCCTTTCTAACCCTCAAAATTATAGACCTATCAGCCTCCTATCCTCGTTATCTAAGATATACGAGTTTGTGTTACTTAAACGCCTGAATGATTTTCTCCGAAATCACAACGTTCTGATTGATGAACAATTTGGATTTCGAGCAAAACACTGCACCACGCACCAGCTGCTGAGGACAGTGGAGTTCATTCACGAAGGGTTTCGTAACAAAATGCTTACTGGCGCTTTATTTCTTGACATAGCCAAAGCATTTGATAGGACTTGGCATATAGGAATTATTATCAAGCTCATACGACTTGACGTTTCGGCCCATTTAATTCATATAATTAATTCGTACCTCACTAATAGATCTTTTTCTGTACGAGTTAATTCTATCATTTCGACACCCCGTCCTATACTAAGCGGCGTCCCCCAAGGGTCACTTTTAGGCCCAATTTTGTTCAACATTTTCATAAATGACATACCAAAATCACCAAGTATTACTCTTGCACTTTATGCAGATGATACGGCCATCCTAGCTCAACACAAACGCCTGGAAAACTTAGTCCGAAACATTCAGAGTTATCTCTCTAGCCTTGAGCACTGGCTCATCACTTGGAAAATAAAAATTAATGTTGCTAAATGTGCTGCTATGATATTCAAACGTAGCCCCCTCCCGTACCCTTCCATTAATATTAAATTCTTTGACGACTATGTTCCCTGGTCAAACTCTTACAAGTACCTAGGAGTTGTACTTGATTCAAAATTAACCTGGCGCCTTCACATTGAAAATGTTCTCAACAAAGCAAAAGGTGCCAGAGCCCAACTTTACCCATTTTTAGCTCGAAAGAGCAATCTGTCAATTAAAAACAAAATCCTTCTCTATACTTCCATAATAAGACCTGTCTTTATGTACGCATGTACAATCTGGGGTACTGCTGCAAAAACTCATGTGAAAAAACTTCAATCTTTTCAAAGTAAAACCTTACGTATGGCCCTAAACGCAGCTTGGTACGTCCGTACAGATGTGATTCATTCGGACCTTAATATTAAACCAGTTGATTACCTTATCAAAAAACATAGTCAAAATTTATTCCTCAAAATTGAACAGATTGAAAACCGAGTCAAGTCAAGTCGTCATTCTAACTCTTGGTATTTACTGCAAAGAGTATTGACCAATATTTATCCGGCCTCAGCCATTAGCATTTATTAAAAATAGGGTGCGTAAGCACCGTGCCCTTAGGTAAGAGAAACTTTTGGTGGCAAAGTAGGGTAATCTTAGGTATGAAAAACTATTTAAAGTTCAATTAAAACGTAGCATACAGGAGTGGTGCCTGGAGCTTTAATCTAGTGCAGTTGAGAGGCGGTAATGAGCAGGGATACGTGGGAGTAAGTCATGTGATCAGAGGTCTTGAATCTGATTCGTTGATGCGGATTGCAATTGCATTCCATAAAATTGAGATACAGGCAGAAATTCTCATCTCAGCCTCAAAACTAAAAGATTAATCTACATTCAAGCCATCCGACCCATTTTATTATATGCATCTCCCGCTTGGGCAGCCACAGCCAAATCTAATAGAGAACTACTTCAAACTCTCCAAAATAAAATGCTCCGTATAATATCTAATGCACCATGGTACATCAGAAACAATACTATCCACAGAGATCTCAAAATTTTGCCACTGAATAGTGAAATCATCAAAAACAGCCACAACTTCTTCTTAAATTGCAGCAAACATCCAGACTCCACAATAACCGACCTTCTAAATTACGACGCTACTCTGATTCAGCGACATAACAGACCGCGTACCATCTTTCATAACGAAAGATGGTAAATGTACATATGTGTATATATTTTATTTTATTTTCTTCATATTTAATCAAGTTACTTTATATTTCATGCGATTACACAGAAGGACTAAAAAATTAAGGACTGGCAAATCGCAAATGTGTATATGTGTTCACGTGATCTTTTCAACGAATCAGAGTAGCGCTCGCTTTAAAAATATCCAGATCATCACCCATACCATTTCAGTCAGCACTCAAGCCTCACGATGGAAGGACGTGCGGAACGCAGCCCAAATCTAATGCCTATAATCATCAATTGCTTATCAACTTAAAATGTCATCTGCATACGCCATATCTTCCCGATAAGAAAATGCCATAACTTCCACGGAATCATCATATATATTGTTTTTTCCACGATTCTAAATGCCACATTCTTACCTTCTCAGCACTAAGGAGGTGCTTTGCTCCGATTGAAACGTTTGTTTCAGGAGGATATTTACAGCTAGGCTCCCTAATAAGGGTATTTTGGCCTGGTAAAAGTCCTTCTAAGGACTGCATACCAGTTTTCAGGCTAAGGATACAGATACAGATACAAAATTGAGATGACACGCGAACGAGTTATAAACGTAAAAAATCAATAATTCTGTAAAAAGCACTTAATTCAAGTAAAATGCAAAGTCCAACGGCAATTGTGTACAAAGTCCTTTCTTTGACAAGTCCGTCTTTGCAGTGGAAGGTCACAGATCGCTGCGTGCCTGGGTGGTCACCCTCCCAAGTACTGACCGGCGATACTGCTGCTTCAAAATAAACATTGAGCTAATGTAAACAACACGAAATGTAAACAGTGAAATCTTGATTAAATGAAGAGATGATGAAATAAAATTATATATACAATATTTACAGTTACCATTTTGTATTATGGTGTATCGTTCGCGGTCTTTTCACTACGTTTTCCTCTGTGGGGTCGTAGTTTATGAGAGATCTGATGTTATCATGCTGCGAGTTTGCAACATTTTCAAAGAAGTTATGCGTAGATCTTAGAATGGCATCTTGAAATTCAGGGATGTTTAGATCTTCATAAAGTTGATTATTACGAACGAACCAAGGTGCGTTTGTCATTGCCCGGAGGATTTTATTTTGGAGAACGCTGAGTTTCTTCCTGTTAGTTTTGTTTGCCGTAGCCCAAGCAGGGGCGGCGTAGAGAAGAATTGGTCTTATTAAAGTGAGGAAAAGAGTCCTTTTAGTATTGAGGTTTAGTTTGGATTTCCTTCCAATGATTGGGTAAATAGCCATAAAGGCGGCATTTGCTTTATTGCAAATGTAATTTATGTGTTCTTTGAAGGTGAGTTTGCTGTCAATATAAACTCCAAGGTATTTGTAGCTATTGGCTTGTGGGATCAAATTATTGTCAATTTTAATATTAATATTGATTGGGTAGTTTTTCTTATATCGGCGATAAAGGACGATACAGCACTTTGAAGGGTTTAAATTAATTTTCCAGAATTTGCACCAGTTTGATATTCTTTGAACATGAGAGTCAAGTTTATCAATGGCATACTGCGGGTTTATTGAATTAGATAGAATCACTGTGTCATCTGCATATTTGAGGATTTTAGCAGAGGTTGGACTTGGCATGTCATAAGCGTAAATATTGAAATTTGTAGGAGAGAGGACAGAGCCTTGAGGGAGTCCTCTGTAGATATTCTTTATATTAGAGAGAGTATCTCCACATCTCACCTGAAAAGTTCTATCTTCTAAATAAGAAATGATGATTTTAATAAGATTTGTAGGAATTTGAAGTTTAGATAGCTTGTAAATAAGGCCAGCATGCCACACTCGATCGAAAGCTTTTTCGAAATCGAGGTAGCATGCCGCAACAGTATTCCTCTTTTGGAATTCAACTGCAACATGTTCAATTAAATTTAGTATTTGGTGCGAAGTTGAGTGTCCTTTCTTAAATCCAAATTGCTGGTTATCAATTTGGTTTAAATTTATTGTGTAATCCTTTAGTCTTCTTAGAATAATTCTTTCATATATTTTACTAATTGTAGGGAGCAGACTGATAGGTCGGTAGCTAGTGACTTCTTTTGGGCTTTTTCCAGGTTTTAAGATCATTATTACCAGGGAGTGTTTCCAAATTTTTGGAAAGTAAGAGAGCCGAATGCAGGCGTTGAAAATATTGCAAAGTAAGGTAATGCAGTTTTGAGGAAGTGCTTGGATGGCTTCATTATTAATGTTATCAAAGCCCCGTGCTTTCTTCTTTTTAAGATTTTTGATAATTTCAGTGACTTCATCTGTGGAAGTGAAATTTATATAGGATCTGGTGCGCTGAAGTTTAACTTCTTCGGCTTCATTGTTGATGGTGTAATCTTGGGGGTATCTTCAGTATGATGGTCGAAAATCTTGCTTAGATCATCTGCCATAGCTTCAGCTATTTCAGCTTCGGAATAGGCGATGTTACCTTGATAGTTGATAGGGTATTTATAGTTTGGGTTTTTATTGCGTAGAGAATTTGCTATTTTCCAGACAGTATTTGGCTGAGTTTCAATATTTTCTAGAAGAGCATCCCATTTTTCAGATCTATGATGTTTAATTTCTTGCGAGATTCTGCGTGTTAGATAATTCACTTCTCTTTTGTCCCGGGGGTCTCTAGAGAGATGCCAATATTTTCTTTTCCTATTTCTATGTTTGATTAGGTCGATGATATTTTGTGGGAGGTTGAAGTAGTTATTTTTCCTTTGGATATATGCTGCAGAATTCATAGCCTGTTGAATATTGTCAGTTAAGTGTTTTATGCAGTTTTCAATTTCTTCAGTGGTATTCATGCTATTGTTATTTGATATATTCATGAGTTTATTTTTAAAGATACTCCAATTCATATTAAATTTAGGTTTAATGAGGGGAGGATAGAATCCATAAAAGTCGAAATTCACGGGTAGGTGATCAGAAGAGAGTTCTTCAGTCACTTCAAGATAAGGTGTGGACTGGATATTCTTGAGAATGAGGAT
The DNA here is from genome assembly GCF_044657685.1 of Stegodyphus dumicola. Taxonomy (NCBI): domain Eukaryota; kingdom Metazoa; phylum Arthropoda; class Arachnida; order Araneae; family Eresidae; genus Stegodyphus; species Stegodyphus dumicola. The sequence goes on along the minus strand of NC_140778.1, from coordinate 140,526,063 downwards.
GTCGAGGATATCCGCACGACCATCAAAGTGATATCTCGTGGGTAATTCTGGGGCAATAATTCTGATTTCATTGTTAAGAGCATAATTTCTGAGCGTAGAACCATTGCGGTTGTTAACATTGCAGTTCCAGCTACGATCTTTAGAGTTTAGGTCCCCCGCGATGAGAGTGGGGTACCTATAATCAGTCAGTCTATCAAGGTCTGCAGAGAGGAGGTTGTTACTTGGTGAATTGTATGCAGAAATGAAAAGGTAAGGTTCATTGAAGCCTGAGTAGACAAGTGCAGCAGTATTTTCGATATTCTGGGTATTTATTTTTAGAGGAGTGAATTTAATATGATTTTTAATGAGGATTGCTGTACCCCCTAACATGTTGTTTGGGCGGTCAGTCCTTATGACTTTGTAGCCTTCCAGATTGAAGCGGGTTTTGCTATTAAGATGTGTTTCATTCAGAAGCATTATATCTATTTTATGGTGATTTAGGTAGGCGTGGAGTTCATCTTTTTGTCTGCAGACTCCATTTGCGTTGAAGAAGGCAACTTTTAGGAAACTATTGGTAGTTGAGATAAGGTTGGGATTAAATTGGTTGGGTTTAAAATTCATAATCAAGGTTCATGAAATAATCCATTGCGGCCATGCCGACTTCTAGCTTTTCTATGAGTGATTTTGCTTCTTTAAATTTTTTAAAATACGTTTTTGCTTGTTGCATTTGGGTTTTAATCCAAGTAAAGAAACTTGGTGTTTCTTGACTTTCATTGTTGGAATTAATATTGTCACAATTGCTTGGGCTATTATTGCTGTTATTAGGTATGGGTGATATTGCTGGTTTTTCAGGTAGTTTAGGGAATTCGTTTTCGTTAAGTTGGAAGGCCTGCATATTTTTCCTTTTTTCCTTTTCGGCCTTTTCGGCGGCTAATTTTTTCTTAATGTTTTCCGGGTTTTTAACACATCCACGGTATGAAGATACGTGTTCTTGCCCGCAAAGGGCACAAGTAGGTTTTTCAGTTTCCTTATTCTGTTTGCATAAATACGTTTCATGTAATAGTGCGCATTTGAGGCACCTTGGTGTGTAATGACACAAATCCCGTGTGTGTCCATAGCGCTGGCATTTGTGACATTGCACGGGACCTGGCCGTGCTTTGTATCTAGCCATTTGAATATTTAGACCTCTAAGTTTTTGGATGTCAAAAATTTTCTTTCCGTCTTCACATCTTTTAACATCGACGATGAAGACCGGGAGTTTGATTAGCTCTCCGTTTCTGACAGATGTAATTTGTCTTATTTTTTCGATTGGTATGTTCATATCGAGGATTTCTTGTTTTAGGATTTCAGTATCAGTATTTGCTGGCAGTCTTTTAATTACTGCTTTTATTGGTGGATTCCGAGGATGAACAGCGAGGGTGACGGTCGCTCGTGTAACGAGCTCCCGCCAACGCAGGGCAATTCTCCGAATTTATGCGAAAACAATGTGGTTATTGATGAAGAAATGAGTGAGACCAGGGATCATGCTCCCTCTGTGTAATCGGCGTCGCCAGATGACGAGCGCATGAACCTCGTAATACAGTTCTACGATCTGAAGCAACAGTTTGAAGCTATCCAGAGGCAGAAGAGCTTCATGAAGCGAACTCCTTCTCCGTTGGACACTAATGGATACGATCAACTCGACCGGGCGGGTAAGTCACTTTTTCACAAGATAAATGACATTGCTAATGCTCTAGATGTTCCAATTTTTCATCTTCCCTCAACTAGAGAGGAATTTTTAAATATATTGGAGAGCGAGCGCTTAGCCAAGATGGCCGCCGCTCAATCCGCAGAAGATCCTTGCAAGCACGAGGCATCTAATCCCACGCACGAGGTGCGGGGGAAACCAGTCCAGTCTACGTCATCGCGGAAGCGAAAGACGCAGACAATAGACTCAGACGGGTTTATCACCCCCGCGGCTCGAAAGCAAGGGAAGGCGCCTATTGTGGATCTTACAATAGACGATTTGGCTTTAAACGCTAAAGATAAAAATAGCTCTATTCCAAATTCTAAATTGACAGCCATCGAAAAAAATGCTACTCCTAAAAAGGAGAGGAGTACTAACAAGTATGAGAAAATCAAAAATTCTTTAATCAATGAGCCTTCTAATGAAGCAGAAATTGTTACTGCTAGTAATAGTGAGGGAGTTAATTCCGAGCAGGCACGGAACGTTCCCCCCACCACCACCACCGCAGTCTGAGATTCCGGCAATACATCTCAAAAGCAGCAAAAACTGGAAGACGCAAGTGTCTTTCATGAGAGAAATTGCCCCAAACTTACGGAGCATACTGACTGGACCTTATCTCAAAATTTTTGTTCAGACAGAGCTGGAGTTCAGGGAGGTTACCCGCTGGATGAAGCAAGCCGGCATCCAGTTCAAAACTTTCGACTTAAAGCAGGACCGGCCAGTTAAAATTGTTATCAGAGGCCTCCCTGTTGAAACTGAAATCGGGGATATCAAAGAGGAAGTTGAGGCGATGGGATTTAAAGTGCATCGCATCGTTCGGCTTACTCAGCCTGGCTCCAGACACCCAATGCCACTTGTATATTTACAAGTTATCCCACACCCCTTCCTCGATCATCTGTTTGCCGTCACTGACATGTGGGGCACAGAGATCAGCATTGAGCGTTACCGCGGCCGTAAGGGCCCTACTCAATGCTTTCGGTGCCAGGGCTTTTTCCATTCTTCGGAACTCTGCACTCTTCCAATCCGTTGTGTCAGATGCTCTGGACCCCATTGGGCACGTGAGTGTACCAAAGGATTAGATGTACCAGCCACTTGCTGCAACTGCGGTGGAGATCACCCAGCATCGTACAAATCTTGTCCCCGATACCCAGGCAACAAACGGGCTCGCGGTAAAAATTCCGCGCCTAGGACTAGGGCAGCTGCTCAAACAGCCCCCCCTCAGGGTTCTTCTAAACCCCCAGCAAACGCTGAGACAAGACGTCCCATGCCTGCTCCCCCGAGCAACGTCAGTTCACCATCTTATGCACAGATGGTGAAGAACACCACCGAGCACGGATTCAAATCCACGAATCCAAGACTGCCGGTTGCAGAAGCCCCTGCAGCCCCAGCAGTGTCAGCCACAGCAGAGTGTAGCAATGATTCAGACGACGTCTTCTCATCTACACTAAAATGCTTAATTGAAATCTCCCGCGACCCAGCGGTAGACAAGCATATTCTGCTCCTTGCCTTCAAAAAAGCAATGCCTAAACTCAGGCAAGCAGATGCTTTAATGAGGGCATTTTATATTTATGAAAGCTATGTTGAGCTTTCAACCTAATTAGGCTTTTTTAGACCCATGTCTTCTGTTTTTTCAGTGATGAACCTTTAACAACGGCATAAAATTCAATTGTATAAATAACAGTTCAAACACCATCAGAGAACTGACCATTTGCACATGGAATGCCAATGGTTTAACTTCAAAAATTCACGAAGTTCGTGATTTTGTTGTAGAGCACGATATTGACGTGTTTTTAGTCCAAGAGACTCACCTTACCCCAGGGAATACTCCCAAAATTGGGAATTATGACATTTATTGTACTGACAGGGTGTCACAGGGCAGAAATCCCTGTGGCGGCACTTGTATCTATGTGAAGCGTTCGTTAAAGCACCACATGATACCGACCCCTGATTTAAATTTTTTGGAAGCGACAATCATCAAAATTTTCCTTCAAAATTCCTCCCCGCTAACAATAGTCTCAGCTTATTTACCTCCACTGTCTACAGCGCGTGGAAGGCCAGCTTTTCCTGTCAGTGATTTTGATAAAATTTTGAATATTTCAAGTCACCTAATAATTGCTGGTGATCTAAATTCACGCCATACCGCATGGTTTTGTTCTAACAGGAACAGGTATGGTATTAGTCTAAATTCATGGTGCCAGAGTAACCATGTACAGATCATTGCTCCTACCCTCCCGACCTTTTACCCTCATAGAGGGTCCCCTGCAGTTCTTGATCTGGCTGCCTTTTATAACATATTCTTTCGGCATGAGATAAAAGTGATTCAGGAATTGGACTCTGATCACTACCCCGTTTTGATATCCCTAGATATTCAAAATCGATACTCAAAATTAGAGGAGCAATTCTCAACAAATTGGGACGACTTTAGATTTATTTTGGAAAAAACTTCACTCCCTCCCATCAAAATTTCCAGCAATTCGGACTTTGACAGGCATATCAAAAGTTTGGAGTCTTTACTGAAAGAAGCGAGAGCTGCGGCTTCAAAGCCACGTAAACACCCAGGTGCTAGGCTCCCACCTGAGACTAAATTCAAAATTAAGCAGCGAAATTACTTGCGAAGAATTTGGCAAAGGTCACGAGATCCCAATATCCGTGCCCAATTTCGCAAGATACAGAACGAGATAAGGACCGAAACCCGCTTATTAAAACAAGCGGAGTGGAAAACATTCATTGAGTCCCTAACGACTGAAGACAAATCGATTTGGCGCGCAGCCGCCCGATTACGCAAACATAAAACATACATTCCGCCCCTTCAAACGGCCGATGGCGCGCAGATGGCCTACACTGACTCAGAAAAGGCAAATGTCATAGCTGACAGCCTTGCAACTCAATTCACAACAAACCACGACTCCTACTGTAACCGTCCGGTTACACAGGGGCGCATACAAGCACGGGTTAAAGATTTTCTATCACAACCTACCACACCAGAACTCAGGCCGACGGACCCTTCTGAAGTCATGGTTTTCATTGACAAACTGAAACCTGACAAGGCACCTGGCATAGATTCTATTTCGAATCGCATGATCGAAAACCTCCCCCCTATGTTTATCGTATGGATCACGGTCCTCATAAATTTAATGCTCAGGAGAAGCTATTTCCCCGACTGTTGGAAAATTGCAGCAGTCGTTCCCATTCCAAAACCGGGACAAAATTTAAACCTGCCCGTCAATTACAGACCCATCAGTCTGTTATCTTCTCTCTCTAAGATCTATGAATTTGTCTTACTTAATCGCCTGAATGAATTCTGTCGGGATAAAAACTTACTAATCCCGGAACAATTCGGCTTCCGACCTAAACACTCCACGGTACACCAGTTACTCCGTGTAGTGGAATTCATTCATGAAGGCTTTCGTAAGCGAGAGAGAACTGGAATTGTCTATCTAGACGTTGCCAAAGCCTTTGACAGGACTTGGCATGACGGGATTATTTACAAGCTCATGCAGCTTGGTTTTTCGGCTCATCTCATTAAAATTATTAACTCGTACTTGACCGGACGCAGTTTCCGCGTGCGAGTTAACCACGAATTCTCCTCTCCCCGCCCAATCTATGCTGGGGTGGCTCAAGGAAGTCTCCTCGCCCCCGCAATCTTTAACCTTTATGTAAATGATATTCCTAAGGCCCCAAATATCGATCTTGCATTATACGCAGACGATACAGCCATCATTTCTCAACACTCCAACACCCTCCAGGTAATCTCACAATTGCAGAGTTACCTTTCGACCTTAGAACTCTGGCTCGGTCTGTATAAAATCAAAATTAATGTCGCAAAATGTGCTGCCACCATGTTCATCCGAAGAAATATCCCAAATTTACCCAATTTAATGCTCTTCGGTGAACCTATTCCCTGGGTCTCTTCTTACAAATATCTAGGTGTTTTACTAGACTCAAAATTAACTTGGCAGCCTCACATCCGCAAAATCATAGCGGGTGCGACAGCTGTCAAGACCGCCCTACGCCCCCTCTTAGCTAGTCATAGCGACCTGTCAACTGATAACAAAATCTTGCTCTACAAATCAATGATTAGGCCGGTTCTTACGTATGCATGTCCCGTATGGGGCCCATGCGCACTGACTAACAGAAAACATGTCCAAATTTTTCAATCTAAAATGCTTCGGCAAATTCTAAAAGCTCCGTGGTATGTACGGAACGAAGAGATTCATAACGACCTCAAAATTATGCCCATTAATCGCTATATACAGCGACTTTCGGAAAAATTTTTCAAAAATATTCAACGTGTCGCTAATCCTGTGCTTCATATGCTACCCGTATACGATCCTGCAGTTGCTTCTTCCCGAAAGAGACCCAGAGCGGTACTCAATAGGGAATATTCGACTCTGCCTTTTAAACGGGCTAGATATGAGCACACCGACAACCACGTGAATAATTACCTCTCGTTCCTTAACCCCCCCCCGCCTCTAAAGTTCTTTAATGCACACGGCATTAACTCGAGGAACCTCTTTAACGTTTCTTTAACAAGAAACATCACAGTCAAATAGGACTGCTTTAACTTACTATCATCTTTCAACTAAAATAAAACTGAAAAAGTTCCCTCTAAAACTGAAAAATATTCTTTAAATTTTAACTTCTCTCTTCTTTTAAGGAGGAACTTTCCTAGGCGCTTAACAGCATCCTTTTTGGCTTTTAAAAACCGCAATGACTAGCGGTCAAAAATAAAATGAAACTTCTCCCTCCCAGCTGATCACTGACTGAACCACTTTTTCGACCTGTAAACAGGTTCCCCCCTCCCCCCCACCTCGAAGAGCGCGCATCGGAATTCCCCTGCGTGCCCTTCATCTGACGTATGCCAAGAAAATGATTATCAAGGTTCAAGGAAACTTCACCTTTTATATTTCTAGTCAAAATTTTTGTGGCTGCCCCTATCTAAATTATTCTGGCCCTTTTTCGGCGCAAAATTAAGACCTTCTGAGTTTTTTGCCTTTTTTTGACTCAGTGTGAAGGCACTTACTCCAAGTCATTCGGCTTATCAAAATTTTTACCCTATTTGACAATACCCTCTTTCGGATGATTAAATTTCCTTTGAAGATGTGGAGGTAAAGGCGTAATTGCCTATGAACTCCGTAAATTGCACTTCCTTGATCCTTGATTGCTTTTATTGGTCTTTTTGTATTTAATTTAAATGTATGGAAGGGGATTTCTTTTTCCTTCAAATATTCTGTTATAATTCTATAGTGGTCAGGGGTGAAGACACGAATGGTGAGTCTTCCTCCTTTGAGATCTCCAGTGTAGTTTTTTATTTGTAATTTTTCTTCAAATTCCGATTTTATTTTGTCCCAGTTTCCGGTGAAATCTGCTAGTACAATTGGCGGGATATGTCCTGCCGTCTTTTTTGCTAATATAAAAGGCGCATCATTTGTATCTTCTTCCATGTTGGTCTCTTGGTTTAGTATTTCGAATTTGTTTTCCTGTGGAGGGTAAACTATTTCAGGTTTATTAAGTTTTTGTGTTTTTCGTGGTGAAGTGAAACCTTCACTATCTATTTCGGTTTTCTTTTTTCGGCTTTTCCCACTAAGGGTACGCTTGTGCCTGCTTGTATCATCTTCCTTTTTGGATTTAGATGGGGTTTTAAGGTATTGCGCTTGTATAGTAGCTTCATTTATTTGTTTAGCAGAGCTAATCTCTGATTTAGAATTTATTTCGTCCATTGGGGTGTCGTTTATGTAAGTTAAGTATTCAATTTGCTCATGTAGCTGATTTATCCTAGGGTCAGCTTTAGGTATATTTGCGTTAGTTAGGCTTTCGGCTTCAAGAACTAAAGCGTTAATTCTCAGTGTAAGATTGTCGTAGTCTATTGATTCGCAGTTACTCCCACGTATCTGCTCTAGGTATTTGTGTAGTTTATTCTCATCTATTTTGTTCATCCTGGGCAGCAATTAACCTAACCAGTGGCTCGGTAATGCATACTCTAGATCAACAAGAAGAAAAGAATAACTTACCCAACATTCGGCCCAAGGCCCAAGGCGATATTTTCCGGAGTACCTTTGCAACTTAATGCAATTACCTCCACAACTTCGTTAAGGAGAAAACTGAGGTGATTAAGACAAAGCACTGGCTGAAGGGTAATGAAGGAGACCATTATGGGCTTACGGGGAAGGAAGTGAATAAGGAGTCCATTCTATGGACGATAAATTCTTTCTGCTTTCAACCTGTTTTACTAGGTTGAAAGAGAGAGAGGTGACGGATAAGGGCAGATTCCTGAATGCATTGCATTAATGGAATCGCAAAGATTGAAAGACAATTAGCCGGGAATCAATTTTCCAGGGCTCGGGAAAGGTATATTAGGTAATACGGAAAACCGCAGTAATCGCTAATGCCTTGGGGATGGGCTGGGGGGGAGAGAGTCTTACGACTGAAGCAGAGCAGGGGAAGGTGGAACGAAAAGAAGGGGGGGAAAGGATTCAAGAGTAGAAAAAGTTCTCCTACCGCCCGTGGCGAGAGTACAATAGGAGCAACTTTTGGAGCGGAAAGAACCGTGAGAGAAAGTTAACTGTGGAAAAGACGGAGAAGTTTTAGGATAGTTAAAGGGAAGGGAATTAAAGAAAAACGTTAAAAGTTGGAGAGGAGAGGTGGATTAAAAAGTGGAAAGAAATAAAAAATGGGGACAGAATTGACCAAAAATACCTGATTGCTGTTGATGTTTGAAGATATGCAAGCTTGTACTTGTGCAGATTGCTGGAACAAAAATACATTAATAAAGTGTTTTGAGTAGCATGTGAGGGAGTTAGATTTAGAAGATTAGAATATTAATTTAAACTTCGAAAGAAAAATTAGGCAGTTTAAGTTGAATATTTAAGTTAGGTGATAGAATAATAGAGAAACGTTAAAACTATTGCAAGTCTGATTTAAGATTGTCTGGGCCGTGTTTTATGAAAAGATGAGGTCTTGGCAAGTGGAGGGGCATGTTACCTATAGCAGCACGGATATAAAACCGAGAAACGAGGCCGGATTAGGTCCGGCGGGCATGTGGAAGTATGGAATTAATTAAGGGTCGTCGGGTTAGGCCCGTGAAGTGCTTGTTAATTTAAAAAATTTTTTAGAAAGAATTCCTAGTCAAGCAGACACCTCCGCTTCGGCTTCCTAGGAAAGATGTTATAAGTTCTCTCAAGAACGCTCCTAGGTCGCTTAGCTGAGCTGGGCTCAGCTGGATCATAAGCAGGAAGCGAATGCAAGACTGGGTTTTCGATCTGCGTTAATCTATTAAAGAATTTAGCCGAATTTTGCCGGAAAAAGGCATCTAGGGGTAGAATTTTGAGATCGTTATGAAGCACTTCATTACGGACGAAATAATGAGCATTTGTCAGGATACGAAGCGTGACGCTCTGGAATACTTGTATTTTCTTTAGATGGCTATTGGCAGCAGTAGACCAGACGACAGCTGCGTACGTCAGGATCGGTAGGATGGTACTCTTGTATAAAAGGATCTTATTGTTGAGGGAGAGGTTGCTGGTTCTTTTGAGGAGAGACATCAGCTGGGTTCTTGTATTCCTTGCTTTTGAGATGGCGTAATTGATGTGGGTATTCCAGAGCAGCTTCGCATCTAGATAAACTCCCAGATATTTATAGGATTCCACCCAGGGTATATTTTCTTCAAATAATCTGAGTGGAGGGAGTTGATTATGGACATTCCTCTTTCTGGAAAAGAAAACTGTGGCGGCACTTTTTGCGACATTAATTTTGATTTTCCAGGTAATGAGCCAGGACTCCAAGTCTGTTAAATACAGCTGTAGGTGATTGAGAGTGGCATGTAATGTTGAGTGCTGTGAAATGATGGCTGTGTCGTCTGCATAGAGTGCTAGATCGACACTTGGTGCTTGTGGTATGTCATTTACATACAAGTTGAAGAGCGTGGCGCTAAGAATTCCTCCCTGAGGCACCCCCGCCAGGATAGGGCGAGGAGAAGAGACAGAATATTTTACTTTGACAGAAAAGGTACGATTAGTGAGGTAAGAGTGCATTATGTGCACAAAATTAGCCGAAATTTCAAGTCGCATGAGCTTGAATAAAATTCCGATATGCCAACATCTGTCGAAAGCCTTTGCTACGTCTAAATAAACAATAGCTGTAGGCTTTCCACTGCGAGATCCTGTATGAATGATTTCAACTACCCTCAGTAGCTGGGCCTGAGTTGAGTGTTTAGCACGAAAGCCGAATTGCTGAGGAATAATAATGTTTCGGTTTCGGCAGAAATCATTCAGGTATCTAAGCAGTATAGCTTCGTAAATTTTACTAAGTGAAGACAGAAGGCTGATCGGCCTATAATTTTGAGGGACCTTTGGGTCCATTCCAGGTTTTAGAATAGGAATGACTAATGCATTCTTCCAGCTATGGGGATAATATTTTAGCCTTAGCATTGAATTTATCAAAACTGCTAGGTAAAATATGAATTTAACTGGTAGATTTTTAATCATGCGATTAGAAATCCTATCCAGGCCAGGTGCTTTTGCAGGGGTGAGATTTTTGATCAAAGCAGAAATCTCAGTCATTGTTGTGGTGATGGGATCCTCAGAATTTGTATCTGAGGAGAGAAATTCTTCAACTTGGTGTTGGACTTCATGCGTGTGCTCTGCACAGGAATCGAACATGAGTCCAGTGTTAGGTGAAAATTGTGTTTGAAGGCTGTCTGCTATGCGTTCAGCCTTTTCGGTGTCTGTTAATGCCATCCGGTCATTGACCGTGCCCATTAGGGGGGGAATGTCGTGTTTTGGTTTGCGAAGCCGTGCGCTAGCAACCCAGAGGCTATTGTCGGAAGTCTTTAAGGACTTAAGATAGTTTGCGTATTTTTCGTCTGTGTATTTCTTAATGTCAGACTTGATCTCATTCTGGATCCTTCGCAGTTGCACTCGAAAATTTTCCGAACGTGTATTTTGCCAGTCTCTGCGAAGGCGGTTTTTAATTTTGATTTTATCTTTAATGTGATCAGGTAATTTATAATAATTTTGCCTGAATTTGGGTTTGGAAGCAGCCGTAAATGCGCTTCCTAGGGTTTGGTTGAGCCTGTCAATGGCAAAATCAACCTCCTGATTATCGTGAATTTTGATAGGGGGGAGAATACCATTTTCCAAGACATACCGAAAGTTGTCCCAATTTGTGGAGACTTGCGCCGGTAAATTTTGGTTAATTTTGGATGTTTTAAGGGTGAGGTGAACCGGATAATGGTCAGAGGACAATTCCGGAATCACTTCGATCGAATAATCTACTGGGATATTTTTAAATAAGGCCAGATCAATAATGGAAGGAGCACCCAACCCCCCAGGAAACTGATAATGGGTGGGTGTGTTTGGCGCAATAATTTGGATACGGGCGTCCTGAGCCCAAATTTTGAGTTTATCGCCATAGTTGTTGGCAGTGACACAATCCCAACTTCTATGACGGGCATTTAAATCTCCTGCGATAATCAGGTTATTTGCAACACCACTTAATTTTCTGAGATCAGAGATAAATGCGGGTCCCTGTCTCGGAGGCATATAGCAGGACGCTACTGCTATTGGGGGACAATTTGGAATATGAATTTGTACTATAGTCGCTTCTAAGGCCTCCAGTGGTGGCGTGGGAATCCTAGAATGTTTTAGGGAGCGTTTTACATAAATGCTAGTACCGCCACTAGCACGAACAGTGTCACTGATGCATACCTCTCTGTCATTTCGGTAGCAGAAATAATTCGCGATGTTCGCGCTAAGTCCCTCAACCAGATGTGTCTCCTGAACGAGGAAGAGGTCCATGTGATGCTCATTAATGAAATCCCGGACTTCGTGAATCTTCTTCTTGATTCCGTTAGCATTCCAGCAGGAGATCAGGAGAGAATCTTCACTGGTTGCACAGTTGAACTTGAGGCCGTTAGTTTAAGAGGCCACAGTATGCCTCATATATATAAAATGCTCTCTCAGGCCCCGTGGAGACATTTCGGAGCCTGGGGAGAGCATTTCTAAAAGCCTCGAGGAGGATCTTGTGTTCGATACCGAATTCCGAGGCGATTTGGAAAACGCTCCGGAGGGTATCTGTGCAACTTCCATCATCTACGGTCGGGGCTGGAGCCTGGGCCGGTGGAGTTGGCTGGAGAGGACGCTGCTTCGGCGCTTGCTTGGGAGCTTGCTTCGTCACAGGTGCTTTGTTCTGGTCCTTAGTAGATGATGGTAGTCCGGGATTTTTCCGTCCGGAAACGACATCACTAAATGAGGGATCCGTGCTGCTAATCGGAGCTTTAGCCGGAGCCGGTACAAATTTTGCAGTCCCGCTATCCGATCTAATAGGGGGGTTTTTGTTTTTGTTGGCTGGGTTTCGGGGACAGTGAAACCAGTTGGCTGCGTGCCGCCCAAGGCAGTTCGCGCAGGTGTTGGCTTCCTCCGGGTCTTTGGTGCATTGGTACGCGTAATGCGGGCCGGCGCACCTCAGACACCGGATTGGCAGTGTGCACACTGCGGAACTATGGAAGAAGCCTTGGCAGCGCCAACACTGGCTCGGTCCCTTCTTCCCGATATGCTTCTCGAACTTGATCTCAATGCCGAACATTGTGGTTTCTTCAAAAATGTCATAGACATTTAATGCAGGATTTAGCTGTACTAAAAATAATGGCATTGGGTAGCGGGACCTGTGCCTACGGAGTTGGGTTACAGAGATAACAGAATAACCCAGGAGTTGCAATTCTGCTTTGATTCTTTCAGTTTTTGCTGAGTTGGGTAAGCCGCGTAATATTGCCTTTACGGGCCGATCCTGCTTAAGGTTAAACGACTTATATTCGGCGCCCTGATTGTTTAAAATTTGGGCTACCGAACGATAGTCTTCCTCGGACTGCATTTCTATGCGGAGAAACTTACCCTTCATCCTGCAGATGGCCGTAGGCACAGTAGCTTGCACTAAGGAGGTAAGAAATTCAAAGTCTTTGGGCTCTACAAAGAAGAAAGGAATTTTTCTCTTTGAATTCTTAGAGCTTTCAGTAGGGGGGGAAGTACCGTCTCCGGGTTGCTCCACGAGATCGCTGTTTTCTTCCACCCTAACCGCAGGTTGGGTGGGAGGCAATTCCTCCTCCGGTTGTTCGCTCCAAAATGGAGGCAGGCTATTGTTAGGTTGTGGTTTCGAAGGGGAATTTGGCGCACATCGTGCTACAAGATGGCGAGGAGGCCGCTGAAATCCTTCATCGTCAACTTTCCTAAGTTTTTTATTTTTAGGCAAATCGTTACTATCGCTTGAATTTAGAGTTAATTTTTGAATTTTCTTAGCGCTATGAAGAATTTTTTCTGCATTTAACTTTGCAGGTTTTAGAATTGGGCTATTGGATATGTTTTTATTTAAATTTTGAGGTTTATCAGAATTTGGATTATTTTTACTCGAGATAACATCTTTAGTTAGTTCTTTAGCTGATTTGATTAATTTCTTAATACACTCATCTTCAGTTGGGGGAATGGCAAAGAGAGGCAGATTTAGGCGTTTCGCAAGAGTGGTAAGATTAAAAAGCGTTACCTTGGATTCTTGTTCGACGCACTTGAGATCAAAGCTTGCAAGAGGAGTTGATCTTCTGACCCTGGACAGATTCTGTTCCAATTCTGTGAATTTCGCCTTGAGAAGATACAGTTGTTTAATCTGGATGAGCAAATCGTCCGGATTTACCTCTGGAGTTGGTTCAGTGTCGGAGACAGGGACGGTCGTGTCCATCTCGGCGCTTGCTTCGGAGGGGTTGCCGGCTAAGAATTCCGGCATCGCATCGCTGCAGGTGGCTTGTGGGGAGCTCATTGTCGCACGTCCTCACTCGACGAGAGACACCCTGCTAATCCCCAACATTCGGCGATAGTAAAATATCCAGTAATCCAAGAGTGGCTTCCGGTAGAGAGCGTTCTCGAAAGAAAGCAGAGCGCAGTGAAATCCGACCTCGTCACTAGGTGCTCAGCGGTCGAATGAATGATGATGATATATCCATATCCATATCCTGATCCTAGCTGATTGGTATTCGGCCCTAAAAAGGGCCTTTACCAATACATATTTATCATACCCTGATAAGGGCTCCAAATAAGAGCATATCCATCTAAAGATGGTTTTCTTAAGATTATGGCATAAGTGGCGCCATCCTTTGGCGGTTGTGGGAAAAAATTTTTGCAATGTCATAAGTGAAAGGCATAAAGTTGAAAAACAAATGATGAAATGGCATAAAGTTGGCATATTATTTGAATTGGCATAATTAGAGACTATGGCATAAATGAAGACTTGATTGTATAAGCAATAATGGCAGTTTGAATTTTATGGCATAGAGATGCGATGCGGCGTGCGTGCTTCTCTCTTGGAAGTTCGTGGCTGAATGATGTGGTGGGCGGTCGGATCCTTTTATAAGAGTAGTAGCATTCGTTGCGATTGGTCAATTTTGCACTTTGGAAACGGTAATTAATCTCAACAGTAGAGTTCATAGTTCATTGGTAAATAGGTAAATCTTGATTAAATACGAGTTAAATAATTGAAATAAAATAAAATAAAATATATACAACATGTAAATCTACCAGTTTCCATCGTGAAAAATGTTTCGCGGTCTTTTGTGTTTTTGAATAAGAGTGTTATCATAGTTGTTGAGTTGTTGGATATTTTCATTAGGATGACTATTGCAGCGGGAGAAGAAGTTATGGCTGTGTTTGAGAATTTCGCTGTCTAAAGGCTTGATATTTAGGTCTCTATGGATTGCCGAGTTGCGTACATACCATGGTGCGTCTATTAAGATTCTAAGTAATTTGTTTTGCATTCTTTGCAATGATTGACGATTATTTCTAGAAGTGGCTGCCCAGGCCGGTGCTGCGTAAAGAAGAATAGGGCGGATAGCTTGTAAATAAATGATACGTTTTGTATTTAGATTTAATGTAGAATTCCTTCCTATTAATGCGTATATGGCCATGAATGCCTGATAGGCTTTGTTCCGAATATTGATGATATGGTTGCGGAAAGTTAGTCGATAATCGATGTAAACTCCTAGGTACTTGATTATATTAGTTCTTGGGATATTCTGTCCTTCAATTTGTATGTTTCCGATGTCTTTTTTAATTATTGTTCTTCTGAAGTAAATGAGTGCAGATTTGGAGGTATTAATTTTAATTTTCCATGCTCTAAAATATTGTGCTATTGTATTGATGCGGTCTTGGAGATTATTTCTAGCGTGAATAGGATTCATAGACTTGCTGAGGAGTGCAGTGTCGTCTGCATAGCTTGCAATAATTGTTTTGGTGCAAGGAGGGATATCATTGATATAAAGGCTGAAAAGAATTGGCGAGACGACCGAACCTTGAGCTACACCTGCTTTTGAAATTCTGGTGGAAGAAAGGATATTTTTAATTCGAACTTGAAAAGAACGATTTCGTAGGAAATTAGAAAGAAGAATTATAAGGCTGGGTCTAAAGTTGTAGTTGATGAGTTTGATCAGCAATCCATCAATCCAAACCTTGTCAAAAGCTTTTTCGATGTCGAGGAATATACCAGCTACGGTTTCATTTTTATTGAAACTTTCGCCGATATATTCCACGATGCGTGAGACTTGATGAGTAGTTGAATAGCCTGGTCTGAATCCGAATTGATTATTGTTGAGAATATTGTTGGAAAAAACATAGGTTTTGATTCTTTCAGCAAGGATTTTTTCAAAAATTTTTCCTATTGTAGGCAGCAGGGAGATTGGTCTATAGCTTGAAGGTTCAGCTAGGTTTTTCCCGGGTTTTTTGAGTACGAAGATGATGGCATGTTTCCATGCATCAGGGAAGTAATTATTCCTCAGGCAAGCGTTGAAGATATTAGTAATTAAAACTATTGTTTTGGAGGGAAGATTCTTCAAAGCTTTGTTAGAAATTTGGTCGTAACCAGTGGCTTTCTTGATATTTAGATGTTTAATGATGGATTGAACTTCTCTGGGGCTGGTAGGGGGGTTGAAGTTCCTAGAGTTTTCTTGGATAAAACTATTTACATGATTTGAGATATTGCAATCGTTTGGACAAGGGTAGAGGTTGTTGGAGAATTGATCTTCATAGTTATCTGCAAAGATTTCAGCAATTTCTTCTGGTTTATTGATGATAGAGTTATTAATTTTGATAGGTCCAATGCTATTGTTGGTATGTTTGAGCGCTTTGGCGATGCGCCAGACAGAGTGGTCGTCGTGTGAAAGGCTTTGCACAAAGTTTTTTCAGGCTTGGTCCGTATATTCACGGATGATTTTCTTAAGTTCTTTATGGCATTTGTTGAAGTTCCTTCTATCGTTAGGGTGTTGGGTCCGTTGCGCTATTTTCCTGAGTTTGTTCTTATCCCTGATTTTTTGTCTGATATGGAGAGGAAGGGTGATTGTGTCTTCTTTTTTGTGCATTTTAGAATTATTAATAGCATTATGGATTTGATTGTTGAGGTGGTTGATCGCTTCGTTAATATCTGAGGTGTTGCTGAGGTTGGGAGCCGCATTCACATTTTTCTGCATTATATATTTAAAGTTGCTCCAGTTTATTTTTGTTTTTAAAGGAGGTAATCCATGCTTTAACCCATAAAGGGTAAAGTGAAGAGGTAAATGATCTGATGAAAGATCATTTGCTACGTATACAAAAGGAGCTTGAGGTATTTGGTAGGTAATGATAATATCTAAGATATCTGGTCTTCCACGTAGATTTGTGGGAATATAAGTAGGTTCATTCGGTGCATAGATATTGATTTGGCTATTAAGGAGGTAATTATTGAGGATGATTCCGTTTGCGTTAGTGGTTGAACTGTTCCAGTTTGGATGTTTACAGTTGAAATCGCCTGACATGATGGTGGGATAGCCTAGGTTGAAGATATTATTGAGATCCGTGATATTAAGCAGGTTGTTAGGTGGTTTGTAGATAGAGACTATTAAATAATTAATGTTGTTGCTTTTTATAATGCAGCCGCAAGCTTCAATGCTTTGGAGTGGAGGAAGAGTGGCTGGGTAACAATTTAAATATTTTTTTGTTGCAATAAGAGTGCCTTCACCTCTGTTATGCAGTCGATCAGATCGGAATACATCGTAGTTTGGGAGTTTGATATTGTCAGTTGCTTTAAGGTGAGTTTCGTTTAGAAGAAGAATATCAATGCTGTGGAGGATGAGGTAGTTTTTGATTTCGAAGAGTTGCCTTTTTAATCCATTGCAGTTGAAAGAAACAAATTTAGCATAGTTGATATGTCGATATATTGGTGAGGTGCTATTTTGAGAATTAAACATTGTGTTTTTCGAAGACCTGTAGCGCCTTTAAGGCGATATCCAATTTAGAGTTTGAGTTGCTGGAATTCCTGTATTCTAAATAAAGGGTGTGTAGAGATTTAATGAAAACACTGAACTCTTCGAAAGATTTTTCTTCATTATTGTTGATATTTTTAATAGGAGTTTCTGAAGGAGGGCTTGTCGGGTTTTTAGACCCAGAGAGTATTGCGGCGTATGATTGGCTGTTGTATATTGGCTCTCTAATTTTTGATTGGTTGCTAGTGCTGGTGGTTTTGATTTCAGTCATAGCACTTGGAATTATGGTTGGTTCTTTGATATTTTTTAGTTTAGGATCTATTTTGTTGAGAGGGTGCTCCGGGCATTTTTTGTCGCAAGATGCATGTGAGCCTTGGCATAGTACGCATTGAGGCGTGAAGTTTTTTCCCTTATGCGGGCATTCAAAAGATTGATGTTGTTCTAAACATCTGACGCATCTTGGTGGGTTGTGGCATGCTTTTTGGGTATGCCCGTACCGTTGACACTGGAAGCATTGTGTCGGTCCGGGCCTACCTTTATAAGGAACAATTCTGACCTTCATATCCATGAGGTATTTGATATCGAACATACGTTTGCCTGAGGGATTGTTAGGAGTTTCGATGTAATACATTGGAAGCTCTGTGGGGATTCCGTCGCGCATGCGCACCATGCGTATTACTTTAATGATAGGGATTTGTAATTTCTTAATTTCTTCTTTAATCTCTTCTATTGTGTAATTGGTAGAAAATCCTTTTAGTACTCCTTTCAATGCTTTATCCGAATGTAGAAGATAGGTGTGGTAAGGTATATGCTTGGTTTCAAGGTAATTTTGTGCTGCTTTGTAATCTTCTATGCTGGTAACTTTTATAACGAAGTTTTCACCTTCGAGTTTGGCTTCGAATTTTCCAAATTTGAGGGTTTCTATAAAATCTTTTCTGATATCTTTCCAATTGATGTCCTGGGTTATGACAAGGGGTGGTATTTTGTTGGCCGTTTGTTGTGGTTGTTTGAAGGGTAATGTATTGTTTGAATCATTATTAGTATCGTTATCTTCCATATCTTGGTTATCTAAGTTTTGATCTATTGTGAGCGCGTCGAATTGATTTGAAAGTTGTGTTGGAGGGGTGTTGTCGTTAGAAAGATTTCGTGCTCTTTTTCTGGGAGCGGTCCAGGTATCATTATTGGTTTGACAAATCCTACTGATGGCTTCATATAATGAAGTTTCGTGTTTGGGCAATTCGGAAAATAATTTTGCTAATTCTGTGTTTAAATCATTTAGTTTCTTTATGTTTTCATCTGATGGTTTTTCATTGTTGGCATAGGTTAATAATTTGATTTCACGTTCTAATTCTAAACTTTTAGTAATCATTTGGCTCGCCCTAATTTTTTCATCATCTTTGTCCGTTTTCTTATTCATGGTCGGTATTGAGGTTCCGGTCGGTGATTGAAGATAAATTTTGATCAAGCGAAAGTAGTAGTCACTGCCTATTCGAGCTGGCTGTCGTATGCGAGAGCAATAAGATACATACTTACGAAAAATTCAAGAAGCAAAGATAGCGGAAAAATTCAACCTAGTCCCTAGGGGCGCAGCGGCTGAATCCGTGATGATGACTATGACTGTATGACTGATGAAAACCGAGCACTTCATTTGCAGGGCAGCCGCCGTGGGAGAAACACGTTCAGAAATGAGCTCCGTCCCCACCGATGAAAACCCGTCGACGCCGGAAGCAATGGCCGGCACCCCAACTCCTACCGAGATGGACACCACCTCACCTCAGCTATCATCAATCTCTTTACCATCTACCTCTGCTTCGGAGATGATTTCTTCAACTCCAGTTCCTGATTCCTCTCCTGTTCCAGACCCGGATACATTATTAATAGAACTAAAGCAACTATACCAGCTGAAGGCGCGATTTACGGACCTTGAACAGACCTTAGCGAGAAGCAAGAGGGCGACGCCGCTAGCCAACTTCGATCTGAAGCAAGTCCAGCAGGAAAGTCAGGTAGTTCTATCTTCCCTCACTAATCTTGCCAAACGCTTAAATCTGCCACTTTTTAGCATTCCTCCTACAGAGGAGGAATGTATAAGCAAAATCTTATCTGTAGTTAAAAAGAGCACCAATGATTCCTTGGATAGACCCGTCTATGATCATAGACAGAAATCTAAAACCAATATCTCAGAAAATAAGCAAACTAATTCTCCTAAAAAATCAAAAACTAATTTAAACCAAAGCACTGAAAAAAAGAGCATCTTAGCTCCAGCTAGACTTCAAACTGAAAAGATAATTAACTCAACTAGCGAAAAAATTCAAAACCTCAACTTAAATAAAAGAAACAGCCAAACCAATCCAAAATCAAAAAAAATTAGAATAACCGATAATGAAGGATTTACTGAGCCTCCCCGCCATTTAGTTTCTAAAAACGTGGGAAAGCAACCGCAAAGCAAGTCTGAACCGGTCGCTTCTCAAAGCCTCCCCCCCTTTTGGAGCGAGCGCCGAGAGAACGACCCCCCCAATCGGAAACCAGTCCTGCAGCCGCAGAGGAAAGAATAGAATCAGAGGAGCAAGGAGAGAGCAGTACTCCCCCCCCACCCGATCGCGAAGAATACCTTATTTCTTCGTCGATCCAAAAGATTTCGAATTTCTAGTAACAGTAATACAAAATGCTGTACCTTCGGCCCAGTGCCAAATGAAGGGGAAATATTTACGCATTGCTGTACAAGCTGAAAACGACTACCGCACCGTTGCGTCTATTCTTAACACGCACGGTGCACAATACAAGTCTTTTAATCTCAAGCAAGATAGACCCATTAAAGCAGTAATTAGGGGCCTCCCCATTACTGCCAAGCCAGAAAAAATTTCACAGGAACTTACCTATATTGGTTACAGTGTCTTAAGCGTAACACAATTTAAAAAGCACAAAACCCGGCACCCCATGCCTCTATTTCTTATCCAGTTGAACCCATCGTTAAATGCATTCGATATTTTTGAGGAAACCTCAATGATGGGTTTAGATATTAGCATCGAGAAGCACATCGGCAGGAAAGGACCAAGCCAGTGCTGGCGCTGTCAGGGTTTCTTCCACAGCTCGGCAGTATGTACTTTGCCTCTCAGGTGTCTGAAATGCGCTGGGCCGCATTACGCAGCTCAGTGTACGAAGGACCCTGACGCACCTAACACCTGTGCCAATTGCCTTGGCAGCCATGCCAGTAACTGGCTTCACTGCCCAAGACACCCTAATAATCGCAATAAAAAGCAAAAAACCCCAACTTTTGGAAAAGGTGCCGGGAATACTAAATTCGTACCCGCTCCAACCCCTGCTCCTCTCAGCAGCACGGATCCCCTTTTCTCCACAATTGTTTCCGGACATAAAAATAATCCCGGACTTCCCCAGCCAAAGCCTCAGCGTACCAGCCCTTCTCCTATCCAGATGCAAGAGCAGCCTTGCAACCAGACGACACCACCAGCAGCCCAGGTTCCAGCCCCGACTCCTGACGACGGAAGCTGCACAGATACTCTGCGCAGCGTATTCCAAATCTCAAGGGAATTCGGAATTCAACATTCCACACTCCTCCAAGCTTTCCGGGAGGCTCTGCCGAAGCTCAGACTTGTCTCATCTGGGCCGGAGCGAGCCTTCTGCATCTACGAGGCGTACTGCAGCCTTCTCAATTAAATATTCAAATTCAATAACCCAGCAGCAGAAGACCCCATCTCAATAGCATTTTGGAATGCCAACGGCATCAAGAAAAAAATACATGAAGTCCGGGACTATACTAGTGAGCACCACATGGACCTCTTCCTCATCTCTGAGACACACCTGGTTGAGGGACTTAGCGCGAATATCGCGAATTATATCTGCTACCGCAATGACAGAGCGGATAGCAACAGTGACACTATTCGTGCTAGTGGCGGTACTTCCATTTATATAAAACGCTCCTTGAAACACTCAAGAATTCCTACTCCACAATTAGAGGCTTTAGAGGCAACAATTGTACAAATCTATCTCCCAAATTGCCCCCCCATCGCAGTAGCGTCCTGCTATATGCCTCCGAGACGGGGACCTGTCTTTATCTCCGATCTCAGAAAACTATGTGGAATTTCTAATAACCTGATTATTGCAGGAGATCTCAATGCTCGTCATAGAACTTGGGATTGTGTCACTGCCAACAACTATGGCGACAAACTAAAAAGCTGGGCTCAGGACGCCCATATCCAAATTATTGCGCCAAATGCACCTACCCATTATCAGTTTCCTGGGGGTATAGGTGCTCCCTCAATTATTGATTTGGCTCTCTTCAAAAATATTCCCTTAGCTTATTCGATAGAGGTGATACAGGAATTGTCCTCTGACCACTATCCAGTACACCTGACCCTTAACTCTAACAAAATCCATGAAAATTTACCGGCGCAAATCTCAACAAGTTGGGATGACTTTCGGTATGTATTAGAATCTGGTATTCTCCCCCCTATCCAAATTAGCAATAATCAGGATGTTGACTCTGCCATTCAAAGGCTCAACCAAACCCTCATTAACGCATTTAATGCAGCTTCCAAACCTAAATTTAAAACAAATTATTCCAAATTACCGGCCAATATTAAAGAAAAAATCAAAATTAAAAACCGCCTTCGCAGAGATTGGCAGAACACAAGACTAGAATCAATTCGAACTCAACTGCGAAGGATCCAGAACGAGATTAAGTCTAACATTAAGAAATTTTCAGACGAAAAATATACAAACTATCTTAAGTCCTTAAAGACTTCTGACAATAGCCTATGGGTCGCTAGCGCACGGCTACGCAAACCAAAACACGACATTCCCCCCCTAATGGGCACGGTCAATGACCGGATGGCACTCACAGACACCGAGAAAGCTGAACGCATTGCGGACAGCCTTCAAACACAATTCTCACAGAATACTGGACTCATGTTCGATTCCTGTGCTCAGCACACGCATGAAGTCCAACACCAAGTTGAAACTTTTCTCTCCTCAGATCAACCTGAGGAACCCATTATCACAACAATGGCTGAGATTTCTACCTTCATCAAAAATCTCAAACCTACCAAGGCACCTGGCCTAGATAGGATTTCCAATCGCATGATTAAGAATTTACCTGTCAAATTTGTATTTTACCTAGCTGTTTTGATGAATTCCATGCTCAGGTTAAAATACTTTCCAAATAGCTGGAAAAATGCCTGCGTGATTCCTATTCTAAAACCTGGAATGGACCCAAAGGTCCCTCAAAATTATAGACCGATCAGCCTCCTGTCTTCAATTAGTAAGATTTACGAAGCTATACTGCTTAGATACCTGAATGATTTCTGCCGAAGCCGAAATATCATTATTTCTCAACAATTCGGTTTTCGTGCTAAACACTCCACTCAGACCCAGCTACTGAGGGTAGTAGAAATCATTCATACAGGATCTCGCAGTGGAAAGCCTACAGCTATTGTTTACTTAGATGTTGCAAAGGCTTTCGACAGGTGTTGGCATATCGGAATTTTATTCAAGCTCATGCGACTTGAAATTCCTGCTAACTTTGTGCACATAATGCACTCTTATCTCAGTAATCGTTCCTTTTCTGTCAAAGTTAAAAACTCTATTTCTTCTCCTAGACCTATCCAGGCAGGTGTACCTCAAGGAGGAATAATTAGCGCACTGCTTTTCAACTTGTATGTAAATGACATACTACAATCACCCAGTGTTGATCTCGCACTTTATGCAGACGACACAGCCATCATCTCACAGCACTCATCACTACACCTTACTCTCATGCACCTACAGCAGTACTTATCAGACTTACAGTCCTGGCTCGTTACCTGGAAAATCAAAATTAACGTTGCCAAAAGTGCCGCCACCGTTTTCTTCTCCAGGAAGAGGAATGTCCATAATCAACTCCAACCACTCAGGCTCTTCGAAGAAGATATACCCTGGGTGGACTCATACAAATATCTAGGAGTTTATCTCGATTCGAAGTTACTCTGGAACACCCATATCAACTATGCAATAGCCAAAGCCAGAACAGCCAGAACGCAATTATTCAGCCTCATTAATAGAACCAGCCATCTCTCCCTGAAAAATAAAATCCTACTTTACAAAAGCACCATCTTTCCCATACTCACCTACGCCGCAGCAATATGGTCAACAGCAGCCAACAGCCACCTCAAGAAAATTCAAGTGTTTCAGAGTATTACACTTCGTATCTTGACTAACGCTCACTATTATGTCCGAAATGAAGTGCTCCATAATGATCTTCAAATTCAACCCCTGGATGCCTATTTCCGGCACAATTCGGCCAAATTCTTTAATAGATTAACGTTTATAGATAACCCGGTCCTGCACTCACTCCCTGTTTACAATCCGGCAGAACCTAGTTCTGCCAAGCGACCTAGGAGCGTTCTCTCGAGAACATTTAACATCTTTCCTAGGAAGCCAAAACGGAGATGTTTGCTTGACTAGGGAAATCTCTTAATTCTCTCTAAAGCACTTCACGGGCCTAACCCGACAATTCTAAATTATTTCTCCTACCCCTGGACCTAATCCAGCCTCATTCATCGTGACAAATAAATCCGTGCTGCTCCGTCCATCATATCTCCCTTTGCCATGACCTTTACCACTCATCACAGAATGTATCATAATAAAACTGTTTCGATTAGTAAAAATCATCATCAATATTTTAACCTGATCAACACTCTATCTTAATACCTTAAATTTTTCTATTAAAGCTTTAACAATTAACACAAAACTTATACTAATCACTCAGTATTGAATTCATGTATTTAATTTCCAGGCACAATCATCAAGCTTGCATTTCTTCAATTACAACTCCAGCCAGAAAAGAAACCTCAAATCAAATCGTTTCATGAACGTAGCAGTGTTAGTCGATCCCGACTTTAACTGATTCTTTTGTAGTTGTTTGCCCTAAGGCGATGGAGTTAGAAGGAGAAGGCGAAAAAATCGCCGCGCCGTTAAGGGCGAAGCTCCGTTGCGTGACAACGCTAATCTGGAAAGGCAAGAAAGCTGTTCGGTGATGCGTGAATGGCGGGATCGGTCAATGACCCCATACGTAGCGTCTTTAAACGCTCTTTTGACTGAAACTGGTTCCTATGAATGTTCTCTCGGTGAAAAGGCACTCGTGAGTGAGGGAAAAGCTATCTCGGTACACAGAGAGTTTGAGTAAATAGTAAAAAGTCATTACGCAGTAAACTAAGTCCGTTAGTAGTTTTCACTGGGTATTTACACAATAAACACTATTTACAATAAATTGTAAATATAATACACTAGTAAAAATCTTGGTTAAATAGTAAATGATAAAATGAAAATTTGAAAATAAAACTTGATTATATAGTTGATGAGTAAGATAACAATAGTACTGTGCGGTCGGGTACCGGACCAAGTCCATTTTATAAAGTCTTTATATACACTATTTACAGTTACCACTTGGTATCGTGGAAAATGTTCCTCGGTCTTTTAGTTGGTGCGATGACTGTTGGGTCGTAATCTGTAAGTTTTCTGATGTGTTCATATCTTGAATGCGTAATTTTAGAGTAAAGATTATGGCTAGTTTTTAAAATTTCGTCTTCAATGGCATTTATTTTTATATCTTTGTGGAGTTGGATGTTTCTTGTAAACCAAGGAGCATTTAGGATTTCTCTAATAATTTTATTTTGATAAATTTGAATTTTCTTCCTGTAAGATTTACATACGGTGGCCCAGACTGGAACAGCGTACAGGAGCATTGGCCTGATAAGAGTGAGGTAAATTCTTCTTTTTAGATTAATGCTAAGATTGGATTTTCTATTAAGGAGTGGTCGTAATGCCATTTTAGCAGCGGTGGCTTTCCTAATGGAGTAGTCAACATGGGTTTTAAATTGTAGTTGCTGGTCGAAGTAAACTCCTAGGTATTTGATGGTGGTAACTTCATTGACTTGTTGTTTGTTAATTTTGATATTATTATGAATGGGAGTGTTTTTATGGTGTCTTCTGATGAAAATTACTTGGCTTTTGGTAGGATTAATTTTGAGCTTCCAGATATTGAAGTAGTGGGCGATTTGATTAACTGCGATTTCTAGTTTATCAGCTGCAAGTTGCGGCTTCAGGGATTTGGTGACTATAGCTGTGTCATCTGCGAATTTGAAGATTTCCGAATTAAAGGGAATGGGCATGTCATTGGTGTAGATGTTGAAGAGTATAGGGCCAAGAACACTTCCTTGTACCACTCCACTTTTGATTTTTTTCTTTTTGGATATGCGATTGTTGATTCGGACTTGGAAACATCTCCCTTTAAGGTATGAGTAGATTAATTTAATGAAATTGATAGGCAGACGAGCAAGGTATAGCTTGTAGAGTAAACCCTCATGCCATACCTTGTCGAAAGCCTTTTCAAGATCAATAAAGCAGCTTGCAATAGTATTTTTTTTGGTGATGGCCTCTGCCATATATTCTGTGACATTAAGTAGTTGATGGGTGGTGCTATGATCTTTTCTAAATCCAAATTGCTCTTTTTTAATAATATTATTGTTTTCAAGGTGGTAGGAGAGATGCTTTTTCATAACCCGTTCGAAGACTTTGCCCATACAAGGTAGCAGGCTAATAGGTCTGTATGAGTTTAATTCTGCTGGATTTTTTCCTGGCTTGACTAAGACAGTGATAATGGCATGTTTCCATTGCCCTGGGAAGTAGTTAAGACGAATGCAGGCGTTAATTATATTTGTTAGCAGGACTATGTAACTATGAGGGAGAATATCCAGTATTTTGTTGGTGATACCGTCAAAACCAGGAGCTTTGCGTTTTTTAAGGTTGTTAATTATAATTTTGATTTCATTTGGAGTAGTAAAGGGCATGCTTTCAGTGTCAGTATAATAGTTGAGTTGGTTGATAAAATTATTGACTTCGGTTTCAGTGTCTTCATCTTGATAATTATTGGTGATAAAGGTATTTTCAAAGTGGTCAGCTAACGCTTCTGCCATATCACTGTCTGTGTAAGCCGTTCCGGTTACTGTGTTGATGGGACCAAAGCTGCTATTACTATTCCTGAGAGTTTTGGCGATTTTCCAGACAGTGTCCTGATTTGTATCCATTGAATCAAGTAGGAGCTCCCAATTATTGGATTTATATTCGTTCATGAGGTTTTTGATGTTTCTAATTTTTCTATTAAGTATGTTTTTAATTCTAGGATCAGCTGTGAGTCTCCAAAGTTTTGCAGTTCTATTTTTATCTTTAATTTTATTGCGGATTTCTTCGGGTAATTTGGGTTTTTTATATTCTTCATACCAGGTAGCTTGATGCAGTGCAGTATTTATGCTTCTATTGATTTTGGTGATATTATATTCTATGTCAGCGGAGTTGGATAGAGCAGGTCTGGCTGGAAGTTTTTCTAAGTAATTATTGAATATGTCCCAGTTAATTATTTTTTTCATTGGGATTCTGTTGTCAAAGCCATAGTAGATGAATCGCACTGGGAGGTGGTCAGAGGTAAGTTCGTGGATGACTTCTAGGTAAGGAGTTTGGTGGATATTCTTGGTTATGAGGATATCAAGAACTTCAGAAGTGCCGGTGTGGTGGTACCTAGTAGGTTCATTCGGTCCTTGGATTTTTAGGTCATTATTGATGGCAAAATTGTAGAGAAAGTTTCCATTTGGGTTATTGGTGCTTGAGTTCCAAGATCTGTGTTTTGCGTTTAGGTCTCCTGCAATGATGATGGGCTTGTTGCTATTGGTGAGTTGATAGAGGTCGTTATATGTAATAATATTGTTGGGTGCACTGTAAATGGAAATGAAGATGGTAGGCTCGTCTATGTGCGAGTGCACAATAACTGCACAGTATTCCAAGCTGTTTATGCCATTAATATTGTAGCTGGTAGCTTGCAGGTGTTTTTTAGTGAGGATGAGGGTGCCCCCTCCTCGGTTGTGTCTTCTGTCTGATCTGAAGGTGTTATATCCTTGAAGTTTGAATTTATTCGCGGCACGTAAGTGAGTTTCATTAATTAAAAATATGTCAATATTATGTTTTGATAAGAAGTCTTCGATTTCTGTGCGCTGGTGCGCAACTCCATTAGCATTAAAAAATGCTATATTTAGGCTGCTGGGGGCAGCAGTGTGAATATTATTGATGTTGCTATTGTAATTAATTATTACAGCTGACTAAAAGTTCAAAGGCTTCCAAGCCTATTTGGATCTTGTCCATAATTGTTTTGGCATTGAAAAATCTCTCTAGGAGTTTTTTTCCTTTATGGAACAGATTTTTAATCCACATAAGCATGTCAGAGGTGGATGTGTTGGAGTTTTCTTCGTTAGTGTTGGTAGTTTGACTATTATTATTATTATTTGTGTTTTCACTGTTACTGGCTGGGGTGGAGTGTCTGCTAGGCAATGGTGGGAAATTAGCAGTATTGTTGATGGGTACAGGTGCTGCTGTAGAATTAGATTTTTGTATTCTCTGTTGTTCTATGGACTTTTTTATGTTGTCTGGATGTTTTTCACATCCTCGATATGACGAGACGTGAGGTCCCCCGCAGAGGCAGCATTTTCCAGGCAGATTCTTGTCCTTCTTACAAAGATACGTGAAATGTTTGTCTCCGCATTTGAGGCATCTAGGATTATGTTTACAGTGTGCCTTACTGTGTCCGTAACGTTGACATTTATGGCACTGTTTGTGCCCTGGTGTGGGTCTGAAGGGGCAAATTTGCACACCTAAGTCTAATATGTGGGTGATTTCGAAAATTTTTTTGCCATTGTTGTTCCTGGCGACTTCTGCAACGTATGTGGGTAGTTTGATTATTTCGTTTTCTACTTTTTTGGTGATTTGTCTGACGTTAGTGACAGGGATCCCTAATTCTTTTAACTCTTGTATGATATCTTCGGTGCTGGTATGTCCCGGTAGTTTTTTGATAACAGCTCTGATAGGTTTTTCGTGGGGAAGTGGAAAAGTATGGTAAGGTATGGCTTTAGTATCAAGGAATTTGGTTATTGATCTGTAGTCATCGGAGTCACGGACTTTGATGTGGATATCTCCTCCTTTTAAATTACTTTCAAATTTTTCGACGAGTTTTTTGAGCTCGTCCCTTATGGGTTTCCATTCAATAACGTCTGATATGATTATAGGCGGGATTCTCTTTGTTGTTTTGTAAGGTTTGATAAAACCGTCTTCATCGGTGATCTGTGAGTTCAAAATTTGCGTATTGTCTGTTGTTTCCATTTCATCTTCAAGTCTTAGGGCTGTGTATCGATTTTTAACAGATGTTAGTGAGGAATTACTTCCGTCACTCAGCGTTCTTTTATGTGTTTTCCTAGGAATGCACCAATTATTTGTGCTATCATTTGTAGGTAGGTTGGAGTTTTGAGAGTTACTATTTTCATTGTTGTCTTTATTGGGAATATTTTCGGTAATAGCCTGCTCGTATTGGCCATCTAAAAGGATTTTCTTGGCAATCAGTCGATCATAGGTGTCACAAAGATTGTTGAAGATATCAGGAGTGACCTGAACCGTTTGGTTTAAGATCAGATTTTTTTGGATAGCGAGATGAGTGATTTGCGCATCAATCTCCTCGCGAGTGCCTTTTTTGATGAGATTTTCGATAGCATCAGGATTCCGTATGAAGTCGTACGGTTCCATTACGTAAAAAGCGTGATACTAGTCTGGCATGTCAATCATGAATTCATAAAAGTCGAAATACTTACGGAGAGTCAAGAAGAGCTGTGAAGTACACCCTATTCGGTAAAGATCCAAAGCTCGAATGAAAAAGAACTGGCTGCCAAAAAGAACTGAACTGAAGAAACCTTCTAAATACAACGCCAAAATAATCCCCTCCAAGCTTAAAGTTTAACCTCTCCGCTCCTAGCTTCTCTTTCCTTCACAATAGCCTTACCCTTCCCCCCCCTTCCACTCCTCGCACCATGAAAAAAGTTCTCCAGTTATTTTCACAGTTAAGCGACTAACGGTTCCCCTGCGGGCGGTCGGAGTGCAAACTCCCCCCCACCTATCCTTTCGCTCCTCTCTTCTCTTCTCTCCTCCGCCATCTTTGGCCCCTCTCTGCCATCTTTGGTCCTCTGACCGCTGCGGAAAAAATTTCTCCAGTTATTTTCGCAGTTAAGCCCCTAACGGTTTCTCCACGGGAGGTCGGAGTGAAAACTCCCCCCCGCCCAACCCCTCGCTCCTCGTTTCTCCCCTCTCCTCTGCCTTTTTGTCCCCCATTAGCCATCTTTGGTCTTCGGACCGGCACTCCTCCCATGCTCATCCCAAGGCATTAGCGATTCCGCTGCTTTTCAGAGTAGCCAAGACATAACCTTTCCCGGGGCCAGAGGCAAGTTCCTCTCACCCCAGTTCTCTTCCAACAGTCTTGATTTCATTGAAATCGACTGCTTTCTCTTCGAACTTTCTTATCGCACAGGTCTCTGACCCTTCCTTAGCGAAATTGAAAGTTGAGGGAATTTCTCGTCCCATGAGAGGACTCCTCATTCATTACTGGTTCTTAAACCCTTAACGGTCCTCACTCCTCTCTTTAGCTATGCTTTATCTAAATTACTCAATATTTCTCTTAACGAAGTTGTGGAGGTTATTGCATTTATTTGCAAAGGTACTCCGTAAGCAAAACGCCTTGGGCCTTGGGCCGAGCACTTCAGCAGATGCCAGCCTACGATCCTACTATTTGCAGCTCACAGAAGAGACCAAGAGCCGTGATTGGCCGAGAGTTCAGCATCTATCCTCCATCTAAAAGGGCAAGACACGCCCTCTCAACATCAGTTCCAGCTCCCGCGCCATGAAGGAAGGAAGTCTCTTCAGCGAGCTGCCATATAATTGCTTATTATCATCCCTACCTGCAACCGAGATCTTCAAGCAAAGTTATCAATCTGTTCGCATAGAGTCACATCTCCCGCAGATTTTTTAAAAATCTGCCTATGAATATTTTCAACGCGTTCATATTTATTATTTGCACTATATTACACAAGCCACATGCCAATGAGCCTATTAATCTTAAAATCTTTCCTCTCCGCTTTCTGCTTTAGTGTTGTATTGTGTATAAAAAAAAATTTATAAAAACCAAAAAAAGTATAAAATATAAATACAAAAAAATTATAAAACCTAAAAACTTTTAAAAAAATATGATTCTTAAGTTTTTATTATCTCATCTCTATCCCTAAACTTTCTTGAGCCAGTGGCTCCCTCTAGTGTGCATCAGGTAATTCACTTATGCAAAATTTTTTCTCATTTCTGCTCGCTTTTAGTAATTCTGATGAGGAGGTAAATGGTTTTGAACCATAGGAACTCCGTAAATTTCAAATCATTGGAATTGGCATTCCTACAGTTCACATTCAACCGCTGAGCCCCTAGGGACTAGGTTGAATTTTTTCCGCTCTCCTTGCTTCTTGAGTTTGTCGTAAGTATGTATCTTATTGCTCTCGCATACGACAGCCAGCTCGAATAGGCAGTGACTACTACTTTCGCTTGATCAAAATTTCTCTTCAATCACCGACCGGAACCTCAATACCGACCATGAATAAGAAAACGGACAAAGATGATGAAAAAATTAGGGCGAGCCAAATGATTACTAAAAGTTTAGAATTAGAACGTGAAATCAAATTATTAACCTATGCCAACAATGAAAAACCATCAGATGAAAACATAAAGAAACTAAATGATTTAAACACAGAATTAGCAAAATTATTTTCCGAATTGCCCAAACACGAAACTTCATTATATGAAGCCATCAGTAGGATTTGTCAAACCAATAATGATACCTGGACCGCTCCCAGAAAAAGAGCACGAAATCTTTCTAACGACAACACCCCTCCAACACAACTTTCAAATCAATTCGACGCGCTCACAATAGATCAAAACTTAGATAACCAAGATATGGAAGATAACGATACTAATAATGATTCAAACAATACATTACCCTTCAAACAACCACAACAAACGGCCAACAAAATACCACCCCTTGTCATAACCCAGGACATCAATTGGAAAGATATCAGAAAAGATTTTATAGAAACCCTCAAATTTGGAAAATTCGAAGCCAAACTCGAAGGTGAAAACTTCGTTATAAAAGTTACCAGCATAGAAGATTACAAAGCAGCACAAAATTACCTTGAAACCAAGCATATACCTTACCACACCTATCTTCTACATTCGGATAAAGCATTGAAAGGAGTACTAAAAGGATTTTCTACCAATTACACAATAGAAGAGATTAAAGAAGAAATTAAGAAATTACAAATCCCTATCATTAAAGTAATACGCATGGTGCGCATGCGCGACGGAATCCCCACAGAGCTTCCAATGTATTACATCGAAACTCCTAACAATCCCTCAGGCAAACGTATGTTCGATATCAAATACCTCATGGATATGAAGGTCAGAATTGTTCCTCATAAAGGTAGGCCCGGACCGACACAATGCTTCCAGTGTCAACGGTACGGGCATACCCAAAAAGCATGCCACAACCCACCAAGATGCGTCAGATGTTTAGAACAACATCAATCTTTTGAATGCCCGCATAAGGGAAAAAACTTCACACCTCAATGCGTACTATGCCAAGGCTCACATGCATCTTGCGACAAAAAATGCCCGGAGCACCCTCTCAACAAAATAGATCCTAAACTAAAAAATATCAAAGAACCAACCATAATTCCAAGTGCTATGACTGAAATCAAAACCACCAGTACTATGAACCAATCAAAAATTAGAGAGCCAATATACAACAGCCAATCATACGCCGCAATACTCTCTGGGTCTAAACACCCGACAAGCCCTCCTTCAGAAACTCCTATTAAAAATATCAACAATAATGAAGAAAAATCTTTCGAAGAGTTCAGTGTTTTCATTAAATCTCTACACACCCTTTATTTAGAATACAGGAATTCCAGCAACTCAAACTCTAAATTGGATATCGCCTTAAAGGCACTACAGGTCTTCGAAAACACAATGTTTAATTCTCAAAATAGCACCTCACCAATATATCGACATATCAACTATGCTAAATTTGTTTCTTTCAACTGCAATGGATTAAAAAGGCAACTCTTCGAAATCAAAAACTACCTCATCCTCCACAGCATTGATATTCTTCTTCTAAACGAAACTCACCTTAAAGCAACAGACAATATCAAACTCCCAAACTACGATGTATTCCGATCTGATCAGGCGGAGGCACTCTTATTGCAACAAAAAAATATTTAAATTGTTACCCAGCCACTCTTCCTCCACTCCAAAGCATTGAAGCTTGCGGCTGCATTATAAAAAGCAACAACATTAATTATTTAATAGTCTCTGTCTACAAACCACCTAACAACCTGCTTAATATCACGGATCTCAATAATATCTTCAACCTAGGCGACTCAGGCGAACGCAGTTCGCTAAAGCGGGCTCCCGCGCGGTTGCGCTATCCCGGGATAACCAATGTTGGCGATTTTCGAACTTGTGATTTTTACTGAGCATAGAATGTTCCTGAAATGTAGAGAAAATACAGAACATGTGGTACAGAGAACAAAAGATGGGCCGAAAATAACATGCCCGAACATTATAGATGAACGGATTGTTGTAAGAAAGGTCGCCGAAGGATCAGCTGCCCGCTACAGAGCAGGCGCAACGCTGATTGGTCGAAAGTGGGAAGTCCATGTGCGAAATCATGGCAAGCTGTAGGAGAAAAGGGGTGGAGTCTGGTAGCGCGAGAGGCTGTTATTAGCAACCAATCAGATGCTAGGAAAAGCTGGTACTGAGTATTGGACTAATTTACAGAAATACAACATAATAGAAATAACATATTATACATTAGGAGCAATTAGACAGTCGGATGATTGCCATGTGAGCCAGAATTTACAAAAATATAATACAATATAATACAAAACATTGAAATAGAGACAGAAACAGTTCTAGCCCGGTCGGAATTTCGGGCTAAACCTATGTACAGTAAGTAAGCTAAGGTCACAGGTATGCATATGATACCATATGTTACAAGCTTTTTACACATTAACAACAGCATTATATTAACTTTGAACACACATAATCACAAATATATATACAAGTCCCTTTTTTTTTTTTTTTTTTTTTTTTTTTTTTTTTTTTTTTTTTTTCCTCATATACACAAGTGCGTTTACTGATTATTTGATTTTCTTGGCATTTCTTTGTGCACATAAATTTTTAAACTTTTTTTTTTTTTTTTTTTTAATAAATATATAAGGATAAAGATTTCATTCGAAATACAACAGCGACAATTATCTGAGCACTGCTAGTGGTCTTCTACGATAACGAGGATGGCGAAAATTGTACGAGAGACGAGGAATTGTACAGTTGCCTGTACGTGGGATCCTTCGGATAAATCTTTTTGATAGATGCTTGATGAATTCACGTATGGTGGGAATATTTAATTCCCTGTGCAATGCCTCGTTACGTATGAACCACCGGCAGCGCGTAATTTGTCGTAGGTAGGTATTCTGGCTCACTTGCAATTTTTTCATCCGAGAGTCACATACGAAGCCCCATGCGGGACCTGCGTATGTTAGGATGGGTCGTAACATGGATTTATAAAGGAGTAACTTATTTGCTAAAGATAAACCACTGTCCCGAGCAATTAAGGGGTTGAGTACACTTTTACGAGCTCGGTACTTTGTAATAACATGGTCAATGTGGGGCTTCCATGTGAGATGACTATCAAGAATAATACCTAGGTATCGGGCTTGCTTGGTCCAGGGAATTGTGCTGTTATTCATAAAAATTTGCCAGGAGGCATCCATTTTAGTTTTATGGGTGAACAGAATGGCCTCCGATTTTTCAACATTAACCTTAACTTTCCAGTGCTGAAGCCAGGTTTCCAATGCATGAACGTGGGATTGGAGTGTTTGTACGACTGAACTAACAGATGCATTTTGGGCAAGGATTGCGGTGTCATCTGCGTACATTGCGAGTGTAGAGTCGTGCATGTGTGGAATGTCGTTCGTGTAAAGACTAAAAAGTAATGGTCCTAAAAGCGACCCTTGTGGGACGCCACTATAAATGGTACGACTTGTGGAGTATGTATTATTAACACGAACGACGAAATTTCTATCACGTAGATAGGAAGAGATGGTGTGTGTAATGTAGGCAGGGACTCCCTGCACTATGAGCTTTGTTATGAGGCCCTCCAGCCAAACCCTATCGAAAGCCTTAGCAACATCGAGAAATATGGCACCAGTAGCTAATCTGTTCTGCAATCCATAGGAGATAAGTTCGGTAACTCTGTATAGTTGATGGGTGGTTGAATGTGATTTCCGAAATCCGTGTTGCTGGGGAATGATGATGTGTTTTTCCTCCACAAACTGAAGAAGTCTTCTCAGGATCACGTGCTCTGCGACTTTGCTAAGTGCCGACAGCAAGCTGATTGGCCTATAACTGATCGCTGCAGTTGGATCTTTCCCTGGTTTTAGGAGAGGTGAAATAACTGCTGTTTTCCACGCCGAGGGGAAATAGCCGTATCGTAGAATCAGATTTATGATGCGAACTAGTTTGAAGACAGTAATGATACCCATATTTTTAAGCATCTTATTAGTGATTTTGTCCCGGCCGGGACTCTTACGCGTTTTAAGTTTAACGATGTGCATAAGAACTTCCGATGGGAGAACGGGAGGAATGTTGTATGCGTTGGGATTGTAATGGAAGTTTGTGACAGTGTCAGTAACAAATTTTTCTGTGGGGGGGTGAGAAATGTTGTGTGTATGAAACTGATCGGCAAAGTGATCGGCAAGCGATTCAGCCTTTTCAGAGTCAGTGTACGCAATTCCTTGCAGGCCATTAAGGGGCGGAATGTTGTTGTAGCATCTTTTGTACTTAGCGGCCGCTTCCCAGATAGAGTTATCTTCCGGGTTAAGCGACTGTAAGTAGTTAGTCCAATCTTTATGTGCCTGTTGTCGTGTAAGGTTCCTGACTTCGTGATTTAATTTTTTGAGCAACAGCTTGTCACTCGGATGCCTGCGTCTCTGCCATTCTTTTCGTGCCGCATTCCTACGTTTGATGAGGTTTTTAACCTCCGCGTTTCTTTGCATTCGACGATCTGGAATGGCTTTGCTGTTTTGCTCGAGTGCTGCATGCATTTCGGAAGTTAGTTCACTCACCAAGTTATCAATCTGTTCCCTGCTGTGTATTTCATGTGTTGCATAGTGTGTGTTGTTTAGAGCTTTGGTGTAAGAGCACCAATTAGTGACAAAAGCTCTTTGGTCTGGTGAGTTAGGGCGAGCAATATCCAAGTTGATAATAACAGGGTTATGATCCGAGGAAAGTTCATCGACTGCTTCGGCTGTAGCATGCATAATTCCCCTGATGAGGAAAAAGTCTAAAACCGAAGCAGTAGTCTCGCCGTAACGTGTTGGGGTGGGGGGAGCTGCGATGGTAATACCGGCCGTATGGGCGAACTGGTGGATTACTCGTCCAAGGTAATTGGTGTTAACGCAGTTCCAATCGCGGTGGTGTGCATTAAAATCTCCACCTAAAATTATTCTATTGTTGAGTCTCGAAAGTAGTTGCAAATCGGCAGCTACATGCTTATGCCTGGGTTTGTTGTGTGGAATGTAAGTGGAGATAACAGTGTATGGTCGTGAGGTGCGTGGAGTGACTGTGATAGCTAATGCCTCTACGGCTAAAAGCTGTGGAAGTGTTATGCGAGTATGAGGGATAGAGCACTTAATGAGTACAAGCAAACCGCCTTCAGCATGCCGCGAGCTCCTGATCCGATCTAGGCGATACAAAACATAATTATTGATACTAAACACTACATTAGGACCAAGCATGTGTTCCTGTATGAGGATGATATCAGGGTCATACTCCTTTATAAATTCTCTAAGTTCATGGATTCGGTGAAACAATCCCTGAGCATTCCATGTTACGATACGAACACCACTGGCCATAATCAATTCATGCTAGCTATCCCGTTAACGTCTTCCACGACGCGATATAAGATATTAACTTTGTCGCCTAGCGACGTACAATTTTGCATGTTGGGCAATTCAGTTTTGAAAGCTCTGAGAATATGGTTTAGATTAGGGCCAAATGCTTTTTGAAATTCGGACATAATTTGCATCAGCTCTATAAAATCAGATATATTAGACACATTATTATTTGAGTTAAAGTTAAGCAGTCCTGTACTAGCGTTATTGGTGGTAATATTATTTTGGTTAGCAGCATTGACCAATGGCGTCCGCATTGCAGCAGCAGGGCGTGCACTATGGGCGTGGCCAATGGGCCGATCTGAGTTCCGTGCATCTTGTGTTCCGACCTTAGCCGCCTGTGCATAGCTATATCCAGACACAGCATTTGAAAATTTTGGAGTTTTCTTCCGTACCGAGGGGAAGCGTGGGCATCCACGATAACTTGCTGGGTGATTACCAGAGCAGTTTGAGCATTTGGGTTCCTCCAGCTGTCCTTTGGTGCAATTCCTGGTCTGGTGGTCTCCGGCGCACTTTACGCACTTCGGAGCGAAGTGACAATTCTCTGAGCTATGGTGCCATTTCTGGCAGTTGAAGCACTGTGACACCAGGTTTTTGGTAATATATTTTTCCACCGTGATGGAAAACCTCAGTAGATCTTGTAGTGAATAGATGTCCTCAACTCGGTCGTTTTTAAATAGCTGCACCTGGAACAGCGGCATAGGGGCTTTGGTACGGAACTTCGTAAGCTGTACAACTTTGTGCACGTGAAAGCCTCTCGTGCTAAGCGCGTTATGAATTTTTGTTTTATCCATATTCGAGGGCAATCCTCGTATAACAATTTTAATTGGCCTTTCATGGCGTAAATTTACCAGAAAATGCTCAACATTATTTTTTTGAAAATAGTCGCTGATGATCCTGTGATCATCCGGCGTTTTTGGCATGATCTTTAAAAATTCACCGCTAATGCGGCCAAGAAAATCAACATTAGGTAGTTTAACAGCCAACTCGTCCAAATAGTTGTCGAAACGTGCTTCCGCTCCTGGTTTGACCATAATAGGGGGGACAGAATTTACACTCGCCGGTTGCTGCTGCAAGTTATTGCCGTCAGTTAAAGTTAAGTTGTTGAGACTGGCAGCAACGTTAGAATTGACCATATCATTGTTTACATTATCATGAGAAGCCTCGGC
Source organism: Stegodyphus dumicola (assembly GCF_044657685.1). Lineage (NCBI taxonomy): Eukaryota > Metazoa > Arthropoda > Arachnida > Araneae > Eresidae > Stegodyphus > Stegodyphus dumicola. The sequence continues at coordinate 140,489,019 of NC_140778.1, read as the reverse complement.
TAGAGCATCAAATTTATTTTTAGTAGCAATATCATTATTTGGAGAATTTTTCATGTGTACGGCTCTGGCCGTTTTAATAGGTTTCAAAAAGCCGTCGCTATCCGAAGAGTCATTAACATGAGACTTTCTTTTAGCAGCACTGCGCGTAACGGCGGGAGTGTGCACATGAGAAGACTGACTTAGAATTTCCTCCGGCTTTACATACATCAATAGTAGCATCATTTAAATTAGAAACATTTCCATTATTATCATTTACATTATCAATACCAGCTTTGCCAAGGTTGATTTTCAAATGGGGAAAATAACTTGCCATAATTTCGCACTTACCTTGCAGTATCTCGATCTCCGGGACCAGCTTGTTCAATGCCTGGTTCATGCTCACCAAAGTCTCCGAAGGGGGGTCCGATGGCTGCCGTATCCGCTCCATCTCGCAGATAGTATCACCATATAATTGCACCTTGGCACGTAGTTTCCATAAATCCGCAACACTATCAATCAGGTCGTCTTCAGTCATAGCAAAATCCACAGAAAACGGCGTAGAAGAAACAGAAGTAGCGGCGACACCACACTCCATATCCGTGTCGCCGGAGTCACGGGGTAGCGGCGGAAAGCTATCCGCGGTTACATCGAAACTCCTAACAATCCCTCAGGCAAACGTATGTTCGATATCAAATACCTCATGGATATGAAGGTCAGAATTGTTCCTTATAAAGGTAGGCCCGGACCGACACAATGCTTCCAGTGTCAACGGTACGGGCATACCCAAAAAGCATGCCACAACCCACCAAGATGCGTCAGATGTTTAGAACAACATCAATCTTTTGAATGCCCGCATAAGGGAAAAAACTTCACGCCTCAATGCGTACTATGCCAAGGCTCACATGCATCTTGCGACAAAAAATGCCCGGAGCACCCTCTTAACAAAATAGATCCTAAACTAAAAAATATCAAAGAATCAACCATAATTCCAAGTGCTATGACTGAAATCAAAACCACCAGCACTAGCAACCAATCAAAAATTAGAGAGCCAATATACAACAGCCAATCATACGCCGCAATACTCTCTGGGTCTAAAAACCCGACAAGCCCTCCTTCAGAAACTCCTATTAAAAATATCAACAATAATGAAGAAAAATCTTTCGAAGAGTTCAGTGTTTTCATTAAATCTCTACACACCCTTTATTTAGAATACAGGAATTCCAGCAACTCAAACTCTAAATTGGATATCGCCTTAAAGGCGCTACAGGTCTTCGAAAAACACAATGTTTAATTCTCAAAATAGCACCTCACCAATATATCGACATATCAACTATGCTAAATTTGTTTCTTTCAACTGCAATGGATTAAAAAGGCAACTCTTCGAAATCAAAAACTACCTCATTTTCCACAGCATTGATATTCTTCTTCTAAACGAAACTCACCTTAAAGCAACTGACAATATCAAACTCCCAAACTACGATGTATTCCGATCTGATCGACTGCATAACAGAGGTGGAGGCACTCTTATTGCAACAAAAAAATATTTAAATTGTTACCCAGCCACTCTTCCTCCACTCCAAAGCATTGAAGCTTGCGGCTGCATTATAAAAAGCAACAACATTAATTATTTAATAGTCTCTATCTACAAACCACCTAACAACCTGCTTAATATCACGGATCTCAATAATATCTTCAACCTAGGCTATCCCACCATCATGTCAGGCGATTTCAACTGTAAACATCCAAACTGGAACAGTTCAACCACTAACGCAAACGGAATCATCCTCAATAATTACCTCCTTAATAGCCAAATCAATATCTATGCACCGAATGAACCTACTTATATTCCCACAAATCTACGTGGAAGACCAGATATCTTAGATATTATCATTACCTACCAAATACCTCAAGCTCCTTTTGTATACGTAGCAAATGATCTTTCATCAGATCATTTACCTCTTCACTTTACCCTTTATGGGTTAAAGCATGGATTACCTCCTTTAAAAACAAAAATAAACTGGAGCAACTTTAAATATATAATGCAGAAAAATGTGAATGCGGCTCCCAACCTCAGCAACACCTCAGATATTAACGAAGCGATCAACCACCTCAACAATCAAATCCATAATGCTATTAATAATTCTAAAATGCACAAAAAAGAAGACACAATCACCCTTCCTCTCCATATCAGACAAAAAATCAGGGATAAGAACAGACTCAGAAAAATAGCGCAACGGACCCAACACCCTAACGATAGAAGGAACTTCAACAAATGCCATAAAGAACTTAAGAAAATCATCCGTGAATATACGGACCAAGCCTGGAAAAACTTTGTGCAAAGCCTTTCACACGACGACCACACTGTCTGGCGCATCGCCAAAGCGCTCAAACATACCAACAATAGCATTGGACCTATCAAAATTAATAACTCTATCATCAATAAACCAGAAGAAATTGCTGAAATCTTTGCAGATAACTATGAAGATCAATTTTCCAACAACCTCTACCCTTGTCCAAACGATTGCAATATCTCAAATCATGTAAATAGCTTTATCCAAGAAAACTCTAGGAACTTCAACCCCCCTACCAGCCCCAGAGAAGTTCAATCCATCATTAAACATCTAAATATCAAGAAAGCCACTGGTTACGACCAAATTTCAAACAAAGCTTTGAAGAATCTTCCCTCCAAAACAATAGTTTTAATTACTAATATCTTCAACGCTTGCCTGAGGAATAATTACTTCCCTGATGCATGGAAACATGCCATCATCTTCGTACTCAAAAAACCCGGGAAAATCCCAGCTGAACCTTCAAGCTATAGACCAATCTCCCTGCTACCTACAATAGGAAAAATTTTTGAAAAAATCCTTGCTGAAAGAATCAAAACCTATGTTTTTTCCAACAATATTCTCAACAATAATCAATTCGGATTCAGACCAGGCTATTCAACTACTCATCAAGTCTCACGCATCGTGGAATATATCGGCGAAAGTTTCAATAAAAATGAAACCGTAGCTGGTATATTCCTCGACATCGAAAAAGCTTTTGACAAGGTTTGGATTGATGGATTGCTGATCAAACTCATCAACTACAACTTTAGACCCAGCCTTATAATTCTTCTTTCTAATTTCCTACGAAATCGTTCTTTTCAAGTTCGAATTAAAAATATCCTTTCTTCCACCAGAATTTCAAAAGCAGGTGTAGCTCAAGGTTCGGTCGTCTCGCCAATTCTTTTCAGCCTTTATATCAATGATATCCCTCCTTGCACCAAAACAATTATTGCAAGCTATGCAGACGACACTGCACTCCTCAGCAAGTCTATGAATCCTATTCACGCTAGAAATAATCTCCAAGACCGCATCAATACAATAGCACAATATTTTAGAGCATGGAAAATTAAAATTAATACCTCCAAATCTGCACTCATTTACTTCAGAAGAACAATAATTAAAAAAGACATCGGAAACATACAAATTGAAGGACAGAATATCCCAAGAACTAATATAATCAAGTACCTAGGAGTTTACATCGATTATCGACTAACTTTCCGCAACCATATCATCAATATTCGGAACAAAGCCTATCAGGCATTCATGGCCATATACGCATTAATAGGAAGGAATTCTACATTAAATCTAAATACAAAACGTATCATTTATTTACAAGCTATCCGCCCAATTCTTCTTTACGCAGCACCGGCCTGGGCAGCCACTTCTAGAAATAATCGTCAATCATTGCAAAGAATGCAAAACAAATTACTTAGAATCTTAATAGACGCACCATGGTATGTACGCAACTCGGCAATCCATAGAGACCTAAATATCAAGCCTTTAGACAGCGAAATTCTCAAACACAGCCATAACTTCTTCTCCCGCTGCAATAGTCATCCTAATGAAAATATCCAACAACTCAACAACTATGATAACACTCTTATTCAAAAACACAAAAGACCGCGAAACATTTTTCACGATGGAAACTGGTAGATTTACATGTTGTATATATTTTATTTTATTTTATTTCAATTATTTAACTCGTATTTAATCAAGATTTACCTATTTACCAATGAACTATGAACTCTACTGTTGAGATTAATTACCGTTTCCAAAGTGCAAAATTGACCAATCGCAACGAATGCTACTACTCTTATAAAAAGATACGACCGCCCACCACATCATTCAGTTCAGTTCATTCGAGCTTTGGATCTTTACCGAATAGGGTGTACTTCACAGCTCTTCTTGACTCTCCGTAAGTATTTCGACTTCTATGAATTCATGATTGACATGCCAGACTAGTATCACGCTTTTTACGTAATGGAACCGTACGACTTCATACGGAATCCTGATGCTATCGAAAATCTCATCAAAAAAGGCACTCGCGAGGAGATTGATGCGCAAATCACTCATCTCGCTATCCAAAAAAATCTGATCTTAAACCAAACGGTTCAGGTCACTCCTGATATCTTCAACAATCTTTGTGACACCTATGATCGGCTGATTGCCAAGAAAATCCTTCTAGATGGCCAATACGAGCAGGCTATTACCGAAAATATTCCCAATAAAGACAACAATGAAAATAGTAACTCTCAAAACTCCAACCTACCCACAAATGATAGCACAAATAATTGGTGCATTCCTAGGAAAACACATAAAAGAACGCTGAGTGACGGAAGTAATTCCTCACTAACATCTGTTAAAAATCGATACACAGCCCTAAGACTTGAAGATGATATGGAAACAACAGACAATACGCAAATTTTGAACTCACAGATCACCGATGAAGACGGTTTTATCAAACCTTACAAAACAACAAAGAGAATCCCGCCTATAATCATATCAGACGTTATTGAATGGAAACCCATAAGGGACGAGCTCAAAAAACTCGTCGAAAAATTTGATAGTAATTTAAAAGGAGGAGATATCCACATCAAAGTCCGTGACTCCGATGACTACAGATCAATAACCAAATTCCTTGATACCAAAGCCATACCTTACCATACTTTTCCACTTCCCCATGAAAAACCTATCAGAGCTGTTATCAAAAAACTACCGGGACATACCAGCACCGAAGATATCATACAAGAGTTAAAAGAATTAGGGATCCCTGTCACTAATGTCAGACAAATCACCAAAAAAGTAGAAAACGAAATAATCAAACTACCCACATACGTTGCAGAAGTCGCCAGGAACAGCAATGGCAAAAAAATTTTCGAAATCACCCACATATTAGACTTAGGTGTGCAAATTTGCCCCTTTAGACCCACACCAGGGCACAAACAATGCCATAAATGTCAACGTTACGGACACAGTAAGGCACACTGTAAACATAATCCTAGATGCCTCAAATGCGGAGACAAACATTTCACGTATCTTTGTAAGAAGGACAAGAATCTGCCTGGAAAATGCTGCCTCTGCGGGGGACCTCACGTCTCGTCATATCGAGGATGTGAAAAACATCCAGACAACATAAAAAAGTCCATAGAACAACAGAGAATACAAAAATCTAATACTACAGCAGCACCCGTACCCATCAACAATACCGCTAATTTCCCACCATTGCCTAGTAGACACTCCACCCCAGCCAGTAACATTGAAAACACAAATAATAATAATAATAGTCAAACTACCAACACTAACGAAGAAAACGTCAACACATCCACCTCTGACATGCTTATGTGGATTAAAAATCTGTTCCATAAAGGAAAAAAACTCCTAGAGAGATTTTTCAATGCCAAAACAATTATGGACAAGATCCAAATAGGCTTGGAAGCCTTTGAACTTTTAGTCAGCTGTAATAATTAATTACAATAGCAGCATCAACAATATTCACACTGCTGCCCCCAGCAGCCTAAATATAGCATTTTTTAATGCTAATGGAGTTGCGCACCAGCGCACAGAAATCGAAGACTTCTTATCAAAACATAATATTGACATATTTTTAATTAATGAAACTCACTTACGTGCCGCGAATAAATTCAAACTTCAAGGATATAACACCTTCAGATCAGACAGAAGACACAACCGAGGAGGGGGCACCCTCATCCTCACTAAAAAACACCTGCAAGCTACCAGCTACAATATTAATGGCATAAACAGCTTGGAATACTGTGCAGTTATTGTGCACTCGCACATAGACGAGCCTACCATCTTCATTTCCATTTACAGTGCACCCAACAATATTATTACATATAACGACCTCTATCAACTCACCAATAGCAACAAGCCCATCATCATTGCAGGAGACCTAAACGCAAAACACAGATCTTGGAACTCAAGCACCATTAACCCAAATGGAAACTTTCTCTACAATTTTGCCATCAATAATGACCTAAAAATCCAAGGACCGAATGAACCTACTAGGTACCACCACACCGGCACTTCTGAAGTTCTTGATATCCTCATCACCAAGAATATCCACCAAACTCCTTACCTAGAAGTCACCCACGAACTTACCTCTGACCACCTCCCAGTGCGTTTCATCTACTATGGTTTTGACAACAGAATCCCAATGAAAAAAATAATTAACTGGGACATATTCAATAATTACTTAGAAAAACTTCCAGCCAGACCTGCTCTATCCAACTCCGCTGACATAGAATATAATATCACCAAAATCAATAGAAGCATAAATACAGCACTGCATCAAGCTACCTGGTATGAAGAATATAAAAAACCCAAATTACCCGAAGAAATCCGCAATAAAATTAAAGATAAAAATAGAACTGCAAAACTTTGGAGACTCACAGCTGATCCTAGAATTAAAAACATACTTAATAGAAAAATTAGAAACATCAAAAACCTCATGAACGAATATAAATCCAATAATTGGGAACTCCTACTTGATTCAATGGATACAAATCAGGACACTGTCTGGAAAATCGCCAAAACTCTCAGGAATAGTAATAGCAGCTTTGGTCCCATCAACACAGTAACCGGAACGGCTTACACAGACAGTGATATGGCAGAAGCGTTAGCTGACCACTTTGAAAATACCTTTATCACCAATAATTATCAAGATGAAGACACTGAAACCGAAGTTAATAATTTTATCAACCAACTCAACTATTATACTGACACTGAAAGCATGCCCTTTACTACTCCAAAAGAAATCAAAATTATAATTAACAACCTTAAAAAACGCAAAGCCCCTGGTTTTGACGGAATCACCAACAAAATACTGGATATTCTCCCTCATAGTTACATAGTCCTGCTTACAAATATAATTAACGCCTGCATTCGTCTTAACTACTTCCCAGGGCAATGGAAGCATGCCATTATCACTGTCTTAGTCAAGCCAGGAAAAAATCCAGCAGAATTAAACTCTTACAGACCTATTAGCCTGCTACCTTGTATGGGCAAAGTCTTCGAACGGGTTATGAAAAAGCATCTCTCCTACCACCTCGAAAACAATAATATTATTAAAAAAGAGCAATTTGGATTTAGAAAAGATCATAGCACCACCCATCAACTACTTAACGTCACAGAATATATGGCAGAGGCCATCACCAAAAAAAATACTATTGCAAGCTGCTTTATTGATCTTGAAAAGGCTTTCGACAAGGTATGGCATGAGGGTTTACTCTACAAGCTATACCTTGCTCGTCTGCCTATCAATTTCATTAAATTAATCTACTCATACCTTAAAGGGAGATGGTTCCAAGTCCGAATCAACAATCGCTTATCCAAAAAGAAAAAAATCAAAAGTGGAGTGGTACAAGGAAGTGTTCTTGGCCCTATACTCTTCAACATCTACACCAATGACATGCCCATTCCCTTTAATTCGGAAATCTTCAAATTCGCAGATGACACAGCTATAGTCACCAAATCCCTAAAACCGCAACTTGCAGCTGATAAACTAGAAATCGCAGTTAATCAAATCGCCCACTACTTCAATATCTGGAAGCTCAAAATTAATCCTACCAAAAGCCAAGTAATTTTCATCAGAAGACACCATAAAAACACTCCCATTCATAATAATATCAAAATTAACAAACAACAAGTCAATGAAGTTACCACCATCAAATACCTAGGAGTCTACTTCGACCAGCAACTACAATTTAAAACCCATGTTGACTACTCCATTAGAAAAGCCACCGCTGCTAAAATGGCATTACGACCACTCCTTAATAGAAAATCCAACCTTAGCATTAATCTAAAAAGAAGAATTTACCTCACTCTTATCAGGCCAATGCTCCTGTACGCTGTTCCAGTCTGGGCCACCGTATGTAAATCTTACAGGAAGAAAATTCAAATATATCAAAATAAAATTATTAGAGAAATCCTAAATGCTCCTTGGTTTACAAGAAACATCCAACTCCACAAAGATATAAAGATAAATGCCATTGAAGACGAAATTTTAAAAACTAGCCATAATCTTTACTCTAAAATTACGCATTCAAGATATGAACACATCAGAAAACTTACAGATTACGACCCAACAGTCATCGCACCAACTAAAAGACCGAGGAACATTTTCCACGATACCAAGTGGTAACTGTAAATAGTGTACATAAAGACTTTATAAAATGGACTTGGTCCGGTACCCGACCGCACATTACTATTGTTATCTTACTCATCAACTTTATAATCAAGTTTTATTTTCATTTTATCATTTACTATTTAACCAAGATTTTTTACTAGTGTATTATATTCACAATATATTGTAAATAGTGATTATTGTGTAAATACCTAGTGAAAACTACTAACGAACTTAGTTTACTGTGAAATGACTTTTTACTATTTACTCAAACTCTCTGTGTACCGAGATAGCTTTTCCCTCACTCACGAGTGCCTTTTCACCGAGAGAACATTCATAGGAACCAGTTTCAGTCAAAAGAGCGTTTAAAGACGCTACGTATGGGGTCACTGACCGATCCCGCCATTCACGCATCACCGAACAGCTTTCTTGCCTTTCCAGTTTAGCGTTGTCACGCAACGGAGCTTCGCCCTTAACGGCGCGGCGATTTTTTCGCCTTCTCCTTCTAACTCCATCGCCTTAGGGCAAACAACTACAAAAGAATCAGTTAAAGTCGGGATCGACTAACACTGCTACGTTCATGAAACGATTTGATTTGACCACATCATTCAGCCACGAACTTCCAAGAGGGAAGCACGCACGCCGCATCGCATCTCTATGCCATAAAATTCAAACTGCCATTATTGCTTATACAATCAAGTCTTCATTTATGCCATAGTCTCTAATTATGCCAATTCAAATAATATGCCAACTTTATGCCATTTCATCATTTGTTTTTCAACTTTATGCCTTTCACTTATGCCATTGCAAAATTTTTCCCACAACCGCCAAAGGATGGCGCCACTTATGCCATAATCTTAAGAAAACCATCTTTAGATGGATATGCTCTTATTAGGAGCCCTTATCAGGGTATGATAAATATGTATTGGTAAAGGCCCTTCTTAGGGCCGAATACCAATCAGCTAGGATCAGGATATGGATATGGAGTTTGTGGAGGAAAAACACATCATCATTCCCCAGCAACACGGATTTCGGAAATCACATTCAACCACCCATCAACTATACAGAGTTACCGAACTTATCTCCTATGGATTGCAGAACAGATTAGCTACTGGTGCCATATTTCTCGATGTTGCTAAGGCTTTCGATAGGGTTTGGCTGGAGGGCCTCATAACAAAGCTCATAGTGCAGGGAGTCCCTGCCTACATTACACACACCATCTCTTCCTATCTACGTGATAGAAATTTCGTCGTTCGTGTTAATAATACATACTCCACAAGTCGTACCATTTATAGTGGCGTCCCACAAGAGTCGCTTTTAGGACCATTACTTTTTAGTCTTTACACGAACGACATTCCACACATGCACGACTCTACACTCGCAATGTACGCAGATGACACCGCAATCCTTGCCCAAAATGCATCTGTTAGTTCAGTCGTACAAACACTCCAATCCCACGTTCATGCATTGGAAACCTGGCTTCAGCACTGGAAAGTTAAGGTCAGTGTTGAAAAATCGGAGGCCATTCTGTTCACCCATAAAACTAAAATGGATGCCTCCTGGCAAATTTTTATGAATAACAGTACAATTCCCTGGACCAAGCAAGCCCGATACCTAGGTATTATTCTTGATAGCCATCTCACATGGAAGCCCCACATTGACCATGTTATTACAAAGTACCGAGCTCGTAAAAGTGTACTCAACCCCTTAATTGCTCGGGACAGTGGTTTATCTTTAGCAAATAAGTTACTCCTTTATAAATCCATGTTACGACCCATCCTAACATACGCAGGTCCCGCATGGGGCTTCGTATGTGACTCTCGGATGAAAAAATTGCAAGTGAGCCAGAATACCTACCTACGACAAATTACGCGCTGCCGGTGGTTCATACGTAACGAGGCATTGCACAGGGAATTAAATATTCCCACCATACGTGATTTCATCAAGCATCTATCAAAAAGATTTATCCGAAGGATTCCACGTACAGGCATCTGTACAATTCCTCGTCTCTCGTACAATTTTCGCCATCCTCGTTATCGTAGAAGACCACTAGCAGTGCTCAGATAATTGTCGCTGTTGTATTTCGAATGAAATCTTTATCCTTATATATTTATTGAAAAAAAAAAAAAAAAAGTTTAAAAATTTATATGCACAAAGAAATGCCAAGAAAATCAAATAATCAGTAAACGCACTTGTGTATATGAGGAAAAAAAAAAAAAAAAAAGGATTTGTATATATATTTGTGATTATGTGTGTTCAAAGTTAATATAATGCTGTTGTTAATGTGTAAAAAGCTTGTAACATATGGTATCATTTGCATACCTGTGACCTTAGCTTACTTACTGTACATAGGTTTAGCCCGAAATTCCGACCGGGCTAGAACTGTTCCTGTCTCTATTTCAATGTTTTGTATTATATTGTATTGTATTTTTTGTAAATTCTGGCTCACACGGCAATCATCCGACTGTCTAATTGCTCCTAATGTATAATATGTTATTTCTAATATGTTGTATTTCTGTAAATTAGTCCAATACTCAGTACCAGCTTTTCCTAGCATCTGATTGGTTGCTAATAACAGCCTCTCGCGCTACCAGACTCCACCCCTTTTCTCCTGCAGCTTGCCATGATTTCGCACATGGACTGCCCACTTTCGACCAATCAGCGTATCAAGGATCAAGGATCAAGGAAGTGCAATTTACGGAGTTCATAGGCAATTACGCATTTACCTCCACATCTTCAAAGGAAATTTAATCATCCGAAAGAGGGTATTGTCAAATAGGGTAAAAATTTTGATAAGCCGAATGACTTGGAGTAAGTGCCTTCACACTGAGTCAAAAAAAGGCAAAAAACTCAGAAGGTCTTAATTTTGCGCCGAAAAAGGGCCAGAATAATTTAGATAGGGGCAGCCACAAAAATTTTGACTAGAAATATAAAAGGTGAAGTTTCCTTGAACCTTGATAATCATTTTCTTGGCATACGTCAGATGAAGGGCACGCAGGGGAATTCCGATGCGCGCTCTTCGAGGTGGGGGGGAGGGGGGAACCTGTTTACAGGTCGAAAAAGTGGTTCAGTCAGTGATCAGCTGGGAGGGAGAAGTTTCATTTTATTTTTGACCGCTAGTCATTGCGGTTTTTAAAAGCCAAAAAGGATGCTGTTAAGCGCCTAGGAAAGTTCCTTCTTAAAAGAAGAGAGAAGTTAAAATTTAAAGAATATTTTTCAGTTTTAGAGGGAACTTTTTCAGTTTTATTTTAGTTGAAAGATGATAGTAAGTTAAAGCAGTCCTATTTGACTGTGATGTTTCTTGTTAAAGAAACGTTAAAGAGGTTCCTCGAGTTAATGCCGTGTGCATTAAAGAACTTTAGAGGCGGGGGAGGGGGTTAAGGAACGAGAGGTAATTATTCACGTGGTTGTCGGTGTGCTCATATCTAGCCCGTTTAAAAGGCAGAGTCGAATATTCCCTATTGAGTACCGCTCTGGGTCTCTTTCGGGAAGAAGCAACTGCAGGATCGTATACGGGTAGCATATGAAGCACAGGATTAGCGACACGTTGAATATTTTTGAAAAATTTTTCCGAAAGTCGCTGTATATAGCGATTAATGGGCATAATTTTGAGGTCGTTATGAATCTCTTCGTTCCGTACATACCACGGAGCTTTTAGAATTTGCCGAAGCATTTTAGATTGAAAAATTTGGACATGTTTTCTGTTAGTCAGTGCGCATGGGCCCCATACGGGACATGCATACGTAAGAACCGGCCTAATCATTGATTTGTAGAGCAAGATTTTGTTATCAGTTGACAGGTCGCTATGACTAGCTAAGAGGGGGCGTAGGGCGGTCTTGACAGCTGTCGCACCCGCTATGATTTTGCGGATGTGAGGCTGCCAAGTTAATTTTGAGTCTAGTAAAACACCTAGATATTTCCAATCAGCGTAGGATCAAGGATCAAGGAAGTGCAGTTTACGGAGTTCATAGGCAATTACGCCTTTACCTCCACATCTTCAAAGGAAATTTAATCATCCGAAAGAGGGTATTGTCAAATAGGGTAAAAATTTTGATAAGCCGAATGACTTGGAGTAAGTGCCTTCACACTGAGTCAAAAAAAGGCAAAAAACTCAGAAGGTCTTAATTTTGCGCCGAAAAAGGGCCAGAATAATTTAGATAGGGGCAGCCATATAAATTTTGACTAGAAATATAAAAGGTGAAGTTTCCTTGAACCTTGATAATCATTTTCTTGGCATACGTCAGATGAAGGGCACGCAGGGGAATTCCGATGCGCGCTCTTCGAGGTGGGGGGGAGGGGGGAACCTGTTTACAGGTCGAAAAAGTGGTTCAGTCAGTGATCAGCTGGGAGGGAGAAGTTTCATTTTATTTTTGACCGCTAGTCATTGCGGTTTTTAAAAGCCAAAAAGGATGCTGTTAAGCGCCTAGGAAAGTTCCTTCTTAAAAGAAGAGAGAAGTTAAAATTTAAAGAATATTTTTCAGTTTTAGAGGGAACTTTTTCAGTTTTATTTTAGTTGAAAGATGATAGTAAGTTAAAGCAGTCCTGTTTGACTGTGATGTTTCTTGTTAAAGAAACGTTAAAGAGGTTCCTCGAGTTAATGCCGTGTGCATTAAAGAACTTTAGAGGCGGGGGGGGGGGGTTAAGGAACGAGAGGTAATTATTCACGTGGTTATCGGTGTGCTCATATCTAGCCCGTTTAAAAGGCAGAGTCGAATATTCCCTATTGAGTACCGCTCTGGGTCTCTTTCGGGAAGAAGCAACTGCAGGATCGTATACGGGTAGCATATGAAGCACAGGATTAGCGACACGTTGAATATTTTTGAAAAATTTTTCCGAAAGTCGCTGTATATAGCGATTAATGGGCATAATTTTGAGGTCGTTATGAATCTCTTCGTTCCGTACATACCACGGAGCTTTTAGAATTTGCCGAAGCATTTTAGATTGAAAAATTTGGACATGTTTTCTGTTAGTCAGTGCGCATGGGCCCCATACGGGACATGCATACGTAAGAACCGGCCTAATCATTGATTTGTAGAGCAAGATTTTGTTATCAGTTGACAGGTCGCTATGACTAGCTAAGAGGGGGCGTAGGGCGGTCTTGACAGCTGTCGCACCCGCTACGATTTTGCGGATGTGAGACTGCCAAGTTAATTTTGAGTCTAGTAAAACACCTAGATATTTGTAAGAAGAGACCCAGGGAATAGGTTCACCGAAGAGCATTAAATTGGGTAAATTTGGGATATTTCTTCGGATGAACATGGTGGCAGCACATTTTGCGACATTAATTTTGATTTTATACAGACCGAGCCAGAGTTCTAAGGTCGAAAGGTAACTCTGCAATTGTGAGATTACCTGGAGGGTGTTGGAGTGTTGAGAAATGATGGCTGTATCGTCTGCGTATAATGCAAGATCGATATTTGGGGCCTTAGGAATATCATTTACATAAAGGTTAAAGATTGCGGGGGCGAGGAGACTTCCTTGAGCCACCCCAGCATAGATTGGGCGGGGAGAGGAGAATTCGTGGTTAACTCGCACGCGGAAACTGCGTCCGGTCAAGTACGAGTTAATAATTTTAATGAGATGAGCCGAAAAACCAAGCCGCATGAGCTTGTAAATAATCCCGTCATGCCAAGTCCTGTCAAAGGCTTTGGCAACGTCTAGATAGACAATTCCAGTTCTCTCTCGCTTACGAAAGCCTTCATGAATGAATTCCACTACACGGAGTAACTGGTGTACCGTGGAGTGTTTAGGTCGGAAGCCGAATTGTTCCGGGATTAGTAAATTTTTATCCCGACAGAATTCATTCAGGCGATTAAGTAAGACAAATTCATAGATCTTAGAGAGAGAAGATAACAGACTGATGGGTCTGTAATTGACGGGCAGGTTTAAATTTTGTCCCGGTTTTGGAATGGGAACGACTGCTGCAATTTTCCAACAGTCGGGGAAATAGCTTCTCCTGAGCATTAAATTTATGAGGACCGTGATCCATACGATAAACATAGGGGGGAAGTTTTTGATCATGCGATTCGAAATAGAATCTATGCCAGGTGCCTTGTCAGGTTTCAGTTTGTCAATGAAAACCATGACTTCAGAAGGGTCCGTCGGCCTGAGTTCTGGTGTGGTAGGTTGTGATAGAAAATCTTTAACCCGTGCTTGTATGCGCCCCTGTGTAACCGGACGGTTACAGTAGGAGTCGTGGTTTGTTGTGAATTGAGTTGCAAGGCTGTCAGCTATGACATTTGCCTTTTCTGAGTCAGTGTAGGCCATCTGCGCGCCATCGGCCGTTTGAAGGGGCGGAATGTATGTTTTATGTTTGCGTAATCGGGCGGCTGCGCGCCAAATCGATTTGTCTTCAGTCGTTAGGGACTCAATGAATGTTTTCCACTCCGCTTGTTTTAATAAGCGGGTTTCGGTCCTTATCTCGTTCTGTACCTTGCGAAATTGGGCACGGATATTGGGATCTCGTGACCTTTGCCAAATTCTTCGCAAGTAATTTCGCTGCTTAATTTTGAATTTAGTCTCAGGTGGGAGCCTAGCACCTGGATGTTTACGTGGCTTTGAAGCCGCAGCTCTCGCTTCTTTCAGTAAAGACTCCAAACTTTTGATATGCCTGTCAAAGTCCGAATTGCTGGAAATTTTGATGGGAGGGAGTGAAGTTTTTTCCAAAATAAATCTAAAGTCGTCCCAATTTGTTGAGACTTGCTCCTCTAATTTTGAGTATCGATTTTGAATATCTAGGGATATCAAAACGGGGTAGTGATCAGAGTCCAATTCCTGAATCACTTTTATCTCATGCCGAAAGAATATGTTATAAAAGGCAGCCAGATCAAGAACTGCAGGGGACCCTCTATGAGGGTAAAAGGTCGGGAGGGTAGGAGCAATGATCTGTACATGGTTACTCTGGCACCATGAATTTAGACTAATACCATACCTGTTCCTGTTAGAACAAAACCATGCGGTATGGCGTGAATTTAGATCACCAGCAATTATTAGGTGATTTGAAATATTCAAAATTTTATCAAAATCACTGACAGGAAAAGCTGGCCTTCCACGCGCTGTAGACAGTGGAGGTAAATAAGCTGAGACTATTGTTAGCGGGGAGGAATTTTGAAGGAAAATTTTGATGATTGTCGCTTCCAAAAAATTTAAATCAGGGGTCGGTATCATGTGGTGCTTTAACGAACGCTTCACATAGATACAAGTGCCGCCACAGGGATTTCTGCCCTGTGACACCCTGTCAGTACAATAAATGTCATAATTCCCAATTTTGGGAGTATTCCCTGGGGTAAGGTGAGTCTCTTGGACTAAAAACACGTCAATATCGTGCTCTACAACAAAATCACGAACTTCGTGAATTTTTGAAGTTAAACCATTGGCATTCCATGTGCAAATGGTCAGTTCTCTGATGGTGTTTGAACTGTTATTTATACAATTGAATTTTATGCCGTTGTTAAAGGTTCATCACTGAAAAAACAGAAGACATGGGTCTAAAAAAGCCTAATTAGGTTGAAAGCTCAACATAGCTTTCATAAATATAAAATGCCCTCATTAAAGCATCTGCTTGCCTGAGTTTAGGCATTGCTTTTTTGAAGGCAAGGAGCAGAATATGCTTGTCTACCGCTGGGTTGCGGGAGATTTCAATTAAGCATTTTAGTGTAGATGAGAAGACGTCGTCTGAATCATTGCTACACTCTGCTGTGGCTGACACTGCTGGGGCTTCTGCAACCGGCAGTCTTGGATTCGTGGATTTGAATCCGTGCTCGGTGGTGTTCTTCACCATCTGTGCATAAGATGGTGAACTGACGTTGCTCGGGGGAGCAGGCATGGGACGTCTTGTCTCAGCGTTTGCTGGGGGTTTAGAAGAACCCTGAGGGGGGGCTGTTTGAGCAGCTGCCCTAGTCCTAGGCGCGGAATTTTTACCGCGAGCCCGTTTGTTGCCTGGGTATCGGGGACAAGATTTGTACGATGCTGGGTGATCTCCACCGCAGTTGCAGCAAGTGGCTGGTACATCTAATCCTTTGGTACACTCACGTGCCCAATGGGGTCCAGAGCATCTGACACAACGGATTGGAAGAGTGCAGAGTTCCGAAGAATGGAAAAAGCCCTGGCACCGAAAGCATTGAGTAGGGCCCTTGCGGCCGCGGTAACGCTCAATGCTGATCTCTGTGCCCCACATGTCAGTGACGGCAAACAGATGATCGAGGAAGGGGTGTGGGATAACTTGTAAATATACAAGTGGCATTGGGTGTCTGGAGCCAGGCTGAGTAAGCCGAACGATGCGATGCACTTTAAATCCCATCGCCTCAACTTCCTCTTTGATATCCCCGATTTCAGTTTCAACAGCGAGGCCTCTGATAACAATTTTAACTGGCCGGTCCTGCTTTAAGTCGAAAGTTTTGAACTGGATGCCGGCTTGCTTCATCCAGCGGGTAACCTCCCTGAACTCCAGCTCTGTCTGAACAAAAATTTTGAGATAAGGTCCAGTCAGTATGCTCCGTAAGTTTGGGGCAATTTCTCTCATGAAAGACACTTGCGTTTTCCAGTTTTTGCTGCTTTTGAGATGTATTGCCGGAATCTCAGACTGCGGTGGTGGTGGGGGGGGAACGTTCCGTGCCTGCTCGGAATTAACTCCCTCACTATTACTAGCAGTAACAATTTCTGCTTCATTAGAAGGCTCATTGATTAAAGAATTTTTGATTTTCTCATACTTGTTAGTACTCCTCTCCTTTTTAGGAGTAGCATTTTTTTCGATGGCTGTCAATTTAGAATTTGGAATAGAGCTATTTTTATCTTTAGCGTTTAAAGCCAAATCGTCTATTGTAAGATCCACAATAGGCGCCTTCCCTTGCTTTCGAGCCGCGGGGGTGATAAACCCGTCTGAGTCTATTGTCTGCGTCTTTCGCTTCCGCGATGACGTAGACTGGACTGGTTTCCCCCGCACCTCGTGCGTGGGATTAGATGCCTCGTGCTTGCAAGGATCTTCTGCGGATTGAGCGGCGGCCATCTTGGCTAAGCGCTCGCTCTCCAATATATTTAAAAATTCCTCTCTAGTTGAGGGAAGATGAAAAATTGGAACATCTAGAGCATTAGCAATGTCATTTATCTTGTGAAAAAGTGACTTACCCGCCCGGTCGAGTTGATCGTATCCATTAGTGTCCAACGGAGAAGGAGTTCGCTTCATGAAGCTCTTCTGCCTCTGGATAGCTTCAAACTGTTGCTTCAGATCGTAGAACTGTATTACGAGGTTCATGCGCTCGTCATCTGGCGACGCCGATTGCACAGAGGGAGCATGATCCCTGGTCTCACTCATTTCTTCATCAATAACCACATTATTTTCGCATAAATTCGGAGAATTGCCCTGCGTTAGCCTGACACTCTTTAAAAAATTCATCTTCAGTGGCAGGAAGGGTAAAGAGGTTTACTCCGAGGTTTGTGCATAAGGTGTGGAGAGAAAATATAATGCGCTCACCCTCGTCGGTCATTTGCTTGATCATCTGGTCCTTGGCTGGGTTGTCCGATCGCTGCAGTCGCTGGATATCAAAAAGCAAATCAGTATGTCGATTCTTCAAGGCGTAGATCTGTATTGCGCTTTTCGACAACTCCATTGCTGAGGGAGAGGCAGGTGGAGGAGTAGTCGTGTCCATATCGGTGGAGATCCTTAATTGAGATGAGGCAGCGGTAGAATTACCAGCTGGCGGCGCCGTATTCGGGTTCACATTGCTTTGCAGGAGCTCTGAGCTCTTACGTCCTTCATCCTCTTCGTCCATGACGAGAAATCAATGAAATCAAGGCGGTGAAAGCCTCAGTCAAGCAATATTTTCTTCTAAAGTTAGGTACCTCCTCTCTAGAGTTCGTGAAGGTGATACGTCGAGGCCTGTCACGTGGGAGGTCACCCTCCCAAGTACTGACCTCGATGGCTGCTGGATGAAAGAAAATTTGCTTTAAAAGCAATTGATTTAGAGTCCATTTATTCCATCGTTGCTTCACTCATCGAGTGAAGTCTTATTGTTTTTTGCTCTCTCTTCATCTTGATTTTTTGTAAGTATGATTTTGCTTCTACAAACCACCTGATAGCCAGAACAATGTCAATTGATAACAAAGGCAAATGCCTCAATAAACCGAGGACGACGACTGATTTTGACAATGAAGTCCAACAAATTGTTCACCACATTCAAAAGCTCAAAGACGCCATAGTTAAAGTACAACAACTTCCTATCACAAAAGAAAGCGTCCAACTACGTCGGTCAATGCAAGCCGAACTCAAAACCCAAGATCTGTATCTGTATCCTTAGCCTGTAAACTGGTATGCAGTCCTGAGAAGGACTTTTACCAGGCCAAAATACCCTTATTAGGGAGCCTAGCTCTAAATATCCTCCTGAAACAAACGTTTCAATCGGAGCAAAGCACCTCCTTAGTGCTGAGAAAGTAAGAATGTGACATTTAGAATCGTGGAAAAAACAATAATATATGATAATTCCGTGGTAGTTATGGCATTTTCTCATCGGGAAGATATGGCGTTTGCAGATGGCATTTTAAGTTGATAAGCAATTGATGTTTATAGGCATTAGATTTGGGCTGCGTTCCGCACGTCCTTCCATCGTGAGGCTTGAGTGCTGACTGAAATGGTATGGGTGATGATCTGGATATTTTTAAAGCGAGCGCTACTCTGAAACACATATACACATTTGCGATTTGCCAGTCCTTAATTTTTAGTCGTTCTGTGTAATCGCATGAAATATAAAGTAACTTGATTAAATATGAAGAAAATAAAATAAAATATATACACATATGTACATTTACCATCTTTCGTTATGAAAGATGGTACGCGGTCTATTATGTCGCTGAATCAGAGTAGCGTCGTAATTTAGAAGGTCGGTTATTGTGGAGTCTGGATGTTTGCTGCAATTTAAGAAGTTGTGGCTGTTTTTGATGATTTCACTATTCAGTGGCAAAATTTTGAGGTCTCTGTGGATAGTATTGTTTCTGATGTACCATGGTGCATTAGATATTATACGGAGCATTTTATTTTGGAGAGTTTGAAGTAGTTCTCTATTAGATTTGGCTGTGGCTGCCCAAGCGGGAGATGCATATAATAAAATGGGTCGGATGGCTTGAATGTAGATTAATCTTTTAGTTTTGAGGCTGAGATGAGAATTTCTGCCTGTGAGTGCAATGATTGCGTTAAATGCTTTAAAGGCTTGATTTCTTGTGTAGAGCATGTGTTTCCGGAAAGTGAGCTTGTTATCGAGGAATACTCCTAAGTATTTTACTTCGTTAGCTTGAGGGATGGTTTGATTATTGATACTGATATTTTCAAGTTGTCGTCGTAGATTATTTTTCCTGAAATAGATGAGGGTGGATTTGCTTTCATTTATTTTAATTTTCCAGGCTTTGAAATATTGTGAGACTATGTTCAGATGCTTTTGTAGATTTTTATTAGCTTTTTTGGGGTTTATGGATTTGCTGAGAATAGCCGTGTCATCTGCGTAGCTGTAGATTTGAACATTTGGATCAGTTGGTATATCATTGATATAGATATTAAAGAGGGTGGGAGAAATTACAGAACCTTGAGCTAGTCCCGCAGTGGGGTAATGCATGGTTGATAATGAATTTTTTACTTTGACTTGATAAGATCTGTTTTTTAGAAAATTTGAGATGAGCACAATAAGGCTGGGTGGAAATTGATAATTGATTAATTTGATAAGGAGTCCGTCCAGCCAGACTTTATCAAAAGCCTTCTCAATGTCAAGGAATATACCGGCTACTGTTTCCTTTTTAATGAAACTTTCGCCGATATACTCCACTAGCCTGGTTATTTGGTGTACAGTTGAATATCCAGAACGGAAACCGAATTGATGATTTTTGATGATATTATTTTGATTTAGATGGTCTTTAATTCTTTTGATGATGATTCGTTCAAAGATTTTCCCTATGGAAGGGAGAAGAGAAATGGGTCTATAATTTGCTGTATTAGATGGGTCTTTTCCAGGTTTCTTTAGGATGAAAATGATGGCGTGCTTCCAGCAGTTTGGGAAATAGTTTTTTCTTAGACATGCATTGTATATATTACATAAAAGGATGATTGCTTTTTTGGGTAGGTTTTTAATGGCTTTATTACTGATTTGATCATGACCTGCTGCTTTTTTGACATTGAGATTTTTTATGATATTTCTTATTTCATTTGGATTGGTAGGGAGGTTTGGGTTATTGCTGTTTTCTGAGATGAAATGGTTCACATGATTAATTACATTAATATCGTTACTGCATGGGTATGAGCTGTTGGAGAATTGGGATTGAAAGTCGTTGGCAAAAATTTCTGCAAGTTCTTCGGTTTTCGAGATAGTGGTATTGTTTCTTTTGATTGGGCCTATTGTGTAATTCCTGTTTTTTAAAACCTTTGCAATTATCCAGACAGAATGATCGGTGTTGCTTAAGCTGGATACAAAATCATTCCAAGCTTTGTCGTTGTGGTCTTTCATTAATTTCCTGAGTTCTTTTTGGGCTTTGTTGAATTTTCTTTTATCTCTATGATCTTGAGTTCTTTGAGCTATTTTTCTTAGGTTATTTTTCTCGGTGATTTTTTGAAGAATATAAGGAGGTAAAGTTGCAGGGGTATCTTTGCTAGCAGATTTGGAGTGATTAATGGCCTGATTTATATGATTATTAAGGTAGTCTATTGCCGCTTCAATTTCTGGGCCTGAACCTAGGCTGGTAGTGGCTTGGATGTGCTGGTTGAGGAGGTAAGTGAAGTTGTTCCAATTAATTTTGGTTCTTAGGGGTGGAAGGCCATGCCTAAGTCCATATAATGTGAATTCCATGCGTAGGTGGTCTGAGGAGAGGCAGTTTGCAACTTGGATGTTAGGCGTCTGTTGTATATTATTGGTAATGACGACGTCAAGGACATCGGGTTGACCGTGAAGTGTGGTAGGGATGTACGTGGGGTCTTCAGGGGCGTAAATTTCAGCGTTACTATTGAGGATATAATTATTTAAGATGATGCCATTATTATTGTTGGACTTGGAGTGCCAGTTTTGGTGCTTACAGTTGAGGTCTCCTGCTATTATTGTTGGGTATCCTAGATTGAAGATGATGTCTAAGTCATTGGTACTGATGAGGTTATTAGGTGGTTTATAAGCAGAGATAAGAAGAAATTCAGTATTTTTACTATTTAATATACAGGCTGTAGCTTCCATGCTAGAGAGTGAGGGTAGATTGAATGGGTAGCAATTTAGATAACGTTTTGTGGCTATGAGGGTTCCTCCGCCTCTGTTGTGGATCCGGTCGGTACGAAAAACATCATAATTTGGGATTTTGAAATTGATTGCCGGTTGTAGATGAGTTTCTGAGATCATTAATATGTCAATGCTATTTTTCTGTAAATAATCTTTCACTTCTGTAAGTTGTCTTTTAATCCCGTTACTGTTGAATGCGGTGAATTTTGCGTAGTTGATATGCTGATTATTGTGGTTAATATTAATGTTGACGTTATTCATAATTATGTTTTTCGAATACCCGTATGGCCTCCATGGCCAGTTTTAATTTAGATTGGTTTTCTTTTACATTTCTGAATTTTGTATAAATTTGGTAGAGTTCCTGAATAAAAGCTTGAAAGTCTTCGAATGATTCGTCTTTTTTGGTGTTAATTTCTTGGTTTTTCTGGGGTTTCGTATTTGTTTCCTTTTCCTTGATATTTGCTGTGACGCTTGCATAGGATTGGTTCTCCGGAGATGGTTTCCTGGATGGTGATTGGGGGATTCCGAGGATGAACAGCGAGGGTGACGGTCGCTCGTGTAACGAGCTCCCGCCAACGCAGGGCAATTCTCCGAATTTATGCGAAAACAATGTGGTTATTGATGAAGAAATGAGTGAGACCAGGGATCATGCTCCCTCTGTGCAATCGGCGTCGCCAGATGACGAGCGCATGAACCTCGTAATACAGTTCTACGATCTGAAGCAACAGTTTGAAGCTATCCAGAGGCAGAAGAGCTTCATGAAGCGAACTCCTTCTCCGTTGGACACTAATGGATACGATCAACTCGACCGGGCGGGTAAGTCACTTTTTCACAAGATAAATGACATTGCTAATGCTCTAGATGTTCCAATTTTTCATCTTCCCTCAACTAGAGAGGAATTTTTAAATATATTGGAGAGCGAGCGCTTAGCCAAGATGGCCGCCGCTCAATCCGCAGAAGATCCTTGCAAGCACGAGGCATCTAATCCCACGCACGAGGTGCGGGGGAAACCAGTCCAGTCTACGTCATCGCGGAAGCGAAAGACGCAGACAATAGACTCAGACGGGTTTATCACCCCCGCGGCTCGAAAGCAAGGGAAGGCGCCTATTGTGGATCTTACAATAGATGATTTGGCTTTAAACGCTAAAGATAAAAATAGCTCTATTCCAAATTCTAAATTGACAGCCATCGAAAAAAATGCTACTCCTAAAAAGGAGAGGAGTACTAACAAGTATGAGAAAATCAAAAATTCTTTAATCAATGAGCCTTCTAATGAAGCAGAAATTGTTACTGCTAGTAATAGTGAGGGAGTTAATTCCGAGCAGGCACGGAACGTTCCCCCCCCACCACCACCGCAGTCTGAGATTCCGGCAATACATCTCAAAAGCAGCAAAAACTGGAAAACGCAAGTGTCTTTCATGAGAGAAATTGCCCCAAACTTACGGAGCATACTGACTGGACCTTATCTCAAAATTTTTGTTCAGACAGAGCTGGAGTTCAGGGAGGTTACCCGCTGGATGAAGCAAGCCGGCATCCAGTTCAAAACTTTCGACTTAAAGCAGGACCGGCCAGTTAAAATTGTTATCAGAGGCCTCGCTGTTGAAACTGAAATCGGGGATATCAAAGAGGAAGTTGAGGCGATGGGATTTAAAGTGCATCGCATCGTTCGGCTTACTCAGCCTGGCTCCAGACACCCAATGCCACTTGTATATTTACAAGTTATCCCACACCCCTTCCTCGATCATCTGTTTGCCGTCACTGACATGTGGGGCACAGAGATCAGCATTGAGCGTTACCGCGGCCGCAAGGGCCCTACTCAATGCTTTCGGTGCCAGGGCTTTTTCCATTCTTCGGAACTCTGCACTCTTCCAATCCGTTGTGTCAGATGCTCTGGACCCCATTGGGCACGTGAGTGTACCAAAGGATTAGATGTACCAGCCACTTGCTGCAACTGCGGTGGAGATCACCCAGCATCGTACAAATCTTGTCCCCGATACCCAGGCAACAAACGGGCTCGCGGTAAAAATTCCGCGCCTAGGACTAGGGCAGCTGCTCAAACAGCCCCCCCTCAGGGTTCTTCTAAACCCCCAGCAAACGCTGAGACAAGACGTCCCATGCCTGCTCCCCCGAGCAACGTCAGTTCACCATCTTATGCACAGATGGTGAAGAACACCACCGAGCACGGATTCAAATCCACGAATCCAAGACTGCCGGTTGCAGAAGCCCCAGCAGTGTCAGCCACAGCAGAGTGTAGCAATGATTCAGACGACGTCTTCTCATCTACACTAAAATGCTTAATTGAAATCTCCCGCAACCCAGCGGTAGACAAGCATATTCTGCTCCTTGCCTTCAAAAAAGCAATGCCTAAACTCAGGCAAGCAGATGCTTTAATGAGGGCATTTTATATTTATGAAAGCTATGTTGAGCTTTCAACCTAATTAGGCTTTTTTAGACCCATGTCTTCTGTTTTTTCAGTGATGAACCTTTAACAACGGCATAAAATTCAATTGTATAAATAACAGTTCAAACACCATCAGAGAACTGACCATTTGCACATGGAATGCCAATGGTTTAACTTCAAAAATTCACGAAGTTCGTGATTTTGTTGTAGAGCACGATATTGACGTGTTTTTAGTCCAAGAGACTCACCTTACCCCAGGGAATACTCCCAAAATTGGGAATTATGACATTTATTGTACTGACAGGGTGTCACAGGGCAGAAATCCCTGTGGCGGCACTTGTATCTATGTGAAGCGTTCGTTAAAGCACCACATGATACCGACCCCTGATTTAAATTTTTTGGAAGCGACAATCATCAAAATTTTCCTTCAAAATTCCTCCCCGCTAACAATAGTCTCAGCTTATTTACCTCCACTGTCTACAGCGCGTGGAAGGTCAGCTTTTCCTGTCAGTGATTTTGATAAAATTTTGAATATTTCAAATCACCTAATAATTGCTGGTGATCTAAATTCACGCCATACCGCATGGTTTTGTTCTAACAGGAACAGGTATGGTATTAGTCTAAATTCATGGTGCCAGAGTAACCATGTACAGATCATTGCTCCTACCCTCCCGACCTTTTACCCTCATAGAGGGTCCCCTGCAGTTCTTGATCTGGCTGCCTTTTATAACATATTCTTTCGGCATGAGATAAAAGTGATTCAGGAATTGGACTCTGATCACTACCCCGTTTTGATATCCCTAGATATTCAAAATCGATACTCAAAATTAGAGGAGCAAGTCTCAACAAATTGGGACGACTTTAGATTTATTTTGGAAAAAACTTCACTCCCTCCCATCAAAATTTCCAGCAATTCGGACTTTGACAGGCATATCAAAAGTTTCGAGTCTTTACTGAAAGAAGCGAGAGCTGCGGCTTCAAAGCCACGTAAACATCCAGGTGCTAGGCTCCCACCTGAGACTAAATTCAAAATTAAGCAGCGAAATTACTTGCGAAGAATTTGGCAAAGGTCACGAGATCCCAATATCCGTGCCCAATTTCGCAAGATACAGAACGAGATAAGGACCGAAACCCGCTTATTAAAACAAGCGGAGTGGAAAACATTCATTGAGTCCCTAACGACTGAAGACAAATCGATTTGGCGCGCAGCCGCCCGATTACGCAAACATAAAACATACATTCCGCCCCTTCAAACGGCCGATGGCGCGCAGATGGCCTACACTGACTCAGAAAAGGCAAATGTCATAGCTGACAGCCTTGCAACTCAATTCACAACAAACCACGTCTCCTACTGTAACCGTCCGGTTACACAGGGGCGCATACAAGCACGGGTTAAAGATTTTCTATCACAACCTACCACACCAGAACTCAGGCCGACGGACCCTTCTGAAGTCATGGTTTTCATTGACAAACTGAAACCTGACAAGGCACCTGGCATAGATTCTATTTCGAATCGCATGATCAAAAACTTCCCCCCTATGTTTATCGTATGGATCACGGTCCTCATAAATTTAATGCTCAGGAGAAGCTATTTCCCCGACTGTTGGAAAATTGCAGCAGTCGTTCCCATTCCAAAACCGGGACAAAATTTAAACCTGCCCGTCAATTACAGACCCATCAGTCTGTTATCTTCTCTCTCTAAGATCTATGAATTTGTCTTACTTAATCGCCTGAATGAATTCTGTCGGGATAAAAATTTACTAATCCCGGAACAATTCGGCTTCCGACCTAAACACTCCACGGTACACCAGTTACTCCGTGTAGTGGAATTCATTCATGAAGGCTTTCGTAAGCGAGAGAGAACTGGAATTGTCTATCTAGACGTTGCCAAAGCCTTTGACAGGACTTGGCATGACGGGATTATTTACAAGCTCATGCGGCTTGGTTTTTCGGCTCATCTCATTAAAATTATTAACTCGTACTTGACCGGACGCAGTTTCCGCGTGCGAGTTAACCACGAATTCTCCTCTCCCCGCCCAATCTATGCTGGGGTGGCTCAAGGAAGTCTCCTCGCCCCCGCAATCTTTAACCTTTATGTAAATGATATTCCTAAGGCCCCAAATATCGATCTTGCATTATACGCAGACGATACAGCCATCATTTCTCAACACTCCAACACCCTCCAGGTAATCTCACAATTGCAGAGTTACCTTTCGACCTTAGAACTCTGGCTCGGTCTGTATAAAATCAAAATTAATGTCGCAAAATGTGCTGCCACCATGTTCATCCGAAGAAATATCCCAAATTTACCCAATTTAATGCTCTTCGGTGAACCTATTCCCTGGGTCTCTTCTTACAAATATCTAGGTGTTTTACTAGACTCAAAATTAACTTGGCAGCCTCACATCCGCAAAATCGTAGCGGGTGCGACAGCTGTCAAGACCGCCCTACGCCCCCTCTTAGCTAGTCATAGCGACCTGTCAACTGATAACAAAATCTTGCTCTACAAATCAATGATTAGGCCGGTTCTTACGTATGCATGTCCCGTATGGGGCCCATGCGCACTGACTAACAGAAAACATGTCCAAATTTTTCAATCTAAAATGCTTCGGCAAATTCTAAAAGCTCCGTGGTATGTACGGAACGAAGAGATTCATAACGACCTCAAAATTATGCCCATTAATCGCTATATACAGCGACTTTCGGAAAAATTTTTCAAAAATATTCAACGTGTCGCTAATCCTGTGCTTCATATGCTACCCGTATACGATCCTGCAGTTGCTTCTTCCCGAAAGAGACCCAGAGCGGTACTCAATAGGGAATATTCGACTCTGCCTTTTAAACGGGCTAGATATGAGCACACCGATAACCACGTGAATAATTACCTCTCGTTCCTTAACCCCCCGCCTCTAAAGTTCTTTAATGCACACGGCATTAACTCGAGGAACCTCTTTAACGTTTCTTTAACAAGAAACATCACAGTCAAATAGGACTGCTTTAACTTACTATCATCTTTCAACTAAAATAAAACTGAAAAAGTTCCCTCTAAAACTGAAAAATATTCTTTAAATTTTAACTTCTCTCTTCTTTTAAGAAGGAACATTCCTAGGCGCTTAACAGCATCCTTTTTGGCTTTTAAAAACCGCAATGACTAGCGGTCAAAAATAAAATGAAACTTCTCCCTCCCAGCTGATCACTGACTGAACCACTTTTTCGACCTGTAAACAGGTTCCCCCCTCCCCCCCCACCTCGAAGAGCGCGCATCGGAATTCCCCTGCGTGCCCTTCATCTGACGTATGCCAAGAAAATGATTATCAAGGTTCAAGGAAACTTCACCTTTTATATTTCTAGTCAAAATTTTTATGGCTGCCCCTATCTAAATTATTCTGGCCCTTTTTCGGCGCAAAATTAAGACCTTCTGAGTTTTTTGCCTTTTTTTGACTCAGTGTGAAGGCACTTACTCCAAGTCATTCGGCTTATCAAAATTTTTACCCTATTTGACAATACCCTCTTTCGGATGATTAAATTTCCTTTGAAGATGTGGAGGTAAAGGCGTAATTGCCTATGAACTCCGTAAATTGCACTTCCTTGATCCTTGATAGTTCATTGGTAAATAGGTAAATCTTGATTAAATACGAGTTAAATAATTGAAATAAAATAAAATAAAATATATACAACATGTAAATCTACCAGTTTCCATCGTGAAAAATGTTTCGCTGTCTTTTGTGTTTTTGAATAAGAGTGTTATCATAGTTGTTGAGTTGTTGGATATTTTCATTAGGATGACTATTGCAGCGGGAGAAGAAGTTATGGCTGTGTTTGAGAATTTCGCTGTCTAAAGGCTTGATATTTAGGTCTCTATGGATTGCCGAGTTGCGTACATACCATGGTGCGTCTATTAAGATTCTAAGTAATTTGTTTTGCATTCTTTTCAATGATTGACGATTATTTCTAGAAGTGGCTGCCCAGGCCGGTGCTGCGTAAAGAAGAATTGGGCGGATAGCTTGTAAATAAATGATACGTTTTGTATTTAGATTTAATGTAGAATTCCTTCCTATTAATGCGTATATGGCCATGAATGCCTGATAGGCTTTGTTCCGAATATTGATGATATGGTTGCGGAAAGTTAGTCGATAATCGATGTAAACTCCTAGGTACTTGATTATATTAGTTCTTGGGATATTCTGTCCTTCAATTTGTATGTTTCCGATGTCTTTTTTAATTATTGTTCTTCTGAAGTAAATGAGTGCAGATTTGGAGGTATTAATTTTAATTTTCCATGCTCTAAAATATTGTGCTATTGTATTGATGCGGTCTTGGAGATTATTTCTAGCGTGAATAGGATTCATAGACTTGCTGAGGAGTGCAGTGTCGTCTGCATAGCTTGCAATAATTGTTTTGGTGCAAGGAGGGATATCATTGATATAAAGGCTGAAAAGAATTGGCGAGACGACCGAACCTTGAGCTACACCTGCTTTTGAAATTCTGGTGGAAGAAAGGATATTTTTAATTCGAACTTGAAAAGAACGATTTCGTAGGAAATTAGAAAGAAGAATTATAAGGCTGGGTCTAAAGTTGTAGTTGATGAGTTTGATCAGCAATCCATCAATCCAAACCTTGTCAAAAGCTTTTTCGATGTCGAGGAATATACCAGCTACGGTTTCATTTTTATTGAAACTTTCGCCGATATATTCCACGATGCGTGAGACTTGATGAGTAGTTGAATAGCCTGGTCTGAATCCGAATTGATTATTGTTGAGAATATTGTTGGAAAAAACATAGGTTTTGATTCTTTCAGCAAGGATTTTTTCAAAAATTTTTCCTATTGTAGGTAGCAGGGAGATTGGTCTATAGCTTGAAGGTTCAGCTGGGTTTTTCCCGGGTTTTTTGAGTACGAAGATGATGGCATGTTTCCATGCATCAGGGAAGTAATTATTCCTCAGGCAAGCGTTGAAGATATTAGTAATTAAAACTATTGTTTTGGAGGGAAGATTCTTCAAAGCTTTGTTTGAAATTTGGTCGTAACCAGTGGCTTTCTTGATATTTAGATGTTTAATGATGGATTGAACTTCTCTGGGGCTGGTAGGGGGGTTGAAGTTCCTAGAGTTTTCTTGGATAAAGCTATTTACATGATTTGAGATATTGCAATCGTTTGGACAAGGGTAGAGGTTGTTGGAAAATTGATCTTCATAGTTATCTGCAAAGATTTCAGCAATTTCTTCTGGTTTATTGATGATAGAGTTATTAATTTTGATAGGTCCAATGCTATTGTTGGTATGTTTGAGCGGTTTGGCGATGCGCCAGACAGAGTGGTCGTCGTGTGAAAGGCTTTGCACAAAGTTTTTCCAGGCTTGGTCCGTATATTCACGGATGATTTTCTTAAGTTCTTTATGGCATTTGTTGAAGTTCCTTCTATCGTTAGGGTGTTGGGTCCGTTGCGCTATTTTTCTGAGTCTGTTCTTATCCCTGATTTTTTGTCTGATATGGAGAGGAAGGGTGATTGTGTCTTCTTTTTTGTGCATTTTAGAATTATTAATAGCATTATGGATTTGATTGTTGAGGTGGTTGATCGCTTCGTTAATATCTGAGGTGTTGCTGAGGTTGGGAGCCGCATTCACATTTTTCTGCATTATATATTTAAAGTTGCTCCAGCTTATTTTTGTTTTTAGAGGAGGTAATCCATGCTTTAACCCGTAAAGCGTGAAGTGAAGAGGTAAATGATCTGATGAAAGATCATTTGCTACGTATACAAAAGGAGCTTGAGGTATTTGGTAGGTAATGATAATATCTAAGATATCTGGTCTTCCACGTAGATTTGTGGGAATATAAGTAGGTTCATTCGGTGCATAGATATTGATTTGGCTATTAAGGAGGTAATTATTGAGGATGATTCCGTTTGCGTTAGTGGTTGAACTGTTCCAGTTTGGATGTTTACAGTTGAAATCGCCTGACATGATGGTGGGATAGCCTAGGTTGAAGATATTATTGAGATCCGTGATATTAAGCAGGTTGTTAGGTGGTTTGTAGACAGAGACTATTAAATAATTAATGTTGTTGCTTTTTGTAATGCAGCCGCAAGCTTCAATGCTTTGGAGTGGAGGAAGAGTGGCTGGGTAACAATTTAAATATTTTTTTGTTGCAATAAGAGTGCCTCCGCCTCTGTTATGCAGTCGATCAGATCGGAATACATCGTAGTTTGGGAGTTTGATATTGTCTGTTGCTTTAAGGTGAGTTTCGTTTAGAAGAAGAATATCAATGCTGTGGAGGATGAGGTAGTTTTTGATTTCGAAGAGTTGCCTTTTTAATCCATTGCAGTTGAAAGAAACAAATTTAGCATAGTTGATATGTCGATATATTGGTGAGGTGCTATTTTGAGAATTAAACATTGTGTTTTTCGAAGACCTGTAGTGCCTTTAAGGCGATATCCAATTTAGAGTTTGAGTTGCTGGAATTCCTGTATTCTAAATAAAGGGTGTGTAGAGATTTAATGAAAACACTGAACTCTTCGAAAGATTTTTCTTCATTATTGTTGATATTTTTAATAGGAGTTTCTGAAGGAGGGCTTGTCGGGTGTTTAGACCCAGAGAGTATTGCGGCGTATGATTGGCTGTTGTATATTGGCTCTGTAATTTTTGATTGGTTGCTAGTACTGGTGGTTTTGATTTCAGTCATAGCACTTGGAATTATGGTTGGTTCTTCCAGTTCTCGTGTTCATCATTGCGGTAACTGTCCCAGTCCAGTAGGCGGACAGTTCAGTATCTATAGATCTTTTTACTTAAAACTAAAAATCAAGGTTCTGGTACCGTCGGTACCAAAA
Source organism: Stegodyphus dumicola (assembly GCF_044657685.1). Taxonomy (NCBI): domain Eukaryota; kingdom Metazoa; phylum Arthropoda; class Arachnida; order Araneae; family Eresidae; genus Stegodyphus; species Stegodyphus dumicola. The sequence goes on along the minus strand of NC_140778.1, from coordinate 140,458,118 downwards.
AATGTCCTTTTTCAGGGCACCCACTGATATGACGGACTCGGAAACGGACTTGGATATATCGTTCAGATCATCAAAAACCTTTCCCTTAAGGAAATCAGATTTTGTAAAATCTCCTAAGAAATCAAGTAGGAAAAAGCAAAAGATGTCGGAATCGGAAACTGAAGAACCAAATCCGAATTATTCCAGCAAGGAGAAAGCATTAACTGAATTCCTAGAAAGCCTAGGAGGAGCAGATAAAACTGCACAAACATTGATGGATATTGTAAAAAGGGCGAAACAAACAGAAGAAGATCCAGAGGTAAGGAGAAGAGAAAGGGAAAGAATTAGAACTCAGAGCAAGAAACAGACAAATGGATCTCACCACGAAAGGTGGCAAAAACACCACAGAACAGTGAACCGATGGAAATTGCTCAGACAAACCGATATGAAAAATTAGAAGTTGATCAGAGGAATGATGAGGCAGAACATAACACAGATGAAAAACCACCACCTATTGTATTCCAACAGGAAAAGGTCGAATGGATGAGTATTGTTAAAGACTTGAGGAAAACATGCGAGGAAGAATTCGATGCACAAATGAAATCAAATGCGATTTTCGTATATGTAAAAACATCATCCGACTACAGAAAAACTACTAAATTATTGCAAATAAGAGGCATCCCGTTTCATACTTATCTTATGCAACACGAAAAACCCATAAAGGTAATATTAAAAGATTTGCCGTGCAATATAACAGAAGAAGCGATCCACGAGGACCTAGAGAGACGAAAATTTCCGATACTGAAAGTAAAACAATTCAGAAGAAGCCCAAAAAATAATTTTGAAAAACTACCTATTTGGCTACTGGAACTCAAGAAAAATACTAGCGGCTATGCAATTAATAAACTTAACAACATGTTCAGCTTTAATATAAAAATTGAAAAATATAATCCAAAAAAGAGACCTACACAGTGCTTCAGATGTCAAGAGTGGGGACACTCTGACTGACTGACTGTTTGTATATTGCCAGAATGCAGCACATGGCCGCTTGTCTGGCTCCATAAATTACCATGAAGGCACATCGCAGTAGTACAATCATCAGTTTAGAGAGGTAGTTGGTAAAAAGGGGGCCAACATCGCAGACCAAGCAAGGAGACGATCATGGACAGACGGGTAGTGTGTAAGTCATCATGTGCAATAACGAGAAACATAAATACAAAATACATAAATAAATACAACTTTTAAAATAAAGATACAATCATAAAGTAAAAAATAATATAAATTACAAGATGCTTTACAATATTTACAATTCTTGATTATGTTGGAAAATTAGAGTCGTGAGTGAGGTGAGCCGCGAGAGGTCTCAGTTTTTCGTCGTCAGAGAGGATAATATACTTAAAAGTATCAAATATAGCAAGATGGTCACAGTTTAGTGCTTTATTAAAAAATTGTGTATTCAGCTTGTGCAGATGTTCTTTAATTGAATGGAGTTGAAAGTCATGATGCAATGTGTCGTTACTAACGTACATATGTACATTAGTCATTTGTCTAAGCATTTTATTCTGTATAATCTGTAACTGGTTAAGTTCATTAACTTTTACAGTGGCCCATGCAGGTGACGCATAAGTTAAAATAGGCCTGATCATGGTAATATATAGAAGTCTTTTCCTGCGAAGATCCAGGCTGGAGTATTTGCCAAGTAAAGGCCTGAGGCAGTTAATAATGCTGTAAGCTTTTCTCTTCAAGTTTTTGATATGATTTTTCCAGGTGAGTTGTCTGTTAAATACAACTCCTAAGTAAGTGGCTTCTTCAACATGCGGGACTGTTTCCCCAAACAGTGTAATATTTTCATTTAATTGTATAAGTCTGCGTTTCTTCCTAATCATTAATAGGTTTGATTTCTGTGCATTAATAGAGATACGCCATCTTTGGCACCATTCTTCAATGTCAGGCATGCGTAGTTGTAGCTTGAAAATAGCATGTTTGGCGCTAGCGGACTTAACGGCTAAAGCCGTGTCATCCGCGTAGCAACCAAGAAAATAGTTAGGATCATTGTCAACATTAGGGAAGTCTGCAACGTAAAGGAGATATAAAATGGGTCCCAAAATTGATCCTTGGGGGACTCCAGCATTTATTGGTTTGACACAAGAAGAGTCATCTCCTATGGAAACTGAAAAAGTCCTGTTAGAAATGAAAGAGACGATAAGCAAGATGATCTCTCTGTCAAGATTGTGATGAATTAATTTGTAGATAAGTCCTTCATGCCAGACGCGGTCGAAAGCTTTCGCCACGTCCAGCATGAGGAGAGCCACATTTTGATTTTTGTGCAGTGCGTCACCGCAAAACTCAACCAATCTAATCAGTTGCTTGGTGGTGGAAAGTTGGCTGCGAAAACCGAACTGCTCAGGTGGAAGTACAGATAAGTATGGTCTTAGTCTGGTAAGTATAATTCGTTCAAAAATTTTCGCAAATCCGGCGAGCAGGCTAATGGGCCGGTAACCATCCGGTTTTGTGATGTCTTTTCCGGGCTTTGGAATTAAAATCATTTTTGCATGCTTCCATGCAGTGGGAAAATAGCTCATGTTCAAACATGCGTTAAGGATGCTTGTATATTTAGTGACACAGTTATCAGGTAGATTTTTGATAGCGTTGTTGCTAATTGTATCATAGCCAGGTGCTTTCTTAGCTTTGAGTCTTTTGATAACTTCTTTAACCTCAATAGGCGAAGTGAACTTGGTAGGATTTCTAGCGGTCGGTGCGTTTAGCCAGTCTCTAATGAAATAGGAAACTTCATAAGTAAAATTGATGTTTCTGGGTTCTCTGTTCGGCATAAATTGTTGTTCAAAATGATTAGCAAAGATCTGTGCTTTTTCACTATTGGTGGTGGCAACGTGATTGTCCGAATAAATAGGTCTATTGCTGCAAGGCTTGCGTTTTAAGTTTTTAGCAAATTTCCAAATAGAGCCGTCAGCAGGGTTGAGATTGAGAAGTTTCTCTTCCCAAACTTCGTTACGGTATTCAGCAATTTTCTTTTTAATATCTCTGTTTAATTTATTCCAGTCTCTTTTAACATATGGACTCCAGGTCAAGTGCCATCTTTTGCGTAATTTATTCCGTGCGGAAATAAGATCTCTAATATTGCGGGGGAGAAAATTGGCGAATTGCTCTCTGCTAATTTCTTTTGAGGCATTATTAATGGCAGATTTGACGCCATTAGTCAAGTTTTCAATTGCAACGTCAACATCTTTCCTGGTTTTGAGTGGACCGATATTCGGGGGATTAATCTGAAGAATATCTTTATAGAGATTCCAGTCAGTGAGTTTAATTTTATTTGCATTTTTATCCCTGGCGACTCCTAGGGTGGCAACCACTGGCAGATGATCAGACGTGAGTTCGTGGAGAACTTCAATAGTCATGGGAAAGGAAGTATTAGTAAGAAGGAGATCTAAAATCTCTGCTCTGCGAGGATCATTTGGCCGGTAAGTATATTCAGCTGGCGCCTCTAATGCAATGGGGTGATTCGTAATAAAATCATGTAGAATTTTTCCATTTTTATTTGTCTGTCTACATCCCCATTCTTTATTTTTTGAATTAAAGTCCCCAGCAACGATAAACTGATGATTGTCAGGGCAAATACTTTTCAGAATATCTTCATTAAGCTCAATATCGGGTGGGTTGTAAAAAGCACTAAAATAAACAGTCCCTATGTAAGGTAGTAAAATTGAAACTGTGACCATTTCATTTGTGGAGTTTCTTTTATCGGAAATAAAACAAGATTGCAGGGAGTTACGTACATAGATTGCGACTCCTCCACCTCTTTGATTCAAGCGATCACATCTATATGTGCGATAATTATTAATATTTATGTTCTTACACGGAGTGGCGTAAGTCTCAGAAATTAAAGCGATGTCAATCTCATGAGTAGTGAGGAAATTGTGTAGTTCCGTGATTTTTTTAAGAATGCTGTGAGCATTCCAATAAACTGCTCGAATGGGGGCCTTATTAATGTTGTGATTGGCCATTATGGTCTCCGGATTGATGAGTTTCTTGAATTACCGCTTTGGTCTGTTGAATTTGCTGTGAAAGCAAAAAGCCTGAGCTTTTAATTACATTAACAAGTTCAGCCAAGTCGGCGAACACCTTTTTCGCTTCACTAATCGTGTCAGAATATATTCCAGTAGAGAGAGCTTGTGCGTAGCTTTTGCTTTCTACTACTCTGCTTGTGTAGGCTTTTACTTTCTCTTGTTTTTTCTTAGGGAATTTGTCACATCCTCTAAAATTCGATGTGTGTTCTTGAAGGCAATTGGCACATTTTGGTGGTTTTTCTTTATTTTTATTTGGGCAAAGATAAGATAAATGTTCTTCAGCGCACCGAACACATTTGGGCGTAAAGTAACATCCTGCTTGAGTGTGGTGGAACCCCTGACAACGGTAACATTGTAGGGGCCCAGCTCTACCCTTATAATCTTCAATTCTTACTCTAAGCCCGCATAGGTTAGTAATGTTATGTAGTGGGGACACTCGCAACATTTATGCACTAATAAAGAACGATGCTGCAAATGTGGAGAAGAACACCGTAGCAATCTATGCAAGTTAAAAAAAGAAGAAGACCCCACCTGTCTATTCTGTAAAGAAAAACATGTAAGCAGTTACCGTGGATGTATTGAATATAAAAAGAAGTTCGAGAAGGTAGAAAGAAAAAATTTTCTCCCTAAATCTAAAGACTACAAAGTAAGCGCTGATGATTTCCCAAAGCTAACAACGGAGAGCAGAAGAGTTAATACACGAACTGAAACTCCGCTTTATAGTGAAAAAGTTAAGGGCAAAATTAAGGAAATACCGAAAGAAATTAATGAAGCAATGCAATGGTTACAAGACGCAAAAATCCAAGATTTTATCAGCAACATTATCAAACATATGGACAATATAAAGAAGGCAAAAAACACTAGCGAAAAATTTGCCGCCGGTTTTCGAGCAGCGATGTATATCATGCAGATCGCCGAAGAGGACAATTAGTAGGATTAATTTAAAAAGAAGGAATAAATGGACTCTAAATCGATTGCTTATAAAGCAAATTTTCTTTCATCCAGCAGCCATCGAGGTCAGTACTTGGGAGGGTGACCTCCCACGTGACAGGCCTCGACGTATCACCTTCACGAACTCTAGAGAGGAGGTACCTAACTTTAGAAGAAAATATTGCTTGACTGAGGCTTTCACCGCCTTCTACCTTTCCCAGACAGCGTTCTTCGCTTCGGAGCTTCGCCATTATCGGCGCGGCGATTTTTTCGCCTTCTCTTTTAACTTCAACGCCTTAGGGCAGAAATTACCAAACGAAGCAGTTAAAGTCGTGTACCGACTAATGCTGCTTAATTCAATTAAATATATATGGTTGGTTCTTTGATATTTTTTAGTTTAGGATCTATTTTGTTAAGAGGGTGCTCCGGGCATTTTTTGTCGCAAGATGCATGTGAGGTGTGAAGTTTTTTCCCTTATGCGGGCATTCAAAAGATTGATGTTGTTCTAAACATCTGACGCATCTTGGTGGGTTGTGGCATGCTTTTTGGGTATGCCCGTACCGTTGACACTGGAAGCATTGTGTCGGTCCGGGCCTACCTTTATAAGGAACAATTCTGACCTTCATATCCATGAGGTATTTGATATCGAACATACGTTTGCCTGAGGGATTGTTAGGAGTTTCGATGTAATACATTGGAAGCTCTGTGGGGATTCCGTCGCGCATGCGCACCATGCGTATTACTTTAATGATAGGGATTTGTAATTTCTTAATTTCTTCTTTAATCTCTTCTATTGTGTAATTGGTAGAAAATCCTTTTAGTACTCCTTTCAATGCTTTATCCGAATGTAGAAGATAGGTGTGGTAAGGTATATGCTTGGTTTCAAGGTAATTTTGTGCTGCTTTGTAATCTTCTATGCTGGTAACTTTTATAACGAAGTTTTCACCTTCGAGTTTGGCTTCGAATTTTCCAAATTTGAGGGTTTCTATAAAATCTTTTCTGATATCTTTCCAATTGATGTCCTGGGTTATGACAAGGGGTGGTATTTTGTTGGCCGTTTGTTGTGGTTGTTTGAAGGGTAATGTTTGAAGGGTTTGAATCATTATTAGTATCGTTATCTTCCATATCTTGGTTATCTAAGTTTTGATCTATTGTGAGCGCGTCGAATTGATTTGAAAGTTGTGTTGGAGGGGTGTTGTCGTTAGAAAGATTTCGTGCTCTTTTTCTGGGAGCGGTCCAGGTATCATTATTGGTTTGACAAATCCTACTGATGGCTTCATATAATGAAGTTTCGTGTTTGGGCAATTCGGAAAATAATTTTGCTAATTCTGTGTTTAAATCATTTAGTTTCTTTATGTTTTCATCTGATGGTTTTTCATTGTTGGCATAGGTTAATAATTTGATTTCACGTTCTAATTCTAAACTTTTAGTAATCATTTGGCTCGCCCTAATTTTTTCATCATCTTTGTCCGTTTTCTTATTCATGGTCGGTATTGAGGTTCCGGTCGGTGATTGAAGATAAATTTTGATCAAGCGAAAGTAGTAGTCACTGCCTATTCGAGCTGGCTGTCGTATGCGAGAGTACTTACGAAAAACTCAAGAAGCAAAGAGAGCGGAAAAAATTCAACCTAGTCCCTAGGGGCTCAGCGGCTGAATCCGCCATAACTTACCCCGGTGCGTACGATGTCTAGAAAATCATCTTTCATATCAATGCCCAATCAAAGAGAAAAAAGAAATCCCAGCAAGACGCGTGCTTTGTAGCGGTTTTCACGCCGCTACAAGTATTGACTGTCCAGAGCATCCAAGCAAAAAATTCTTACAAAAGCAAAAAATTCAACAAAAAATTCCGCAAAAAGATGACTTCCCCAAATTCAATACACAAAATCCAGAACCAATCACAGAAAACAATAATAAGAAAACTTATGCTAACGTTGCAACACCAAAAGAAGTAGAAAAAACTAAACTATCAGACGTCAAAAACTTAGACGAATTTAAATCTCTCATATTCAAACTGAAAGATCTATACCACAAGTTCACAAAAGTCTCCAATGAAAATGAGAAGTTAGATTTCACCCTACAAGCACTGGAACTCTTCGTATAAGTCCTTATTAGCGCTTAGAATGCCGATGATGACGTAGCCGAGTGGCACATTCGCAGGGCAGCCGCCGTGGGAGAAACACGTTCAGAAATGAGCTCCGTCCCCACTGATGAAAACCCGACGACGCCGGAAGCAATGGCCGGCACCCCAACTCCTACCGAGATGGACACCACCTCACCTCAGCTATCATCAATCTCTCTACCATCTACCTCTGTTCCGGAGATAATTTCTTCAACTCCAGTTCCAGACTCCACTCCAGTTCCAGACCCGGATACCTTATTAATCGAGCTAAAGCAACTATACCAGCTGAAGGCGCGATTCACGGACCTTGAACAGACCCTAGCGAGGAGCAAGAGGGCGACGCCGCTAGCCAACTTTGATCTGAAGCAAGTCCAGCAAGAAAGTCAGGTCGTATTAACTTCCCTCACGAATCTTGCCAAACGCTTAAATCTGCCGCTTTTTAGCATCCCTCCTACAGAGGAGGAATGTATAAGCAAAATCTTATCAGTAGTTAAAAAGAGCACCAATGATTCCTTGGATAGACCCGTCTATGATCATAGACAGAAATCTAAAACCAATATCTCAGAAAATAAGCAAACTAATTCTCCTAAAAAATCAAAAACTAATTTAAACCAAAGCACTGAAAAAAAGAGCATCTTAGCTCCAGCTAGACTTCAAACTGAAAAGATAATTAACTCAACTAGCGAAAAAATTCAAAACCTCAACTTAAATAAAAGAAACAGCCAAACCAATCCAAAATCAAAGAAAATTAGAATAACCGACAATGAAGGATTTACTGAGCCTCCCCGCCATTTAGTTTCTAAAAACGCGGGAAAGCAACCGCAAAGCAAGTCTGAACCGGTCGCTTCTCAAAGCCTCCCCCCCTTTTGGAGCGAGCGCCGAGAGAACGACCCCCCCCAAACGGAAACCAGTCCTGCAGCAGCAGAGGAAAGAATAGAATCAGAGGAGCAAGGAGAGAGCAGTACTCCCCCCCCCCACCCGATCGCGAAGAATACCTTATTTCTTCGTCGATCCAAAAGATTTCGAATTCTTAGTAACAGTAATACAAAATGCTGTACCTTCGGCTCAGTGCCAAATGAAGGGGAAATATCTACGCATTGCTGTACAAGCTGAAAATGACTACCGCACCGTTGCGTCAATTCTTAACACGCACGGTGCACAATACAAGTCTTTTAATCTAAAGCAAGATAGACCCATTAAGGCAGTAATTAGGGGCCTCCCCATTACTGCCAAGCCAGAAAAAATTTCACAAGAACTTACCTATATTGGTTACAGTGTCTTAAGCGTAACCCATCGTTAAATGCATTCGTTAAATGCAGTTGAACCCATCGTTAAATGCATTCGATATTTTCGAAGAAACCTCAATGATGGGTTTAGATATTAGCATCGAGAAGCATATCGGCAGGAAAGGACCAAGCCAGTGCTGGCGCTGTCAGGGTTTCTTCCACAGCTCGGCAGTATGTACTTTACCTCTCAGGTGTCTGAAATGCGCTGGGCCGCATTACGCAGCTCAGTGTACGAAGGACCCTGACGCACCTAACACCTGTGCCAACTGCCTTGGCAGCCATGCCAGTAACTGGCTTCACTGCCCAAGACACCCTAATAATCGCAATAAAAAGCAAAAAACCCCAACTTTTGGAAAAGGTGCCGGGAATACTAAATTTGTACCCGCTCCAACCCCTGCTCCTCTCAGCAGCACGGATCCCCTTTTCTCTACAATTGTTTCCGGACATAAAAATAATCCCGGACTTCCCCAGCCAAAGCCTCAGCGTACCAGCCCTTCTCCTATCCAGATGCAAGAGCAGCCTCGCAACCAGACGGCACCACCAGCAGCCCAGGTTCCAGCCCCGACTCCTGACGACGGAAGCTGCACAGATACTCTGCGCAGCGTATTCCAAATCTCAAGGGAATTCGGAATTCAACACTCCATACTCCTCCAAGCTTTCCGGGAGGCTCTGCCGAAGCTCAGACTTGTCTCATCTGGGCCGGAGCGAGCCTTCTGCATCTATGAGGCGTACTGCAGCCTTCTCAATTAAATATTCAAATTCAATAGCCCAGCAGCAGAAGACCCCATCTCAATAGCTTTCTGGAATGCCAACGGCATCAAGAAAAAAATACATGAAGTCCGGGACTATACTAGTGAGCACCACATGGACCTCTTCCTCATTTCTGAGACACACCTGGTTGAGGGACTTAGCGCGAATATCGCGAATTATATCTGCTACCGCAATGACAGAGCGGATAGCAACAGTGACACTATTCGTGCTAGTGGCGGTACTTCCATTTATATAAAACGCTCCTTGAAACACTCAAGAATTCCTACTCCACAATTAGAGGCTTTAGAGGCAACAATTGTACAAATTTATCTCCCAAATTGCCCCCCCATCGCAGTAGCGTCCTGCTATATGCCTCCGAGACGGGGACCTGTCTTTATCTCCGATCTCAGAAAACTATGTGGAATTTCTAATAACCTGATTATTGCAGGAGATCTCAATGCTCGTCATAGAACTTGGGATTGTGTCACTGCCAACAACTATGGCGACAAACTAAAAAGCTGGGCTCAGGACGCCCATATCCAAATTATTGCGCCAAATGCACCTACCCATTATCAGTTTCCTGGGGGTATAGGTGCTCCCTCAATTATTGATTTGGCTCTCTTCAAAAATATTCCCTTAGCTTATTCGATAGAGGTGATACAGGAATTGTCCTCTGACCACTATCCAGTACACCTGACCCTTAACTCTAACAAAATCAATGAAAATTTACCGGCGCAAATCTCAACAAGTTGGGATGACTTTCGGTATGTATTAGAATCTGGTATTCTCCCCCCTATCCAAATTAGCAATAATCAGGATGTTGACTCTGCCATTCAAAGGCTCAACCAAACCCTCATTAACGCATTTAATGCAGCTTCCAAACCTAAATTTAAAACAAATTATTCCAAATTACCGGCCAATATTAAAGCAAAAATCAAAATTAAAAACCGCCTTCGCAGAGATTGGCAGAACACAAGACTAGAATCAACTCGAACTCAACTGCGAAGGATCCAGAACGAGATTAAGTCTGACATTAAGAAATTCTCAGACGAAAAATATACAAACTATCTTAAGTCCTTAAAGACTTCTGACAATAGCCTATGGGTCGCTAGCGCACGGCTACGCAAACCAAAACACGACATTCCCCCCCTAATGGACACGGTCAATGACCGGATGGCACTCACAGACACCGAGAAAGCTGAACGCATTGCGGACAGCCTTCAAACACAATTCTCACTGAATACTGGACTCATGTTCGATTCCTGTGCTCAGCACACGCATGAAGTCCAACACCAAGTTGAAACTTTTCTCTCCTCAGATCAACCTGAGGAACCCATTATCACAACAATGGCTGAGATTTCTACCTTCATCAAAAATCTCAAACCTACCAAAGCACCTGGCCTAGATAGGATTTCCAATCGCATGATTAAGAATTTACCTGTCAAATTTGTATTTTACCTAGCTGTTTTGATGAATTCCATGCTCAGGTTAAAATACTTTCCAAATAGCTGGAAGAATGCCTGCGTGATTCCTATTCTAAAACCTGGAATGGACCCAAAGGTCCCTCAAAATTATAGACCGATCAGCCTCCTGTCTTCAATTAGTAAGATTTACGAAGCTATACTGCTTAGATACCTGAATGATTTCTGCCGAAGCCGAAATATCATTATTTCTCAACAATTCGGTTTTCGTGCTAAACACTCCACTCAGACCCAGCTACTGAGGGTAGTAGAAATCATTCATACAGGATCTCGCAGTGGAAAGCCTACAGCTATTGTTTACTTAGATGTTGCAAAGGCTTTCGACAGGTGTTGGCATATCGGAATTTTATTCAAGCTCATGCGACTTGAAATTCCTGCTAACTTTGTGCACATAATGCACTCTTATCTCAGTAATCGTTCCTTTTCTGTCAAAGTTAAAAACTCTATTTCTTCTCCTAGACCTATCCAGGCAGGTGTACCTCAAGGAGGAATAATTAGCGCACTGCTTTTCAACTTGTATGTAAATGACATACTACAATCACCCAGTGTTGATCTCGCACTTTATGCAGACGACACAGCCATCATCTCACAGCACTCATCACTACACCTTACTCTCATGCACCTACAGCAGTACTTAATAGACTTACAGTCCTGGCTCGTTACCTGGAAAATCAAAATTAACGTTGCCAAAAGTGCCGCCACCGTTTTCTTCTCCAGGAAGAGGAATGTCCATAATCAACTCCAACCACTCAGGCTCTTCGAAGAAGATATACCCTGGGTGGACTCATACAAATATCTAGGAGTTTATCTCGATTCGAAGTTACTCTGGAACACCCATATCAACTATGCAATAGCCAAAGCCAGAACAGCCAGAACGCAATTATTCAGCCTCATCAATAGAACCAGCCATCTCTCCCTGAAAAATAAAATCCTACTTTACAAAAGCACCATCTTTCCCATACTCACCTACGCCGCAGCAATATGGTCAACAGCAGCTAACAGCCACCTCAAGAAAATTCAAGTGTTTCAGAGTATTACACTTCGTATCTTGACTAACGCTCACTATTATGTCCGAAATGAAGTGCTCCATAATGATCTTCAAATTCAACCCCTGGATGCCTATTTCCGGCACAATTCGGCCAAATTCTTTAATAGATTAACGTTTATAGATAACCCGGTCCTGCACTCACTCCCTGTTTACAATCCGGCAGAACCTAGTTCTGCCAAGCGACCTAGGAGCGTTCTCTCGAGAACATTTAACATCTTTCCTAGGAAGCCAAAACGGAGATGTTTGCTTGACTAGGGAAATCTCTTAATTCTCTCTAAAGCACTTCACGGGCCTAACCCGACAATTCTAAATTATTTCTCCTACCCCTGGACCTAATCCAGCCTCATTCATCGTGACAAATAAATCCGTGCTGCTCCGTCCATCATATCTCCCTTTGCCATGACCTTTACCACTCATCACAGAATGTATCATAATAAAACTGTTTCGATTAGTAAAAATCATCATCAATATTTTAACCTGATCAACACTCTATCTTAATACCTTAAATTTTTCTATTAAAGCTTCAACAATTAACACAAAACTTATACTAATCCCTCAGTATTGAATTCATGTATTTAATTTCCAGGCACAATCATCAAGCTTGCATTTCTTCAATTACAACTCCAGCCAGAAAAGAAACCTTCTAAATACAACGCCAAAATTATCCCCTCCAAGTTTAAAGTTTAACCTCTCCGCTCCTAACTTCTCTTTCCTTCACAATAGCCTTACCCTTCCCCCCCTTCCACTCCTCGCACCATGAAAAAAGTTCTCCAGTTATTTTCACAGTTAAACGACTAACGGTTCCCCTGCGGGCGGTCGGAGTGCAAACTCCCCCCCACCTACCCTTTCGCTCCTCTCTTCTCTTCTCTCCTCCGCCATCTTTGGCCCCTCTCTGCCATCTTTGGTCCTCTGACCGCTGCGAAAAAATTTCTCCAGTTTTTTTCGCAGTTAAGCCCCTTACGGTTTCTCCACGGGAGGTCGGAGTGAAAACTCCCCCCCGCCCAACCCCTCGCTCCTCGTTTCTCCCCTCTCCTCTGCCTTTTTTGTCCCCCTTTAGCCATCTTTGGTCTTCGGACCGGCACTCCTCCCTTGCTCATCCCAAGGCATTAGCGATTCCGCTGCTTTTCAGAGTAGCCAAGACATAACCTTTCCCGGGGCCAGAGGCAAGTTCCTCTCACCCCAGTTCTCTTCCTACAGTCTTGATTTTATTGAAATCGACTGCTTTCTCTTCGAACTTTCTTATCGCACGGGTCTCTGACCCTTCCTTAGCGAAATTGAAAGTTGAAGGAATTCCTCGTCCCATAAGAGGACTCCTCATTCATTACTGGTTCTTAAACCCTTAACGGTCCTCACTCCTCTCTTTAGCTATGCTTTATCTAAATTATTCAGTATTTCTCTTAACGAAGTTGTGGAGGTTATTGCATTTATTTGCAAAGGTACTCCGTAAGCAAAACGCCTTGGGCCTTGGGCCGAGTGGCACAGACCAAGGAAAATTTTTGCCCAACGAGATCGACGGTTCGGTCCTACCGAACGCTAAACACAAATAGGACTTGTATTATATTTATCTTCTCTGTATTTAACCTAGAAAAAATTTTTACTACTTATATTTTTTCTAATTATTACTGATATTTTGTGTGAATTATTATTATTGTGTGAATATTATATTTTTCAAGAATTTTTTAAAATGCACAGATGTTTCAAAGGAAGACTCCAACATCTGAAATTCAACTTTGATTATTGCCAAAAATAGCTTTTATTAAAGCTTTACGAATACTCCATGATGTCATCGAAGAGATTTATATTAGTCAAAGCCCAACAGGGCTGATGCTTCTTACATGTCTGAGGATCAAGGATCTCTAACTCAGTTCCAGTCTCCGCGCGATGAAGGAAGGACGTCTTTTCAGCGAGCTGCCATATAATTGCTTTATCACCATCACTACCTGCAATCAAGATCTTCTAGCAAAGTTATCAATCTGTTCGCATAGAATCACATCTCCCGCAGATTTTTAAAATCTGCCTATGAACATTTTCAACGCGTTCATATTTATTATTTGCACTATTCTACACAAGCCACATGCCAATGAGCCTATTAATCTTAAACTCTTTCCTCTCCGCTTTCTGCTTTAGTGTTGTATTGTGTATAAAAAATTTATAAAAACCAAAAAAAGTATAAAATATAAAATACAAAAAAATTATAAAACCTAAAAACTTATAAAAAATATTATGATACTTAAGTTTTTATTTTCTCATCTCCATCCCTAAACTTTCTTGAGCCTGTGGCTCCATCTAGTGTGCATCAAGTAATTCACTTATGCAAAATTTTTTCCCATTTCTGCTCGCTTTTAGTAATTCTGATGAGGAGGTAAATGGTTTTGAACCATAGGAACTCCGTAATTTTCAAATCATTGGCATTGAAAAACAGGTGTTCACTTTACGATAAGGCGAACGCCTGTTTACTTCAATTAAAATGGTTTAGAGAAGAGGACTGCTTCTACTTAGCTTTTGATTTCTAACACGACTTAATATTTTAAGCAGACAAATTATGCGGAGCAGAATAATGAATTTCAGACGTGTTCAAAAGGTGTGTATCTGAACATAACATTGTTGTTATATAGTATCCATTTTTTTATTTTATTTTATTTATTTATTTATTTTAATTTCAGGCATTTCTAAAGCAACAGAACCACGGTATCTTTTGACACACACACACACAAAAGAGAAGAAGGAAAAAAAAAAAAGAAAAAGGAATGTATAATTAAGATTAATGCTATATTCTTTATTGAAAGTAATGGGTTTTCTTTAAATGCAATCATTCATGCTTTTAGAGGCTTTTACACGTGGTGGTCTTAAAAAGGTGATGTTCACTACCAATGTTTGTTTAAGTTCTCAAAAATGAAAGTATCTTTTAGAAAGTGACCTCCTACAGGTGTCGTCAATCGATGATTTGCTATAATTATTTTCTAATAGTAAGCTTAATTGTTTTCTTATATCATTTATTGTACATAACTGAAATATTTAATTTGAGACAGGCACACACGTATTAATAGTAAATCATAGATATACAATAAAAAATACAAAGAATATTCTATATTACCTTTTTATTTCAGCACAGCATATTTAAGTTATTTTGAAAATGAATATGACGTCTCTTTTTGAAAGAAATTTAAAATGAAAATTCTCTTTTTCGAAACCTTTTTCTCAAGTTATATCATTTCATACTTTGCTATAATAATAATTCATGTATACACAATAAAATTCGTCCAAATGCAAAGAATATCCCTGATTGCATTTTTTATTTCGACACAACAGATGTAAATGATTAAAAAAATGCAGTTCCTTTTTCAGAATATTTTTTTCAGCATAAATCATGTACTTTTTTCTTGTATGTGTGTGAGCCAATATGTGGCCGAGCGATAAAGTCACTGAACACTGGTCGTTCGGTCCAAGGTACCAATCCCGGCGAACGGGCTGGCTGCATGAGCGTTTTCGTAGTTTTCCACATGTGTAATGAACTATTTTCACTTAGAAAGTCCTCCACGAAAGCATCCCTCCCCTTAGACAGATAACTCTAGTGTGCTTTGCCGTAACCGAATAAACAGAAACCACAACGATAAAGAGGGGTAAGGCGGCGACGAAACAGCACACTTTTTTGAGCTAGATGAAACGTTACTAAGCCTCTGAGATTAGGAGGGCAGTGGGTAAAAGCATTCTTCTGCAGATGACAGGCGATGGGAGAAAAATTGGACAGAATGTCATTTTAGAAGAATGGACTACATAACCAAATTTGTAAGCATACTTTGGTAAACAGTACATTATCTTTTCATCCAGGACCTAAATTTAGCTAATGCTCGGCTTAGTTCTTAAGAAATTGTAATTTCAGCCACAGACCCCAAACAAGACGGTGTCTGGAATTTTATTTTGGTACTTTTCCGTTTCGCCAGCGCAAATCTCGCCAAGCAGACTTTGTTGGCGACAGCATAGAGTTTACATATAAAAAATGTTAACAAATGTTAGTTGTAAGAATTTTTTATTTTGAAGGCATAAACATTTTAATATGGTTTAAAATTTTGTAAAAAGCCAGTAAATAAAGACAATAAATTTGTGAAAAGACATTAATTTAAAATTTACTATGCTTTTATGCTTCAACAGTCTGATTCGCCGGTTCGTATCACGTGACCCCAAGTGATCTCATCTCACGTAAACTACGCTACAAAAAACTAATTCTCTCAGTAATTATCTACATTAAATCTTAATTTGGAATACAAGTTTAAATGCAAGAATAATTTCAATTCGTACGAATAGCTTAATCAGAAACTATGTAAAACCGCATTGCTGTACTTCGTTAGTGCATTCTTATTAGAACTGATGAATTTAATCCTTGATTTTGCCTTTTCTATATTTTCGCCTTCGGGTGAGCGGTGTGATTGCATCCTAATTGACATAATTACCGCGAATGGTCTTACGGCATAAAATTTAACTATCTAGACAAAAATTCTATGTAATTGTATACCAGTATTGAAAGAAACAATCAATCTGATAAGAAATGTCTGCGACTTGTTTTGAAAATGATGAAGGAAGGACGTCTCTTCAGCGAGCTGCCATATAATTGCTTATTCATCTTCTACAACTGCAATCCAAGATCTTCAAGCAAGGTTATCAATCTGTTTACTTAAGAATCACATCTCCCGCAGATTCTAAATCTGCCTAAGAATATTTTCATCGCGTTCCCATTTATTATTTGCACTCTCCTACACAAGCCACATGCCAATGAGCCTATTAATCGTAAACTCTTTCCTATCCGCTTTTTGCTTTAGTGTGTGTATTGTGTATAAAAAAAAAATTATAAAAACCAAAAAAAGTATAAAATATAAAATACAAAAAAAATTATAAAAACCTAAAAACTTATAAAAAAATTATGATACTTAGGTTTTTATTTTCTCATCCCTATCCCTAAACTTTCTCGAGCCTGTGGCTCCCTCTATTGAGCATCAAGTAAATCACTTATGCCAAATTTTTCCTATTTCTGCTCACTTTTAATAATTCTGATGTGGAGGTACATGGTTTTGAATCATAGGCGCTCCGAAAATTGCAAATCATTGGCATTTGAAAATGAGCCGTAAAAGGTTACCAGCGAAGATATTCCGTTTGGCATCAGTTGTACCATTATTGGCGACTTTATCGTTTGCGCCGGCAAAACGAAAAAGTACCTTTATTTTATTACTTAACTATTCATCAGTAATTTAAGAATTAGTTAGATTATCATTTGTCTTTACATTTTTATTGAATTTTAATAATAATTATTTAATATTCTAATTGCTAATTTTTTTATCATTGTAATATTTATTTATTTTTTCCCCCATCTATCCGAATGGCCTTCCGTAGGGCTCCAGCACTCAAAAATTAAGCCCTGACTGCAACGATTGCAAAAATAAAAGCCAAGTAAGGAAGATGGATATATATATAAAAGGGAGGTGCACATTTAGATGTTACAGCGGTCCTATATACAAAATTTCAACGTTCTACAACTAATCGTTTTTCAGTTATGCGAAATACATACCTATGTACGTACACATCATGAAAAAATCCCTTTTAAGTACCAACTTAGAGTTATAAATCTTTAATCACATTTAACAATCCGTTTTTTTTATTTATTTATTATTATTATTTTTATTTATTTATTATTATTAATTTTATTTATTTTTTTAATTAAAAAAAATTAATGTTATTTATTTATTTATTTATTTTTGTAAAGAGAGTGCTTCATTGTGTCTGTAAGTACAGGAGTCAGCCAAAAAAATAATCTACGTGGATACGGTAATGGTCAAAAATGGATACTTCCTTTGAAATATGATACCCAATATTACTTACTTCCTTTTTACTTCGTACAAGGAAGTAAGAACCTATATTAACCTACATATTCTTCCACATATTACTCTACATGAACAATACCTAATTGCAGTATATAAATGCTTCAAAACAATAAAATCTCTCTATGGCACGCTCAAGAAAAAATCAGTAATCATCTAAATTATCCAAATTTTCAATTTACAAATATATAATATGCCCTAGAAATCGTAATATAAACCAAAGCAAATACAAAGTAACGCTTCCCGCCGTGAAAATTGCTCATGCTCCTAAATATCAATATTTCAACTAAAACATCATGTAACATTTCAACTAAACATGTTTTCGGTTAATCATGTAAACATAATTAACCGAAAACATTCGAAATTATCAACAAGAAAATATGCCCGCATTGTGACGCACAGGTATTGTTAGCAACAGCATCATTCGTATTGCAATAGCAACCACATCATTCGTATTCGAATAGAAAATGCATCATTCGTAGTCGAATAAACTGCATCTTACGACAAATACGAGTAACGAATGAAATCTGAGTACCGATTCAATACTTCGAGTCAACCAATGTATCCGTTACTCGGTAACGAATACATGTGGTTTGCTCGAGCTCTACTTTTCAAATTTGTAATTGCCTTTTGGTAAGCTTTCTTTGTTCGTATCGATCCACACCATAATTAGTTTATAAGCATGAAATTTCAACTTATCCTACTTTTTTCATACATAAACACTGTCTACTTGATCCTGTATTTCGTTCCAGCTACACATTTAAGTATCCGCTACTTCGAATTACCAGAGGTTTGGTTTGGATTGGATTATTCAATTATGGCAAAGCACACGAGGGCTATCTCCCTAAAGGGAGGGATGCCTTCGTGGAGGACTTTCTAAGGGAAACTGGATCGTATACACGTACATGGGGAAAACCGCGAAAACGCCCATGCAGCCAGTTCGTTCGCGAGATTCGAACCTCAGCCCGAACTACCAGTGTTCAGCGTCTTGACCGCTCGGCCGCTGGTGGGCTATACCGGAGGTTTGTATTTTATTTAAAGTCAACCTTTACATATATATATCTTCATATACTAATTTAAATTCTTAACAAATACGTATAAAAGTAAAAAAGCAAATTTAAATTCTAAAAAAAGGAAAAAAGCCAAAATAATTTTAAAAAATGTGCAAACATGTAAAAAATTTAATTCTCGAACTAATCTACAATATCATTTAAATTTAGAAGATAAGCAAATCAAGTGCAAAATCTATTCATGAAAATAAATCTACTAATTTAATAAATTAAAATTAAATTAAACAATTTTTTTTTTTTAAAATGCATATGTGAATGACCGTAGAGTAGGCAGGAGACAGACTTATCAAGGGAAAGTTGCCTCCAAATCTAACTCTCCATTCA
Organism: Stegodyphus dumicola; assembly: GCF_044657685.1. Taxonomy (NCBI): domain Eukaryota; kingdom Metazoa; phylum Arthropoda; class Arachnida; order Araneae; family Eresidae; genus Stegodyphus; species Stegodyphus dumicola. Next base: position 140,439,179 of record NC_140778.1, on the reverse strand, counting down.
TTCAATTCGTGTTTCGTCATTCATGTAGGCAAGGGTAAAAGTCAAAACCAAAAGTAATTCCAATAAAGTGGTACCCTTAGAAATTAACATTTAAGTATTAACATTTAAGAATTAAAGTTCAAAAAGGAAAATACTAATGAAGTCTTTTGAGTAACAAGCAAGTAAAACTTAGACAGCAGTACATTATACTCTGCTAAATATCTTTGTCTACAATAAATTAAAATATGTATTTTTCAAACAGATTGCATTTTAGTACGGAAATTTACAATTATGAAAGGTAAATGACACTTTACTGACATTCAGGGTTCAGATCCGATACAGGACGCTCCAGGCTGCTGTTTAATTTCTGCTTCATAAAATATTCCCCTGATTCTTTTTCCATGGCCATCAGAGACAGCTCATTCTAACCCATGGCCACCAATTAGGCTGAACTTCTGTGGCATTTATCAACCAAGGAATTGATGGACTGCGATTTGGGCTCGGAATACTCCATTAAATCTGGTTTCTATCTGACAAGCCAAATAAGCGAACGGAAACAATGGCTCAGACAATGGAAAGTATGAAGGCTATGAATAATAAGTATCGTGAAAATTCCTCTTCTCGATCTGTGAAGGAAACTAAAAAGTATAAATCATCTATAACTTTTTACTTCAAAAATGTACCAGAAAAATATTTTCACTAATCTCACCGTAATTCCTGCAGATAATTGGATCAACCCCCTTCCCCCAAGCACTTGCAAACCTTCAGAGAAAACTAATAAGTATAAAAGAGGTGCTCCAAAGTAATAGATGTGAAATTCTCGCGCAATAAAAGAATGAAAATTTAGAACTGATGCCACTACTATCTCAAAACCTAATGTATTTAGATATCTAAATAAATTAACTATTGAACTAATATCTAAAAAATCTGGAAAAAAAAACCTTCTAGTTTTCATCAACAAAGAAAACCCAGACTGACTACCCATTGACAAAATGCTTCAAGAATTGTTCATTTCAGAATTGAGTCCGAAATGAAAACAAATCAATTTCCTACAAATAAAATCCTTAGCTAATTACAAAAATGTTACATTCAAAAAAGCTCTATTAACTTTTATACTTCTCAGCTTAGTTAAGAATTTTCAGTTGAAGTCATCCTTAAAAATATTCCAATCTGGGTTAACGAAGAAGCAATTTCGCAAGGTCTTGAAAAGAGACACTTCCCAGTTTTAAAATTCAAGCAATTCTCGAAAACGCTAAAGGAACAAAAAATATGGTTTCCTGTTTGTTCACTTGAACCCCCCCCCAAAAAAATGCAATCGAAGAAGGGATATATAAACATAACAACGATTTTAATATTCGCATCACTATAGAAAAGCACTCAGCTAAGAAGGTCTCAATTAAATTGCTATAAATTCTAGGAATATGCATACTCACAGCAAAATTGATACATACTATTAACTAATACTAGAAACAAACCGGACCCACTCTAACAAAAAGATTTCACTGGTTTAATTCATAATAATTCTTCAGAAAAATCCAGCACTACCGGACAAAAATATAGGGACATGTCAAAGAAAAACCTTCCGCAAGTAGATGAAATTACAGATACTTTTTTAATTCTTAGTGGTCGAGATGTTTTCAATTTAATGAATGAAATTACAGTATTAGCACAGAGAGTAAAAACGGCCATAATGTTCATAGATAATATTCCAAACAGGAGAGATTATGATCAAACTTTCTGAAGAAGAATAACCTCCAGAATTTCACCATACAACAAGCGGCCTTAATGCGGACTTTTCGGATTTCACCATCGTGGGTTCTAGCCCCTGCCAAAGGCCCGATTCCTTTCCGTCTTTTGGCTGTTAGAAGGGACCTCACATGGATTTCGCGTTTTTTCATGGCTTAGAGCTATGGGATGAAGTGGTAATGTGTCTTGATCGGTCGAAGACCTGCCCACACCGATTGAAGACGGCTTAACTTATTAATAGCAAGAGCCAAGCCATTAAAAAACTAAGGTGATGCCATAGCTTAAGAATGAAAAGAAATCCTGTATAGCTATTTTCAAGACCAACTCTAGCATCTTATATTTTTTATGGAATTTATAGTCTTTGAAGAGAGATGATGGAGATACTATTTCCTTAAACATAAACAAAAAGGGAGAAAAATAACGTATGAAACGTTAAAAAACAAAAAATCAAAAGGATTTAAGATTTCTTACCCTCCCTGCGTTGGCCTGTATATGGAGTAACTCTACCAGTCTCCTGTTACACTCACTCCTACCAACCCTTTTTATTAGTGCGTATGTTTGTCGTTAGGTTTGTTATTAAGCATCATGGCGTACCTTCTTCGCAGGTACGCCATGTACAGTCCAACAGCAAAATTACAAATCTTTTAAAAGCAGCCTAGGTAGCAGTATACGTGTAAAATTACCGATGCAGCATTAAGTGTTGGCATATATTTTGCTGGTCATCATCATCATCATCATTGCACATGAAATCGATCATATGAGGCTGGCTAGCGTCGTGTAGCGACGCGCATATCTTCTGACTTTTCGTAAGTAAAAGCTTTCTGGTGCTACTATGCAAAAGCCTAAAATGTTTCAAATTTAATCAGAAACCTCGGCGATATAATAAAAACGTGTTCCTCTAGATGAATTAAAATACCTTTATCTTCCAAGCGATAATGTTACTCGTTCAACAAAGCGTGAGGTATTTAATTTTATTTTCAAATTTCAGCAGTTGTTAACAACCTAAGTTATTTAGAAGCAATAAACGCAGCTTCAACTGGTCACCAAAATTAAAGGATATTGACAGAAATTAAACGCAACTAATACTTAATGAAAAATTCTTAATAGAAATTTGTACAAAAGCGTTAATTAACATAAATAACAATGTTTTGCAGTTCAATATTTGCAAAATGCTGAAATTGAAACCAATTTATGGAAACTGGACAATGGTGTATAAATTAAGTTACCTCTTGTAGAAAACATTTTTCTTTAATATGGTGTATAGTCACCTCGAACAGATATAGGTACCTCATATCTTGATTTCACATGCTCAATCGGTTCAACTCGGATGAGTAAAGTTGCCAATGACATTTTCTGTTTGCAAATATTCTGACACCACGAATGCTTGAAGAGGGCGAGCAAAACTAGCAAAACATCTGCACCTGCAACATCCCTAAATATAACGCTTCAAAAACCTTGCCCACATACCTCTGAGTTGTTATAGTACCTCTTTGAAAAATATGCTGTCTGGTTGCGGTCATTTGACTTGATTCGTTCCTAAACCATTAAACCGCGGGCGCGGAAATGGGATATTACACGGACAAGGAAATTCGATTTGCGTGTTCCTTCCTCTAGATCAAAGCATGAGAATCACTGTTCAGACTATATCTGGACTTGTCAGTAAACAAACAATACTCCGGCCCAGTCGTCTTGAATCCATTGAACATGACGTCGGCTCTAATTTAAACGGCCCCCTTCTGGAAGCTGGAATGAGGGGTACGCAGACAATTGGTTTTCTTGCATACAAGTCCAACCTAGTTGCTCTTTGTCGCCCTTCAGCAGGCTGTCTATCAACTGATCCAGTGCTTAAAAGGCGGCACCAACTCTTGATATGACGCATTAAGGAATATTTAAGTCTGGAGCTAAAGTTGTAGTGGTCAACCACAAATCAATCCATTTGTGTTTGCCCTTCCTCGACTCTACTAATTATTCGCCACTTTTATCATTTGCTTAAAGGATAGCAGAGACGTCGTTTCCGTGTGTTCTGACGTTTTGACAAGAATCTCGGGCACTCTATAGATGACAGTACAATTTTGCCCAGTTCCTCTCCAATTTTAGACAGAACAAAGCGGGGGGGTGTAGGTAAGAAGGTCCCCAAGCTCTCTTACCTTACCACAATCCACACGAAAGGAATTTCGGCTCATCGTATATATTTAGAGTGATCACGTATCACAAAGACATTATACATTACATGATACATACATTTAGTTGGGCCATAGGCCTATTCATATTTTCCAAACTGTTATAGTCGTAATCACAGATTTTAAAATTGGGATTATCAATATTTTGCAGCCTTTTATGAAATTTTTTGGCTAAGTTATAATAATGAGTGCGCAGTAACTCAATACCTAACTCTTCATGTATTCTATTATTCCTTACATACCATTCAACATTTACAATTTGTCGTAGAACACTATTTTGGCAGACTTGTAATCTTTTCCTATGAGTTTTCTTGGTATATGCCCAAACTGGACTTGCATAATACAAAAGTGGACGTATAATGGACTTGTAGTCAATAGATAATATGCTGTTTCGAGCAATTAAGGGGTATAGTTTGGCTTTACGAACTCGAAACTTCTGGATAATAGATGTAATGTACAGGGACCATGTAAGTGACTTATTGAGGATCACCCCAAGATAAGAGACTTGCTTAGCCCAGGGAATATCAGTGCCATAGAACTTCAGGTTTTTATTGAAGTTAGTCTTCTTCGCAAACATAATAGCAGTTGTTTTTTCCACGTTCACGAGGATCTTCCACCTGAAGGGCCAAGTCTCTAGCGTGTGTATGTAATTTTGTAGTCGTCGTATAGGTGGACCTGGAAATGCACTTTGTGCGAGGACCGCTGTATCGTCTGCATACATAGCTAATGCTGTGACGTGTGTGGAAGTTATGTCGTTCACGTAAATATTAAAAAGTGTAGGTCCGAGCAAAGATCCTTGCGGAACGCCAGCCATGATGACATGGCTTGTGGAATTTGTGCCAGAGACGTGAACAGCAAAGTGTCTACCTGCTAGGTAGGAATTAATAATGTTTATGATGTAGCCCGGGAAGCCCAGGATGTGTAATTTGCAAGTGAGGCCATCCAGCCAAACTCAATTAAATCCTTGGCAATGTCGAGGAATAAACCACCAGACTTATTACTTACTTATTATTATTTCTATTTAACCAAGAATTTATTTAGTACTGTGTAGTGTTTTATAGCAAAGACTTTGCTTACAGTGAAAAATTTTAGTTCGCGGTCTTATGACTCCTTCACTCACTACTGGCCATCTCGCACCATGTGGTGTTTACTCTTTACTTTGTGGTGTTTACTCTTACTACTTTAAAGAAATAAATTTTCTTGCATGATTAATTAATTGTACTGTACCCGAATTGTGTTTCTGAAGAATAAGGACATTATTATCTCTTCAAATTTGCCTTTTTGAACTTCCAGTCTTATTTTACATTTTATTCAGCAATTTTATGAAACTTAGGACTTATTTTGCTACAACCACTGCTAATGACATGCCATTTAATTGCATTAAAAAAATTACTATTTACTGAGTTTATGACATAACTTGATCTCGCCTTCGGGTGTGGTGTATCTTTCAATACACCTCTTATTTTATTATGATTACTAAGGGCCTTTGTAAAATGTTCAACTACTGGTTAGAACTCTTAGAAGTTGATGCCATCCTTCTAAAGATACGATTCTAGATACTATTTTGAAGTTGTTTGCTGGTGTCTTCAGAGCAATCGGGGCCAGTGGCCGCATGAAAATAAATGCACTTGACACTTCTTGTTGAAACAAGGCGGTTAGAACTGATGGATATGCCCTCCACGCAGTCCAAATAAAGCCAAAAAAAGGGGGAAAGCATGCCCTTAGTAGTCGTGGCTTAGAAAGATTGACGTCCTCTAACTGCACCCAATTTAGTTCCTGGTAGCAGTAAAGGATCGCAGATTCTTCACGCACCTCTTTCCTTTACTTTTCTCGCCATTGCATTTTATTTCTACATTATGTAATTGCTATAATTTCTACATTATGTAATTGTAATAATTTCTACATTATGTAGTTGCATCCTCTAATTAATGAATGCTATTGTTACGAATTTGGTATTTAAAAAGCTAATGTTAGTTCAATTATAAATTAATTGGTTTTATTTCCTGCGCAGTGCAGCGCGTGACGAATATTAAAAGAAGAAAGCTAAGCCGGAAAATTGAAAATACAAGAGCGCGTGCATTAAATAAATAAATATCTCTTTCTGATTTCGAGAAAGTACTGGAAAATTCTAGCGCGTGATTTTAAAATCTTATAAAAGGAGGAAAACATCTCAGTTTGTAGTGGTTGCTTAGTTTGTTGTTGTTTAGAAAACTGCTCTTGTTGATTGTAGCGAATTCGCGGATTAGCGTTCTTTAGCTGTTTTGAATTACGTTCTATTGGACATTTGAGTAGTTAAAAGATAACTACTGTGATATAATGTAATACTGCATGATAATTTGAGAAAATTTAAGCATTTTTGTTGTGATAATAATAAATTTTTGTTCATTTTTCATCGGACTTGTGCATTCATTTCATAACGAACCCGTACGCACGCAACAATTTTTGGTGTCAGGATTGGGGTTCGTGATTCTTGCATACTTGGATTGGACTTTCTAAGGAAATGCAATTTTTCCTTGGACTTTAAAAATAACGAATTGCATTCTACATCTGAGGACATAGCGTTATTTGGAGTTAATGATGAAGAAGTTAAATCTGTCCATAAAATCATAGCACAAGACAATATCACAATACCGGCAAGAACAGAAATTTTACTTCCTGGATCCATAGCCGAAAACAGAAATTTCCGCTACGGCATCATAGAATATCCAAATAACTGTAATAGCCCAAAAGGAGTACTAGTAGCCTCAACACTCGTCGACCTATCCAGAACGGTTATCCCGGTGAGAGTCGCCAATGTAACTGAGAAGGTGAGAATTATTAAGAAAGGTGAACTGGTTGCAGAATGTACTCCAGTAACCACCGTTGAAAGAAAGAGTAACATCCAAGAATCCGTGTTTTCAGAAAGCATTACATCAGAATTACTTCAGAATGCGCAATTAAACGATGAAGATAAGAATGCTGCCGATCGCGTCATTAAAGATCTTCAAGTTGTTTTCTTCCGCTCGTCTTCTGACGTGGGTCGAACCAGTTTGACACAACATAGAATTGATCCTGGCGATCATCCTCCGATCAAGCAACATCCAAGACGTCTACCGATTGCTAAACAGGAAGAGGTACGAACACTTTTAAAGGATATGGAAGAAGGCAATGTCATCGAGCCTTCTGCAAGTCCATGGGCATCTCCCATCGTTCTTGTCAGAAAGAAAGACGGCTCAACAAGATTTTGTGTTGACTATCGCCGATTGAATGAGGTTACGAAGAAAGACAGTTATCCTCTTCCTAGAACTGAAGACATTGTAGACACTCTTTCTGGAAGCAAGTGGTTCTCAACACTTGATTTAAAGAGTGGTTATTGGCAGGTAGAAATACACCCTGAAGACCGAGAAAAGACGGCATTTACTACGGGTCAAGGGCTTTGGCAATTCAAGGTGATGGCGTTTGGACTGTGTAATGCGCCGGCAACATTCGAACGCCTTGTGGAGACTGTTTTGAAAGGTCTTTCCTACGAAGCCTGTCTGATATACCTGGACGATATCATCATCGTCGGAAAGAGTTTTGAAGAGCATTTAGAAAATCTTAGAAAGGTGCTTCAGAAACTGAAAGAGGCCAATCTGAAACTGAGTCCCGCTAAATGCAAAATGTTCCGAAAGGAAGTGACTTACCTGGGACATGTCATCTCTGCAGAAGGTGTGTGCACGGATCCTGAATAGGTGTCAGCCGTTAAATCCTGGAACCGTCCCGAAAATATCCATCAGTTGAGAAGCTTCCTAGGGCTTTGCACCTACTATAGGAGATTCGTGAAGGACTTTTCTTCCATCGCAAGACCCCTTCACAAGATGACAGAGATCAAGCAAAGATTCTTGTGGACAAAGGAATGCGAGGATGCATTTAACAACTTAAAGGAAGCTTTAACATCTGCTCCAATCCTGACGTATCCTCAGCTCGACAGACCATTTATTCTCGACACGGACGCGAGCAATGAAAGTGTCGGTGCTGTTTTGTCCCAAGAAATAGACGGCCAAGAACGTGTAGTAGCTTACTGGAGCAAGTGCCTGCCTAAACCGGAGAGGAATTACTGTGTTACTAGGAAAGAGTTGCTCGCCATAGTCAAAGCTGTAGAACATTTCCATCATTATCTATACGGTAGGAAATTCCTCCTCCGCACGGACCATGCCTCATTGGCCTGGCTTTTGAATTTCAAGAATCCTGAGGGTCAAATAGCCAGGTGGATACAGAGACTCCAAGAATATGACATCACTCTCCGTCATCGTAAGGGATCATCACGCGGGAACGCCGACAGCCTGTCTAGAGGACCTTGCCCGGAAAGCTGCCGATATTGTTCCAGGGTGGAAGCGAAATACGAGCTGCTGACTCCGGTCGCAAGACAAATTACAACATCAACATCGGCTGATCGAGAACCGTGGAGTGATGATGAAGTCAGGAAAGACCAGCTGGAAGACAGCGACATAAAACCCATAATTGATTTAATGGAGTCATCAAACAGAAAACCTACCTGGCAGGACATTTCTATCTGTAGTCCTACAACCAAACAATATTGAGCACTCTGGGATTCACTTCACATTCGAAACGGCGTCTTATACCGGAAATTCGAATCGGATGATGGGAAGACGTTCCGATGGCAACTTATACTTCCAAGATCCCGGATTCCTGATGTCCTTAAAGAACTACATAACAGCCCTACAGGAGGTCATTTTGGAATTTTGAAGACCTTACAGAGAGTTCGTGAGCGCTTTTACTGGAATAATGCAAAGGATGACGTGCAAAAGTGGTGCCGATCTTGCGATGCCTGTGCAGGTCGGAAAGGACCGAGGAAACGCAGCCGAGGCAAGCTGCAACGTTACAACGTAGGGGCGCCTTTTGAACGTATCGCCTTTGACATCCTGGGACCTCTGCCACGAACTGCTGATGGCAACAAATACATACTCGTTGTCATTGATTACTTCACCAAGTGGTCTGAAGCTTATCCTATTCCTGATCAAGAGGCTGTCACAGTAGCTGATGTAATGATACAGCACTGGATTTCCAGGTTCGGAGTGCCTCTTCAGTTACATTCCGATCAGGGAAGGAATTTTACCTCGGCAGTAATCAAAGAACTATGCAAACTACTCGGCATTGACAAAACTCAAACGACGCCATTGCATCTCCAGTCGGACGGCATGGTAGAGAGGTTCAATCGAACCATCCTTAATAACCTCTCATTAGTGGTTTCCAGAATCCAACAGGACTGGAACAAGAAATTACCACTCTTTTTACTAGCTTACCGCAGTGCTGTCCACGAGACTACCGGCTATTCTCCATCACAGATGCTCTTCGGTCGTGACCTTCGTCTGCCTTGTGATCTATTGTTTGGCCGCCCTCCGGATGTTCCTTCATCGTCTGAGGAATATATTCAAGATCTCCAGGCCCGGTTTGAAGTGATGCACAACTTTGCACGAGAGCGAGTCAACTTGGCGACGGAGAAGATGAAGACCCGATACGACACAAGAGCTACTGAACATCAATTCCTCGAAGGAGACAAGGTGTGGTTGTGGAATCCGACTCGACGGAACAGACTTTGTCCGAAATTACAGTCACCTTGGGATGGTCCGTACACAGTCCTAAACAGGCTGCATGACGTCGTGGTTCGGATTCGTAAGTCTTCGAACTCTAAACCTAAAGTCGTTCATTACGACAGGTTAACTCATTACTATGGCCATAGTACGTAATGTAAAAAAATTGTGAATAGTATAAGACCATGGTCCTTTTTGTTTTTAAATGTGTATTTGATTTGATTTGTATTTAGTATTTGATTTGCATTTTGTATTTGATTTTCATTTTGTATTTGATTTGTATTTGATAGCATTTGATTTGTTTTATTTATTGCATTTATTGTTCAGGTTGTTTATTATTCTAATGTAATGCTTATTAATGCATTTATGCCACAGTTGTAAGTTTAGCTTCCTGTTCAGGGATTGTACTGCCCGGGACGTGCAGTCCTTGGGAAGGGGGCAGTGTTACGAATTTGATATTTAAAAAGCTAATGTTAGTTCAATTATAAATTAATTGGTTTTATTTCCTGCGCAGTGCAGCGCGTGACGAATATTAAAAGAAGAAAGCTAAGCCGGAAAATTGAAAATGCAAGAGCGCGTGCATTAAATAAATAAATATCTCTTTCTGATTTCGAGAGAGCACTGGAAAATTCTAGCGCATGATTTTAAAATCTTATAAAAGGAGGAAAACATCTCAGTTTGTAGTGGTTGCTTAGTTTGTTGTTGTTTAGAAAACTGCTCTTGTTATTGTAGCGAATTCGCGGATTAGCGTTCTTTAGCTGTTTTGAATTACGTTCTATTGGACATTTGAGTAGTTAAAAGATAACTACTGTGAGATGCTGTAATACTGCATGATAATTTGAGAAACTTTAAGCATTTTTGTTGTGATAATAATAAATTTTTGTTCATTTTTCATCGGACTTGTACATTCATTTCATAACGAACCCTTACGCACGCAACATATTAATTAATGAGCATTAAATGTATTGTGAACACGAAACAGTAACTATGTACTCAAACTGTAATTTGATTATACTTTACTTATTCTAAATATATATAGTTCTCAAATTTGTCATGTTATAAATATTCCTTATGTTTCGAAAAAACTTAATTTGAATAAACAATGATAGAAATATGTAAACTTTACTTTGTTCTTTTAAAACTCACACAACAAATGTGACTAAAAATCAAATCCAGCTTTATATATTTGCTTGAGGACAAAATAAAATGTAGTTAAACTCATAAATGGTAAGACATGTAATGTAATCATGATCAGGCATTAAAGTAAACTGTTTTCTTTTCCATGGAGAGCTAGCCACGCCCCCTCCCCTTATTTACTTATCGTTTTGCCATCGTTGCGTGAACGAAGTTCAGGTTTTTGTGGGGGCCTGGGTAATAAATCCTCATCCCAGTCGAATAAATGGATCTGTTTCCGAATGTTGTCTACTGCGCAGTTGAAGAATAAAAGATGTGATAAACATAGGTAGAAGAGTTGAAGATGATAAAGTTTGAGTTATTCGTGGGTTAGAGAAATGACATAGTACAGGTCGAACAATAAAAAACATATTGGGAATATTAGGTTACATGGGAACAAGCAACCACTGCAATGCACAACAGATAGGGACTGAATGACAACAAAAACTACTGTTGCCAATTTTCATAAAGTAAATATTGGGACTCGCACATATACACATATTTTTAACACGCCCCCTTGCCAGTCACACTATTTGCAAAGCTATTTACATACTTCCACAAAAATTAATCACGCTGTGGTTGTACACATTTACAGAAAAACAATGTAGCTGCTATTACATGCATAAACACTATCGACCTCTACTTATGAATTACATCATTAAATGAACACATATTAAGTTATACCAGGAAACACAATGTTTACATGAAAACAATTAAGAAAAATTTGTATCTAGGCTTCTTTCTGAAATTTTAAGTAAAGTCTCTACACAGTCACTATCATAATGGTTTATGTTCAGTCATAAACTTCAAAGGAGATCATTTTTGCATGCAAGTCCCGGCATAGTTCATGTCACGTAAAAGTTTTTTCGAGGTCTGCTTAGTTAAGAGATCAGCGAGATTGTCGCTGGATGGCACATGATCAAATATAATCACATTTTCTTTCTCTAGGTCTCTCAGAAAATGAAATTTAATGTCGATGTGCTTACTTCTTTCAGAAGTAACATGATTCTTGGCTAAGAAGATTGCTCCCTGGTTGTCGACTAGCACTTTTTGAGGTGAAGCAGCTAATTCACTACCGATTTCCTTGATCAAATTTTTAATCCATAGGATTTCCTTGGCAGCGTGACACATTGCCACATACTCTGCTTCTGTCGACGATAAAGCTGTTGTGGATTACTTCTTGCTCGACCATGAGATTGGAGCACCTGCGAGTAGCATTATATAACCACTGTAAGATTTACGGTCAGTTCTGTCACCTCCCCAGTCCGCATCTGAATGTCTACTGGTTGAAGTGGCTCACCTGTCTTTTGGAATCTCAACTTTCTGTGATGTGTTCCCTTTAGGTATCCCTTTAGGAATGTGCTTCACACCTCTCCAGTGTTCTTCAGTGTGTTTTTCATTAAATTGGCTCATGTAGGTGGAAGAATAAGCCATGTCTGGATGAGCACCACAGGTCAGATAAAGGAGACTTCCTATAGCTTGTGTGTAAGGGATTTCCTTGCTGTTTTCTTTGATTTCCTCCCACTGTTGTTCATCTACCTTCTTATATTTTATGCTGGGGTCCAATGGCGTGGATACACGTTTTGTTTCAGTCATTTTAAACGTTTCTAGGATTTCCGATACATAAACGATGTGATCTAGTGTGTATGATCCATTTTCTTCTTTGCATATTTGCATGGATAAGATCTGACTTGCAGGACCTAGGTCCTTGACACTGAACCTTTTCTTAATGCTTCCCTTGAATTATGTTTCCAATTATCAGGAGGTCGTCAACATAAACTCCAATTATGATGTTCTTGTCATGACAAAAATAAATACAAGGTTCTACACTTGATCATTTCAATCCATACTGGATCAGGAAGTCGTTCAAGCAAGTATTCCATGCACGTCCTGATTATCGAAGATCATAAATGCTTTTCTTCAGGTGGCAGGCACTGTTTCTTTCCCTTTCTCAATGCAGCTTTCTGGCTGTGCCATATATATGTCCTCTTTTAGGATTCCATTAAGGTATGCAGCTGTCACATCCATTTGGTGAACCTCTAGGTTTTTCTCTGCAGCTACGGCAAGCAGTAACCTTATAGATTTAAGTTTGATGACTGGTGAAAAGGTGTCTTGAAAGTCCACTCCAGGTATTTGCAGATAGCCTTTTGCTACCAATCTGACTTTGAACTTTGATCGGTTCCCAATCTCGTCTTTTTTCTTAAGAAACAACCATCTAGATGGTATTACTTTAGCTCCTTGTGGTTTCGTAGTTAGTTCCCAGGTTTGAGCCTGAGTGAGGTTTGGAATTTCTTCCTCCATGGCTTTCAACCACATGTCAGCTTCGGGTGATTTCAGGACATCTTTTAGAGTTACTGGATCCTTTTCTTCAGATTGTTGTATCTCTTGAGCATCGTACAGATAAAAATCTTCGAAATGTTTAGGAATTTTGGTTTTTCTTTTTTCACCTCTCGGCCTTCATCTTCGTAATCTGGAGTATTTCCAAGCTGTATGTCTGGGCATCTTTCGAAATTTTGGTCAATAGGATCTGTATTTAGATATTCGGTTTCATCCAAATCATTTACTTCAGGAGTTATGTGATCTAGAGATGAGTCACAAGCTTCTATTTCAGGGAGGTCCAAGGGATATTCTGATTCTGATTCTTCAATTTTAAGAGTAACTTCTTCTGCAGGATTGTCACACTTGCTTAGTTTTAAGGGGAAAACATTTTCTTCAAAAATGACATCTGCTGACAAAAAAAATGGTTCTTCTTCATGTCATACAATTAGTAGCCTTTAACGCCTTTAGGATATCCCACAAAAACACATTCTGTAGCTTTGGGATCAAGTTTTGCTTCCTCTTGAGTGTGAGCGAACATGACTCTAGGCTCTGCATCCGAAAATTCTGAGGTGGTCTGTTTTGCTTCCAGACCCTGACCATCTTTCTTCTGGAATATCACCATCAATTGCCATAGATGGGCGCTTGCTGTGGAGATAGGCTGCAGTTGCCATTGCTTCAGCCCAAAACCTGTGATCCGCTCCGGACTCGATAAGTAAACATCTTGTCGTGTTTATCAATTTTTGGTTCAGTCTTTCTGTCAAACCATTTTGTTGAGGTGTGTCAGGCACAGTTAGTTGTCTTTGAATCCTATGTGCAGCGAGGTACTTGTCGAATTTTCCACTTATGTATTCCCGACCATTGTTACTTCTCAAGAATATGATTGTTCTGTTTTGGAGATTTTCTACCATGCAACCGTACTCCTCAAATTTTTCTAGTACTTCACTTTTGGCTTTCATAGGGAATGCTGTGGTATAGTGAGAAAATTCATCCGTGAAAGTCACAAAGTAATTTGAGCCTCCAAAGGAAGGGGGAGAAATTTTACCAACAACATCTGAATATATAACTTCTAGGATATCTTTAGCTTTTGTACTAGTGGCTTTTGGAAATTTCTTCCTTTTCATTTTCCCCTGAATACAGACTTGGTAAGGTTCATTTACTAATACTGTTGATTTCAGGTTTCTGCCGATGGGGACAATATTTTTTGTTGTACAAAAATGTGGATGACCAAGTCAGCACTTTCAGCTTTCGTAGCGTAGGCAGTTGCCATCTTTTCTTTGATTACGTATAGTCTTTCTTTTTTCTCACCAGATAAAAGAGTATTTCCATTCTTACCAATTACTTTGGCTTTTCCTTCAGCAAATTCTACTTTTAAGCCTCTTTCTTCAATTCAACCAATGGATAATAGATTTCCTCCTAGTTCTGGAACATATAGGACATTTTTTTCTGCATCTTCTTCTCCAACAGAAAATGAATTACATTCAAAAGTCGTTAATTCGGACACCCATAATCCGGAATGATCTATAATCCGGACCTCAAAGTTAAAAACTTTCTGTGCGTGCGCCGCGTTGACACATGCGCATAGGCGTTTACACGTGCGCGTAAGACCTCTTACGACTGCGCATATGCGTGTGCGCAAGCGCAGAATAAATTTTCGCGTGCGCGTTTTATGTATAACGGACGGTATAAGCTAAAATTATGTAATTATCTATTTCAGTTAATGTTGATGATTGCGTTGTTCCTTAATTTTCGAATTGGATCCGGCTTATTATTTTTTGCAGACTGTAAGAGCAATACTATAAAGGTAAACTTGAACTTTCGATTATGTCAAATAGAATTTCCGATACAAAACGAAAGTATGTTTCGATGTCCATCAAACAAAATGTGGAATTGCTGCAAAAAATGTATAAAGACATGAAGAATGTGACAGAGAGGTTAGTGAAAAGGAAAAAATTTCGATTGACAAGTTAGTCGGTATTCTCGGCACAGCAATTAACGGGACTTGAACAGCAGAACTTTGTAACTCAACAACAAATTATGTCTGTTTATAAAATTAAAGAGAAAGTATTATCACATAAAACGAAGCAACTTAAACAACTTACATTGAAAGAAATGTTTAATAAAGTAAACAAATAAGTATTAAGCTTTTTTTTTTTTGTAAATTTTGATACCCTTTAGATCATAATTTTTCTTTATTTCAAAAATTACGGTTTCATTTTTTTAATTTTAGAATTTCTGCATGCCAGCTTACGCGATTTAAACTGATGATCTAAAATCCGGAAAAATCGATAATCCGGAATCGCCGAAGTCCCGACAAGTCCGGATTAACGACGTTTGACGTTCCAATTCCAGTGACCTTTATTCTTTCTGAATTAGCAACTTCAACTTCAGATGTGTACTTCTTAACGTCTGAGAATTTTCTTTTATCAGAGGTCATGTTAGCTTTCATGTCATGTTATGTTTTTCTGTAGCTCCACTGTCTAAAATCCACAGATTACTTTTTCTTAGTTTGCCAGAAGTGCAATGTTTGTCTTGAGGTCAACTGCAGTTTTAGTTCTGATATTTGCCCTCTTAACAATTTTTAGATGTGTGCCCCCACTGGCCACAGCTGAAGCATTTAGTACGTCTTCCTCTGTTAGTTTCTTCTTCATTTGGCCTTTTAGCTGCATACTTCTTCATGGGTTTTCCAAATACAGGCTTCTTCTGGTTGGTGGCAAAACCTTTAGTGTGAAGAGCTTGTTCTTCATGATACACTTTGGCTGAAGTCTCATTTCTAATTATACGTTTCTCTTCTACAAGTAACCTTGGTTTCACGATCGTAGTTGTCAGATTTGCTCCATCTTTTTCCTAACTTAGGATGAGAGATTCATAACTTCTAGGCAGTCCCAATAGCATCACTAGGGCCACTTCTCTGTCTGTGAATGCATATCCACCATTAGCTAATTTTCTGTATAAGTCCATTAATCTTGCTAGATAGGATTGGACGGACTCATTTGGCTTCATATTTATGTTAAAGTATTCTCTCATAAGTTGCAGTACATGAAGCAGGCCGAATTTTGTATGCATTTCTTTTAAAGAGTTCGAAGCGTCTCTGGCTCTGATACAATCTCCGATATCATCTAGAAATGTATCTTTAACTATGAGGAATAATAGGGTAAGAGCTTCATCATTCTTTTTCCTCTCCGCTTCATTCGTTTCTATTCCATATCCGGGTTCCACTACTTCCCAACATCTTTTCTGCACCAGCACGGCACGCGAACGGATACACCATGTGTGATAATTATCGCCGTTTAGTTTTGGCATTTTATATTCTTCAGATGTAATTCTTCAAGTAAATGTATCGAGCTAAATTCACGAAACATATTTTTGTTTACTTCGTCAAAGGAAGGTTATCCGCTCACTTCAGATTCACAACGTGGTTAGGCTTCGATGCAATCTTCAATCCTTGATCATAATGGCGTTTCCTTTTGAGCTTTTCATGCTGATAACGTGATAATGTTTGAGTTATTCGTGGGTTAAAGAAACGACATAGTCCAAGTTGAACAATAAAAAATATATTGGGAATATTAGGTTACATGGGAACAAGCAACCACTGCAATGCACACCAGATAGGGACTGAATGACAACAAAAACTACTGTTGCCAATTTTCATAAAGTAAATTTTGGGACTGGCACATATACACATATTTTTAACAGAAGAATGGCATAGGTTTCTTTTTCATTCCTAAATTTTCTTTAATTTTTTGTAGAGGAGTCCTGAGATGCAAGTCGATTCTGTAAAGTAGAGTAGGCAATGGGAACCATACTGTAGGATAATACTTTCGGAGAGTGACGATCGGAGAAGCGTGCAGGCAGCAGTGGCGGCGGGTGGAGACTGAATGAATTGAAGTCAGGAAAGCATGGAATTTGGCCAAGGGAGGAGCGGTTTTGCCATCACATATAAGTTAATCACGAATATCACTTTTATTATTATTATGAAAAGGTAAATCTGAGAACTATATATGTTTCTTCGTGTACTTTACACAAAGAAAATACTCAAACTCTTTCTTGAAGGCTATTGAAACACACATTTCGAATATTCTACTTTTTTATACACGTTCTAAAACATTCTTTTACATGGACATGAAGTCGGAAATGTAGACATTATTTCACTGTAACAATTCAGTGCCTTTTAGGCCTTTCGCATCTTCGCATACAAAATCAGAAAACACACTGAGAACTTGAAACCAGGTGGCGTTTTATCTCACTTCGCTTAGTAAGGTAATAGTTTCCTTGCCCTCACGTGGCGTGGCTTATTTCCTTCCCCTGGCTTCACTTTCTTTCTACAGCAATAGCAGAGACGCCATCTCCATGAATTCTAACTTCCTTGTATACGCTACATTTAGAATGCATTGATTTTTAATGGTGAAATGCTTTTATGGTAGCGCATATATTTTTGTTTCATATTTATGAGGTACAAAATTGAAAAGTTTGAGAACCCTTGCTCTACACCAATACAGTGTAGTTATTTCAACGATATTGCAAGTATGTAGTTTTAAGTAAAACTATATTAAATTTAAAATGAATTTCTGCTTGGTTGTTAAATTTTTGTTTCAAAATAGTAAGGTATCTATAATCTAGTATCCATCAAAGTATCTATAATTTACCACATACAGGAAATTGTAACAATATTACATAATAAGAGAAATTAGTTTCAGTTTATAAAAGTAGTATAATCAATTTCTTACTCGTCATCAAAAGCAACAACAATATTAATTATAAAGAGAAACATAAAAATATGTTTAATATAATTTTATCGAGTCCTTTCATTTTTACATTTGGAATAGAAAATACATGACATGGTGGTATTTTAAAACTTGTTTGCCAAATTCCATGAAAAGTAATACCAGAAATCCTTTTAAATGTTCTGTTTGTGCAACACGATTTCACATACTACAAAAATTTTTAAAATAAAAATTAATATGATGAATCATGGTGATTGGAGAATTATGACGACAGATTCTCTTACTGAATTGAACTCTCCCTACTTTTATTTTAACCTCCTTGGATTGTAATGGAAGCAACACAGGCATAGATGGCCGAAGGCTGTAGAAAAGGATTTTTATCCCTGAGTTTGAAAAATATTAATATGGTAACTAACCTGCCTAACGTTACATCAAAGGTTGCTCAGATGACATTAAGTTAACCTCGCAGTAACCTCAAAATTGAGGATTTAAAGACATTGATCTGCAATCTTAACACCAGCTTCTTCACCAAAGTTAGTTATTCGTTAAATTATTCTGACAACTTCAAATACAAATTAATAGATACTAGTGATATGAATTTAAAAGCATCCACCTCCTCCATAATCTGTATTATTAAGCCTGAATTAGATTCACTGTCATATTTCCTTTGTTTTACTTCACATTTGCATAGGAAATGCATAAGTACATGCTCCTTACATATCAAACGCAGTTAAAATTAATATTAATATACAGCCGCATGCGTTTCCTCTTCATATATCAGGGCATTTTCGAGTGTTACTTAATACAGCACACGAAAACTGACATAAGCAAGGGCTATATTTTTTTTACTAAGAAATCGTAGCAAAGATATAAGAACAGTACTAAGTGAATTGTTGGGATTGGAATGGAAGCAAGCTGTCTGCTAAATATAGGTGGTCGAAAGCTACAGGAAAACAGTTCCTGTCCTAAAGCCTTATTCCTGAATAACAAAAAATATAAACATAATGTTTTGTAGTTGAGCAGCTATTAAAATTTTTAAATTTTCAGTGTTGATTTCTTCTGCAGATCATTTAATCAGTAAGCTATGAAGTCCAATTTTAGAGGGCTTATCGTTTTTATCTTTTGCTATGTAGTAACCTACTGACTTATGATTTAAATATATGACTCATTGTATTAAAGACTTTAAGGGTGAACAAGATAATCCAGAATGCATAAGAAGGGAATTTTCTCAGACGTTTAATCTTAGGATTGTGGACCAGAGAATATTTTATGCTTCTCGATTTAATTTTCAACTGGACTGTTTGACCTAATATTTAAGTTTGTAATACCTGAGCTAGTGATATTGGTACTTTCTGCATTAATAATGGCAGTGTCTATACATTCAATCTTACTAAGTTTTCAGAATTTTTTACTAATAGGAATTTCAGCCATAAGTCGATTTGAGATTTTCTTCAGAGGAAAAAATTCACTTTGGATTTTAGTGTTATTTTCCGTGTTTGCAGGCAATCTATATGATCAGTTTCATATCATAAAAAAGTACGGGAAATAGTTTATTATGTTTACAGAATAACCATGCCTCTGAGTGATGGGAGACGAACTAAAAACGTTTCCCATCTGCCTCCCCAAATGTCAGCATGTATCTACTTCTTTTTCTTATTGTGTTCAAGTTCATCAATTTGTTTCTGCATACAATTCTGATAATTCAATAGTTGAAATTATCATTCTCCATGTTCTCTTGCGGTAGTCATAAGCCTCATCAAGTAAGAACAAGGCTTGAACTGCATCTTGAAATCCTTCATGTGGTTCAACAACGGCTGAGTGGTAAAAGCCGCTGAACACTGGTAGTTCGGTCGAGTATTTAAAACCCGGTAAACGGGCTGTCTGCATGGCCGTTTTCATAGTTCTTCCCTTGTGTAACGTGGATAAGGCCTAGTTTCCCTTAAAACAACTTTCACTGGGCATCCCTCCATTTTTGGTGTAGTGACTGAATATACATTATCCTTGAATTCTATTCAACATTTGAATGCTATATATACTACCTTCAAAATTTTAAAGCGCATATCCCATTTTAATTAGTGTGATGTATCAATATCCTGCTCATGAATTTGTGTTTACCTGGTTGAATGTTTTGTGGATGCACTTTAAGTAAGAGCGATTCATGTCGAATCCATATATATATATGTAATTAAGGCGGTTTGTTGACAAAAGTCTGCCTATTCGTTCAACATAAGCAACGATGCGTTCTGCGAATTCGGATCGTAGATGGGACGAGTCTATTTTAGCTACGATGGCTTCTTCTTTTGATGTTCTGTTTGAATTTTTTTGAGTTTTGGAATCATCCTTTCCCTTCTTATTTACTGCAGTTTCTTTCTTTCTTCTTTTGTCTGGGCAATCTCTTGCGATGTGTTGATAATTTCCACAAATATAACATTCTTTTCTTCTCGCGTGAGATCTTTCGTGTTTTGGATATTCTTTTCTCATGGGTGGCGGAATATATTTGTCTTGTGCACATGTTGTACCCAGGAATCTCGGGGATCGCTTAATTCCATTTCGAACTTCGTCGAAAGATTTTCCTTTGGCCGTGAAATAAATATCACATTCTGTAGCTAATTCTTGAGGCTTCAGCCATTTATTTCCTTGGCGTATTGCGACATGTGCAGCTGTTTCGTCATCTAAAGCTTGGAATAATTTATCCGAAATAATTAACTCCTTGAGTGTTTCGAAATCCTTTACTTCTCTTGACTTGCAGTAATAGTCCCATGTGGCTGTTAGTCTTGAAGCGAACTGGATATGCGTTTCGCCGGAATAACGTTTAGTTCTTCTGAAGTTTTCCAAACAGGTTTGAGGAGTAGGTTGGTATTCCTTCAGAACAAGAGTTTTCACTTTTTCGTAATTTTGCAGATCTTCCTCCTTTATATAAACAAGAACATTTGAAGCTTTTTCTCCAATTAATTTCAATAATATTTTTGATTTGTATTCTTCGGGAACCTTCTTGTGCTTAAATGCTCTTTCGGTAGAATCGAAAAATATATTCCATTCTTCTGCTCTCTTCGGTACTGGTATAGTCAGTGTTTCTACTCCTTTGATCAGCTTGTCCATGGAAATTTCGGTTTCTCGTTCTGTGTTTTGGATTAAAGGTGTTGGACTTCTACTTTCTTCATTTTGAGTTGCTCGAATTTTCGCTAGTTCTATTTCGTGTTCTCTTTCTGTTCTTATTCTTTCTTCTTCCATTTGCATTCTTTCCATTTCTTCTTTTCTTTTTCTATTCTTCACTGTAGTAATCAGAATTTCTTTCACAAAATCAGCATCTTCGATGTATTCCTTGCTATTCTGGAGTTTGTGTTTCAGTTCTACCAGCTTCAAATCTGGGGATGCTTCTTCGCCAATTTCCAATAGAACTGTTACTAAATCCTCTTTCTTTGCGTTTTTGAACATTTTCTTCTATTTTCCTTTAGAATCAAGCCTTTCAAACTCTCGATTAAATAATTCTCATGCTTTTACTCCCTTTTGCAAATGCGCACTTCTTTGGTGAGTTAGGCTTAACTTTACTCCTCTTCCGTTTTCAACGCTCTAAGCTTCAAACCTCTCTGTTTTCTGGAAAGAGAGCGTGTTGTGAGGACTTCGTGGTTTAATAAGGCACCATTTAGCAAGACGAAACAAACATTTATTAAACATATGATTCAAAGCATAACATAATAGTGACTCAGAGCAGTACGTCGCTCCTACCGCATAGTACAACCTACTACCTTCCTCTTCCGAGGCTAACATGCAACTCTTGATAAATACATTAACCCTTCTCGGAGAAGAGCTACCTGCGCCAAGCACACTCTGTTAATCGCCAAACAGTCGCCAGATATCACATACTTGAAAGTACTCAAAGCAGTACATCCCGACCTAAGCGAATTAGAAAACAAAAAATTATATTTGATTTATGACCAAAAAAGGAAATTTTAGATATTTGAAAATGAGTTTTGATTCAATATATTTTTTTGTTTTGATTTCAATATATTAAGTAACTAATGTAATACGTTTTCAGTACCCATGAAATGTTTCAGAAACTTGCATAACTTTAATATAATAAAACCAACAACTACAAGAAACTGACAGATTTTTACAAGTAGATTTTTATTAAAAAAATATATTAGTGATTTAGTTTCACTAAAAGGAAGATTAATTAAATTATAGTTACACGATAATTAAACTACAATTACAAGATGTTTGAAAACAGATATAATATTTTTTTTTTTGGTATACTGGTGTTATTTTAATTTTATATAACTATTTGGTGTATTATTTTGTTTCTATATAGCTCGTTATTACAATTGAATAATGAATGGACATACTTTTTAACTATAAATCAAAGAAGTAACTTGGCACGATTCTGGTACTTTAATTTGAAATGAACTTTACAAATTAAAAGAGAAATCGTAGTATGTTATTTGCAGTTCTCAGTTTTCATAATATGTCATTTGGTTAATTTAATTTTGTTCGTATATTTAATCTGCTCATCTTCTGCATTTCAGTTAAACCAAATCCAAAAATCATTCCTAATATTAAACTGAAAATTAAATTGATCAATATGAGTGATTCTTTACAGTTTAATATAATATTATAGCATTGGTTCACTATAAACGGCTTATCCTTTTTCAGATTGTTGCCAACAAATATTAACGCCTTGTATTATTTTAAAAAGGAATTAAAGAACGAAGATTTCTCATGTATGAATGTGTGTTTCTCGCATTTTGAAAAAAACGACCGACGCTACCTAATTAAGTTAAGCCATTAAATTCTGAATAACATAGTCCTCCACCTTAATATTTGCACCTGGAAGCCCGAATTTTGAATTTACGATTTGTTTTATTATTTTATTTCATATCTTTTTAATTTAATCAATTTTTGATTTAAAGGTATGAAAGGGAGCAGTGATAATACTGTTCGAAATAAAACATTTTTATCTCAGCTCATGAGACTGTTGCTAATCGAAAAAATGTAAGATATTTATTTACCTTTTAATTTTAATTAACAAACTCGACTCTATGAAAGCAATGTGTTACCGCTGCCGAGAGTATATATATATATATATATATATATATATATTTATCTTCCACTCTTCAATAAAGTTTTAAACACTTTCGTTTTTAATCTGGAAGGTTACTGAATAATTATATATATCTATATTTTTTTATCTTCCACTCGCCAGTGTATTGCTCTTCAATAAAGTTTTAAACACTTTCGTTTTTAATCTGGAAGGTTACTGAATAATTATATATATCTATATTTTTTTTTATCTTCCACTCGCCAGTGTATTGCTCTTCAATAAAGTTTTAAACACTTTCGTTTTTAATCTGGAAGGTTACTGAATAATTATATATATCTATATTTTTTTTTTATCTTCCACTCGCCAGTGTATTGCTCTTCAATAAAGTTTTAAACACTTTCGTTTTTAATCTGGAAGGTTACTGAATAATTATATATATCTATATTTTTTTTTATCTTTCACTCGCCAGTGTATTGCTCTTCAATAAAGTTTTAAACACTTTCGTTTTTAATCTGGAAGGTTACTGAATAACTATATATATCTATATTTTTTTTTATCTTCCACTCGCCAGTGTATTGTTCTTCAATAAAGTTTTAAACACTTTCGTTTTTAATCTGGAAGGTTACTGAATAATTATATATATCTATATTTTTTTTATCTTCCACTCGCCAGTGTATTGCTCTTCAATAAAGTTTTAAACACTTTCGTTTTTAATTTGGAAGGTTACTGAATAATTATATATATCTATATTTTTTTTTATCTTCCACTCGCCAGTGTATTGCTCTTCAATAAAGTTTTAAACACTTTCGTTTTTAATCTGGAAGGTTACTGAATAATTATATATATCTATATTTTTTTTTATCTTCCACTCGCCAGTGTATTGCTCTTCAATAAAGTTTTAAACACTTTCGTTTTTAATCTGGAAGGTTACTGAATAATTATATATATCTATATTTTTTTTTATCTTCCACTCGCCAGTGTATTGCTCTTCAATAAAGTTTTAAACACTTTCGTTTTTAATCTGGAAGGTTACTGAATAATTATATATATCTATATTTTTTTTTATCTTCCACTCGCCAGTGTATTGCTCTTCAATAAAGTTTTAAACACTTTCGTTTTTAATCTGGAAGGTTACTGAATAATTATATATATCTATATTTTTTTTTATCTTCCACTCGCCAGTGTATTGCTCTTCAATAAAGTTTTAAACACTTTCGTTTTTAATCTGGAAGGTTACTGAATAATTAAATAAGTGATTTGAAACCAATAAGAGCAGTTCTTGAGAATATTTTTTCCTACTTTTTAATGTGATTGATTTAAATAAACATGTTTTAAAATCATGACATGTTCAATTAGAACTATTCAATATTTTTATGAAATTACATTAGCTGGATTTGTTAAAATCGTGATATACATTTTCTTTTTTAAGATAACTATTAGGCGGATGGTCGCATGAGAGGATAGTTTTGAAAGAAATGATATAACGAATATAAAAAGTATGTATGGCAAACTCAAACACTCTACCTGGAATTCTAAAAGATATACTGCTTTTTAAATATATTGTGATTTTGTCGTTAACTGAATATTACGTAAGTGATATGAATGTGATACTTACTTAATTAATAGATTAGGTTATTTAATTACTGCAAAGCCTCGAGGGCTGTCTGCCTAAGGGGAGGGATACCTTCGTGGAAGACTTGCTAAGGGAAACTGGCTCGTATACACGCTACACATGGGAAAAACCACGAAAACACCCATGCACACAGCCCGTTCGCGGGATTCGAACCTCGAACCGAACTACTAGTGTTCAGCGACTTTACCGCTCGGCCGCTGGTAGGTCTACTTACTTAACTAATAAATTAAACACATAAAAAGTTAATAATGAAAAGACACATACACATACACACACACACAAAAAAAGGTAGCCATCTTGTTGAGAAAACTGAATTTTAATGTAATGAACTGGGAAAAAACTGAAACGAATTTTAAAATGTACGCCAACACTTAACGCTGCATCGGGTGTTCTAAACATGTGCTGCTATTTAGCTTTTAAAAACTTTGTGATTGAAAAAAACTGATTTTGGTGTTGAACTGTATGTGGTGTAAATGCGAAGAAAACGATGCTTAATAATAAAGCTACGAGTAAAAAAGACAAAAAAAAAAAAAAAAAAAAAAAGAAGTTCGGTTAGCAGGAGTGCGATAGCAGCAGCGCGAGAGCGTAAAAAAACCCTCCTGGATGGCCGTTAAAATCTAAAACCTTTATTTATTTATTTATTTTAGTATCTAAATTTTGGGGGCTGGGCTCAAGAAAAGGTTTTGCATAGGGGCCCAAGAGTTCTGTGCTACTGATACTAAAGTTTGTACTTTTGAGAAGTAATATGAATGAAGGTGTTACTTAGATAATGTGTAAGTAATGAATTGAGCTTCAATTTTAATGGCCTTGATAATGGAAGATGCTAAGACAAGGTGAAAGTAGCACTTTCATTGGGACCGGAATGAATTAAATGTGATAACGATATGGAAATTTATTTCTTTAGTCGAATATGGGAAAGCACATTACTTTTTGATTAGTGCAGGGTTTCTTAAATTTGTTGCGCGTGGGGACTCCCTAATATTTGCGATTTTGCGGGACCCCATAAGCATTGCGCAAATCCGACACACGCATGAATGAAACTATCAGTTTCTTCACTTGTACTGTAATATACTATTGTAGTTTTAGGTCATTGACTTTAATTTTTAAATTAAAATGAAAGTTTCTATTATTAACAAAAAAAAAAAAAAAAAAATGCTTCGAAACGTTTTCGGTTTTTCTTTCTGTGTATTGTCTTATCTTTATGTATTTTCAGGTACATTATTTAAAAGTATTTGGTAATTGTAAAATTATTATAATAAGGGATTAGTGGAAGAAAGAAATATTTAATCACAGTTTTCTAAAGATAATTTATAAGATAATTTATAAGTAAGTCAAGAATTCCTTTAGAAACTATTATATTTAATGAGATCACTTTGAGTAAAAATGGAACAATTAACATGGAAAAGCACAGAACATAGAAATTAACGCGGAGGAATTAACAAGGAAAGCATCAATATTGAGAATTGATATTGATGAATATTATTCGAAATACAAACCTCTTGCGTGGAAGTTCGTGATTAGATAACGAACGAGACGATTCTCGCAGATACTTTTCTTTTCTAAACACACATGTTTCAGTTCTTTGAATCTCTTCATTATCAAAATAGCAGATAGGTTTAATTTTTGAAAGAAAAATTAGTCACATGAAGACTAATTTTCAAACGGGGGGAAAGGAATGAGTAAACGAACATTTGTTGGGGGCCACTGGTGGTTGCATACGTTTATTGACTTTTGTAGAGGTCCTGCACAATGCATTTAGAACAAGTTTTCGATTGAACACAAGATTAGATTATTTTTTTTTTTTTTTTTTTTTTTTTTTTTTTTAGACAAAGAGTTACTTTCAAAAGTGCTCCCTTTCGAAATGCCGTATTCTTTTCAACCACCACTTTTGTTAGTATTAAAAAAGAATACAATCTAATAATTTCCATAATGAATGAGTGAATGAATGGCGCAGAATATTTTGTATAGTACTTCTAAACGATTATAAAAGAATGAGATATTTGTATAAGGCGATTTCATACTTTATTCTCTTTTGTTGCTAGTTTTAAGGTTAGGTTATACAGATATAGAAAAGCACGCAACAGCTATCTGCCTAGTAAGGTAGGAGAGATGCCTTTGCGGAGGACGTTAATGGAAAGTGGCTCGTATTCACCTAACATAAGGGGAAAACCCTGAAAACCAACCCTGCAGCTAACCCATTAGCCTGGGATCGAACTCCCAGTATTCAGCGGTTTGATCTTTCGGCTACTCATGAGGCTGTTAGTTTTCAGATTTTTTTCTGAGTACAGTATTTGTTATTTATCGTTAAATTAATATATTTTAAGATGCGTATTATGAAAAAATGTGAAAACTTACATCTCATAGTTCTACACGTTTTTTGCTATCACATGAAAGATTTATTTTAAAATTCATTTTATTCAACAGTATAAAACCTGCATGAATCATTTTCAATTAAAACATAATGACATCAATAAACTTTTGAAAACGTAAAAAAATAGCTCACTATTTTCTTGTAGAATGAATTTTCGAGGAAATATATTTAAAGTTCCCCCCCCCCCATTGACGGGAACAGTCCCTGGCTACGTAACGGTTAGAATGCTGAACTATAATTTTTTTAAGGTAATTCAATGAACTTTATCATGAGGCAAGGATGCAATCAAATTAGGATGCCTTCATAACGGTGCCGCAGCAAAAGGTAACGTGCACAAAGTGAAGCTCAGTTTCTCCTTGAAATTGATTATCGGCATCCTTATGCAAGTACGATTTTCAATTTCAGTTACTGATTTATTAAATAAAGAAGGTATTATATAAATCTTAGGAATCTTTATGATCTCAATTATACTTCCAAAAAGTATCATATACGAAACAATATGTCATACCTTTTATTAATACGTTTTTCATCCATAAAAAACCAGTCCAATTTTGCTAATGTTACCAACCTCGCTTCAAGAGATCCTGGTTGTAGTTTTACGCGTTATAAAAGTATACATCTTTTCTTAGGGAGGGAACCACGAAAAACTCCCATACAGACAGCTCATTCGCCGGAATGTGAAATGGAGTTGATCTAGCTGTTTACAGCAATATTACCGTGGGCCGCTGATGGATCTTAACAATAAATAGTTTTAATACTGATAACAATTTGAAGCAAATGCATGATTTGCTCCTTATATTCTTATACTGCTCCTTATATTCTTTATGGTGCATAAGTTGATGTATATTGCATATCAATACATAATTGGTCAGCGAGTTCCTTATCATAGATATTATAGCACGTGGTTTAGCAACGTTTCCTATTTCAAAAAGGAGCGAGTTTTAATTTTCCCATTCGAGTAAAAATTGTAAGACCTACTTCCAAGTGCTAATAAAGAGCTGAAATGCAGAAATAGGAACTGAAATTTACAATATATTCACATGTTTTATAATTTATAGGCACATATTTTTATTCAGATAATTTGCTTCCATTTTCTTTTGTATTTTTCTTATAAAGTTTATTAAGGCTTTTAATTATATACGAAAATTCCATCTTCATTTCTTTAATTCATGTGATGTTAGACATAGTAACGTAGCTAGAAGGGGCTAATTCGCCACAGACATCATAATTTTGAGGCGCCAATTTCATATGAAATAATATTTGATGGAGGTTAGTCTTGTGAATCTTTCAAGCAAATAAAGAACAATATGATTCTGAATTACTTTATGAAATTAATTTAAGAAGAAAAATTAATTTTTCTGTAGATTAGTATCCAAAGGAATCACCGTGAGATTTCCACAGCTAAGCAGTCTTATACCATTTTTATTCATTCAAAACTTGAAAATTACGAATATCAATTAAATTGTGATCTCGGTGCATTAGACCTACGGGGGGGGGTAGCGAGATTAAAAAAATTTTTCTTTCCAAATACAAGCGATATCTGTCAGACGTAAATTTGTAATACGAGCTGGGTTTGTTTGCGTCCACTGCAGTGCATAACTCGAATATAAGCTGAGCTCGGTTGAGGACTATCAAAAGGTTAATAAGGAAGTATTCCCTCAGTTAAAGAGAAGTGTTTGAAAGTTTTATTTCCGTTATTATTACTAAAGAAAGCGAAACGGGAATATGAAAATGTGGGTCCTATTGACGTTTTACTATTTGTTCTAAAATACAGTTCTTCAGATAATGTAATTTTTTACTGTTGAGAATTTTTTCGCAATTGTGTTTCTAGTTGTGATAAGAGTTTTTAAAATAAAAATCATTTTAGAACTACAAATGATTAATTTTGTATTTAAGAAATAGTTCTGTCAGCATAGTACTCTATAATAGGTGGCTTTGCAAACAAATATTTGTCTGTTTTGAAATTTTAAAATGATGGAATTAAATTTTTTTTTTTTTTTTTCAGAATTAAAGGTAGATTTTTAATGTATTTTTCTCTTTGTCGTTTTTACATTCAGTTATTTGCTTATACCAAGAGGAGAGACAAATTCAAAGACTGCCTAGGCGGACACACTCAGAGTCCGGCCGGGCGCCAAATTTTCTAGCTATGCTGAATATCATTTAAATTGAAGAAATTTACAGAATAGATTATAGCCTTTCTAAGACAATCTTCAACATGTCTAAAAGATTTGGTTTTCTATGAAGACGGTTGTTTAAAAGCAATGCTTTATGTATATTTTTAGAAAGACTTGTCATTTTAAGAGGTGTTCGTCTTAAGTTATCACACAAAATATTTGGCTATAAAGCATATGAGTTACATTTTTATTTTACAGCTCCTACTACTTTTTAATGCGGTAAAAATTTTATAATGTCCGACGCAGAATAGGCAAATAAAAATTCCTAAATAAGACAAGGAAAAAAAAAAATAGTACCAATGCAACACAAGGACACACACACACACACAAAAAAGGGGGGGAAGAGAGAAAGATAGCTTTGATTATTAATAATTGTTATCCTAGAATTTATGATTTATCGAAAAGAGAATTAGCGTTTTTAAATATTGGAAAAGAAATTTACTAAATCTACAGAGGACAATGAACGAATAGAAAGTATTAATTCATTACAGCGCTTAATATTGCACAAGTGAAAGATAATCACTGAATGTATATCCTTTCAGCTTTGAAAAAAAAAAAAAAAAAAAAAAAGCCTATAGACCACCTATAAAGTCTTTTTCCATTCCAAAGTATTCCAAATGGTGTTCTTAGCTTAAGGGGTTGTGTTATTTCTAATACGTTGTTGCTATGGGTACCCGGGTCGTCATTAGCGCCAACTCTCTTTGGCAAAAAATTTCATTTTCACCTCGGCGAGACTCCTGCCAAACCTAGCAACCCGTTATTCTGACGTCAGAAAACAGGTGCAACGGTCAGCGCCATCTATTGCCAAAAGCCTACATTCATACTTCTCAAAATTCACTCTTATTAGACGTAATACTTTTTGTTTCAGGGAATATGGTTTTATTTCTTAAAATATGCTGTCAATGATATTGAAATACTTGGGATTCAACACTAGCATCTCAAAATTTTATATTCCCTCCGTCACAAACTAGTTTCGAGAGTTTTGTCCCAAATTAGTTGCTACATTTCAAGTAGGTGGAGTCATAAATAACTTAATTAGC
This sequence comes from Stegodyphus dumicola, assembly GCF_044657685.1. Taxonomy (NCBI): domain Eukaryota; kingdom Metazoa; phylum Arthropoda; class Arachnida; order Araneae; family Eresidae; genus Stegodyphus; species Stegodyphus dumicola. Next base: position 140,409,235 of record NC_140778.1, on the reverse strand, counting down.
CTGAAGATACTAAGCGCGCACTGATGGGAGAGTCTCAAAATGGGGCGTGGCTTATTAAGAGTGTGGGAAAGCTAGATTTTTTAAACTAATTTGGTACTGATTTAAGGAGGGAACGCTTGGTAATGTAGCACTAATTTGGGACAGAGGGAGTATATGATTCATTCATGGACCTCATAAGACATAGACTAACCCAAACGGGTTTTCTCCCTTGTCTGAGGCGTTGCCGGCTGTCACGTTCATCACATCCGGAGGAGTAGGGACGACTTCCAGAAATTTACATTGATTGCCTATTGCAGCGTGTATAATTGTCAAGAAAAAGCTGGTTTTAGCGCCTCATTTCACAAATTAGAATTTCTACATGTTTTTATTTTTGAAATTGAAATTAATTTTTAAAAATGTAGCATATTTATCGAGCATAATTAATATTCCAAATAATTATAAAGCTATTGCATGCTTTCAGGACTGGATAATTTTTTTAGCTTTTCCTATGCTGTAAGGAAATTTGTAACTACTTCTTTTAGAAAATAATATTTTAAATCTGAACTAATAGAAAATTTCAAACAAGCAATTTTCTCTTGCAATTTTTATGCTTTTTATTGGTGTAAATAAGTAAAAAATATTAAAATATTTAAAAACGAATTTTTGAAAGTTTTGTTTAAAATTCTAAATTGTGCTCCTTTTTTAAAGTTATAGATGAGTATTATAGCGCAATTTCTATAAGGGAATTTTATTTCAATTGTATTTCATAATATATCATAGTGATAAACACTTTTGACTCCTTAAAAATGTTTATACATTTAATTCTAATATTAAAATTGTATTTAACCATAATAATTAATTTTGCTTGTATTTTATAATGTTTATTTTTTTTTTAATTTATTTTTAGTTCTGCATAAGATTTTTTTTTTTTTTTTTTATTTATTGTTAATTTAATTTATTAGCTCGAAGCGGCATTTTGCGCTGTTTCACTATAAATGTCCGTGTCTCCTTGAAAATTGTTGTTACCAAATATTATCGCCCTGTATTATATTTAAAGAAATTAAATAATGAAGAATCTGCATGAATACATGTATGTTTCTAGCACTGTGACAAAAACGGCGGTATCTAGAGCCATCAAATTTTGAATAATGTAATCCTGCACCCGAACATGGGCATCTGGACGGCCGAATTTCGAATTTGTTTTATTATCTATTTCATATTTTGTAAAATTTTAACGAATTTTTGATTAACCAATTCAACGATTTTAAAGTGAGCAATGGCAACACTGTACGGAAAATAACATTTTTATCTCCAGTGCAGAAATTCTAAACATATGCTGTTTTCAAATGTTACGATGTTTCAAATGTGGTTTACGGGCGAAGAACATGATATTCAATAAATATAGGTAACACACGAAACGTTAAAAAAGGTTCCTTTTGGGTGTAATATAAAATCTGTGTGCTTCTAGATTTTATTTTATCTTTTTTTTTTCCCTTCATTACATTCAGAAAATTTTATGCTCCAAATTTTATAAATTACTAAAATAAATAATCCACTTTAATGTTAATAATTTAATGATGATATAATCAAATAAATAATCGTTTTTTAATGTTATTATAGTTTTGAAAATCACTGCCTGAAAATGTTCATTAAATTTTTTTAATAAAATATCAGATCTTGTTTAATTTTACCTTATTTATTTCAAAACATCTTATCTAATTTTACTTTATTTTTACGCAAAATTAAGTTCACAAATTTTGTGCTTAATTTTTTACCGTTTTATCAAAGTAAAGTCGTTTGTACAAGAATTACGGATGAAAAAAATGCGCGAAATGCAGTAAAAAGTGCTTTAATGAGATATATTAAATCCTATTTGAAAAAAACTGTGACTTTCATAATCTCATTACTATACAACATATCAGATTTCATAATTAAAAAGAGTTATAACTTAGTTATGTGATACAAACGCCATAGGCTTCAGTGTTAAAGCTAACCAGATCGTCCTTACTCTTTCTTGTGCACATGTTGGTGACGTGCACTATGTCAGTGAATATAGAAAAATTCCTGTTTTAAAAGTCAAGCAGTTTACGAAGAAAATAGAAAATGAGTACATCAAATTGCCAATTTACTCCATCGAACTTGTAAGAAATAAAACCAGAGAAGCGATTCATAATGTCAATAATATTTTTAACTTTAACGTTACCATAGAGAAATACGCACCCAAAACTAAGAAGACCTGTACAGTGCTTTAAGTGTCAGTCTTATGGACATTCTCAAACCAACTGTTTTGAAAAAGACATCTGCTGCAAGTACTCTCAAAACCATCATTCGGATATGTGCTCATTAAAACCTGAAGAAAAGCGTATTTGTTATTTTGCCGAGGTGACTCGTAAGTTCCTATCGTGAATGTCCGATATACAAAAGAGATTTCAAGCCCCCAAAACAATAGAAAAAATTTAGCCGTTACCCATCCAAGAAGATTTCCCAGCTTTAAAAACTAAAACCGAAGCAGAAATAAAATTATTTAAAAAAAAAAAAAAAAAAATCTGAAATGTTTCAGATTTTAAATTATGTCCAAAGGGGCGTTTTTTTAACGTTTTGAGTGTTACCTTTATTTATTAAATATCATGTTCTTTGCACTTAAACCATAAAATTCAGTTCAAGAGCAATATCGCAAAATAATGTTAAATTAAGCATATCTTTAGAATTTCGGATATACACAGTTTCGCGAGCTGGAGATAAAAGTATTTTTTTTTTTTATATATAACGTTGCCATTTCTCGCTTTTAAAGCATTGAGTTTGTAAATCAAAAATTCGTTAAAGTTTTACAAAATATAAAATCTATAATAAAACAAATTCCAAATTTGGGATTTCAGATGCCCATATTCGCAGTAGGATTTCGTCATTCAAAATTCAAAATTCGATGGCTCTATGTACCATTGTTTTATCACAATGCGAGAAATAGACAATCATTTATGCAGATTTTTCATTATTTAATTTCTTCAAATATAATGCAGGACTCTAACATTTTGTGGCAACAGTTTGAAAAGTGAACCGACGTTTATGAGTCCGACGCAAAATGCCAAAACGAAACTAATAGTCCTTCGGGATTCAAACTAATAGTCCTTCGGGTAATTGTAAGAGAAAATTACTTGGTTGAATTTTATTTTCTAAAAGAAGAAGTTACAAATTCTCTTACATCATAGGAAAAGCTAAAAATGTATACAAGCCTGAAAGCATGCAACAGCTTTATAATTATTTAGAACGTTAATTATGCTTGAAAAACATGCTAAGTATTTAAAAAGCAATCTCAGTGTCAAAAATAAAAATATTTAAAAATTCTTACTTGTGAAATGAGGCACTACCACCAGCTTTTTCCTGACAATTGTACGCGCTGCAATAGCCAACCATTGCTAATTTCTGGAAGTCGTCCCTGCTCCTCCGGATGTGATCAAGGTGACAGCCGGGAACGCGCCAGACAAGGGAGAAAACGCAATTGGTTTAGTCTATTTCTTATAAGGAAGTCTTGGTTAGTCTATGGGGCTATACCGCCCGTATTTCAGAAGGCTCGTGTTTATGTGATTAAGGCAAAGACTCGGCGGCTGTGTGCCTAAGGTGAGGGATGCCTCCTTGGAAAAATTTCTAGGGCAAACTGGCTCATATAGAGGAGACAGATCATTGAATTTATATTTTATTAGTCTGAAGATTTTAAGCGATTACTGATGGAAGAGTCCTTACAAAATGGCCCTGCATACTAGGTTTTCATTCTCAGTTTTTACTTTCCACAAATGTACTACTTATTTTGGTGTGGTACATTTGTGGAAAGTAAAAACACTTTAACTTTTGCGGCACTTTAACTTTTTCAACGGAAATTTAGAGGGTTTGCGTGCTCTTAAGCCGCTCCCCATTTTGTTGGGGCTATACACAGGTTTACTCCAACATTTGGATTTATTTTCTCTTTTAGGATACTTACTAAAAACAGATATGGATAGGTAAAGACTTCAGGATCATATACCTATTAAATAAGAGAAGACCTATGTCATTATTATATGCTGTCGGATATATTGAAATACTTGGTATTATTTTGAATATCTGTAGTGTTGCGTTTACTTTTCAGAATTTTAAATCTGCACTATTTAAGATTTTATTTTTTAATATTTCCTAAAAAAGTATTTTATATTAATTAAAAAAGAGAAAAAATCCTTATTACCTAACACCAAATATCTTTTAGAAATACTTTTTTCTCATGTATTAACAAATTTTAGATAAATATTTATTAATTACATATACAATAGTGGCTTCAAATTATTTTGTTGCACAGAACAACTGACGATACGATGAAATAGTTTATGTTCTGAATCTACCTGCTAACTTCGTACTATATAATCAAAAGCAGAACGTGCTCTAAAATACCCTTAATTTAGAATAGGGAACTCTAAATGAAAATATTTTTATTAAAAAGAAATGTACAATTTGTCGCAACTGCGGATTTATCGTTTTTAAATTTTGCATAATAACAAGACAATCGTTTGTCTCGGGTACCATTTTGTTCATTGTTAACATCGCAATGGCAGTTCAGAACTCCTTTGTAGAATAATTCTTGTATTCTTTTATTATTCGACACGCCGCAACTGTTTCGCAGCAGCGCTCAATTAATAATCACCAGTGGGTATTAGTGTTGCAGAGCTCATCGATATCGAAATTTTCACGCGTATTAGTCTGCAAAATTAGTCTACAAAAAAATTGGTGGGTCTTTTTCTTTTTAAAATTTCTTTTCATTAAGGTGTAAATTTTGAATAGACACCGGTCAGCTTCGGACAAAATCATACTTATGATTCTCTTCCTTAGCAACAAAGTTACCAGAGAATATTACTATTTTTTTTAACAAATTGAAAAACTTTTATGTCAAATCCATATAGACGTAATTAATAGAGGTAATATTTTTTGTTTTAGGAAAAATGCCTTTCCTTTTTAAATTATGCTGTCAATGATATTGAAATACTTAGTACTCAACACTAGCAATCTCAAAATTTTATATTCCCTCCGTCCCAAACTAGTTGCTACACTTAGGTGGAAAGTTTTGTCCTAAATTAGTTGCTACATTTCAAGTAGGTGGAGTCATAAATAACTTTCGATGCAGTTTAGTATATCAACATCAACGCTGCGTAGTAGGTTTTCATTTTCAATTTTTACTTTTCGCAATTGTAGCACTTATTTTGGGACAATTTTATCGACGCAAATTTAGAGGGTTATCACTCCCTTTAGCCACGCCCCATCTTGTAAGGACTATACCGCCCGTATTTCAGAAGGCTCGTGTTTATGTGATTAAGGCAAAGACTCGGCGGCTGTGTGCCTAAGGTGAGGGATGCCTCCTTGGAAAAATTTCTAGGGCAAACTGGCTCGTATAGAGGAGACAGATCATTTGAATTTATATTTAATTAGGCTGAACATTTTAAGCCCTTACTGATGGCAGAATCCTTATTAAATGGGGCGTGGCTTAAGGTTGTGCGAAAGCTGGATTTTTGAAACTAATTTGATACTGATTTAAGGAGGGTACTTGGTAAGTAAAGTTGTTGATTCTCCCTGAAATTTCTAGCAAATGTGCCAACAAAATCGTAAAATCTTCAGGATCAAATAATCAGTACTCAAATGTAGCAACTAATTTGGGACAGAGGGAGTATATGATTCATTGTGATTAATGGCATATATGTTATTATTATATGCTGTAGGTCATATTGAAATATTTGGTAATCATCACTAACAGGCTTAAAATGTTATATAAGATTCATTGTAATCAATGTCATGTGTGTCATTATTATATGCTGGCGGTGATATTGAAATACATGGTATTATTTTGAATATCTGTAGTGTTATGTTTACTTTTCAGGGCTCTAAATTTGTATTATTTAAAATTTTATTTTTTAATATTTCCCAAAAATTTATTTTATATTAATTAAAAAAGAGAAAATGTTCAGTACCTAAAACCAAATTTCCTTTAGAAATACTTTTTCTCGTATGTATTAAAAATTTACATTTATCATTTCTTAATTACATATTTAATAGTGGCTCCAAATTATTTTGCTGCACAGCACAACCGATATTAATACGATGAAAAATTTGTGCTGAAATAGTTTATGTTCTTAAGCTACCTGCTAACTTCATACTCTATGAATAATTTTAAAGTAAAACATGTGCTCTAAATTACCCTTAAATTAGAATAGGTAACTCTAATAAGTAGAATTAAAAATAGGGTATATCTAGATGCAAGCAGGAATTAAAATCAGAATCAAGTATCCGATGGTTATATATGGAAAAGAAAAAAAAAAAAAAAGATAACTTGAAATATCATGCTTTCCTTCTAAATAAAAATATTTTTAAGAAAAAGAAGTGTATAATTTCTGACTACTACAGATTATTCGTTGCTAAATTTTGCATATAACAAAACAAGTATTTGTCTCGGGTACCATTCTGATCATTGTTAACGTCGCAAAGCGTAGCGGAATAGTAGCGCAATCTAGCGGTCAGTAGCCACCGAAAACACGAATATTTTCACACTGGCATATAAATTGAGTATAAGTTGGCCTTGTTTAAGGAATCTGTCAATGATCACCTTAAATTGAAACTACGACCTGAGTCACTGCTACAAATCATGAAAATGGCAAAGTAATTTTTCAAAGACTCTTTCATAATGTAATCAATGGACTTATTTATAGCTCTGAATTTCTGCTACCTTTCAGTTCAGGTTTCAAACTAAAATACATAAAGGAGTTCTTTCTTTTTTAACTTATTAACTACCCCGCCCTTAGGCACTACACCAAAAATGGAGGGATGCCCAGTGAAGGTCGTTTTACGGAAAACTGGCTCGTATCCACGTTACACAAGGGGAGAACTATGAAAACGCCCATGCAGCCAGCCCGTTTACCGGGATTTAAATACTCGACCGAACTACCAGTGTTCAGTGGCTTTTACCAATCTGCCGCTGTTGAACCACATGAAGGATTTCAAGATGCAGTTCAAGCCTTGTTCTTACTTGATGAGGCTTATGACTACCGCAAGATAACATGGAGAATGATAATTTCAATTATTGAATTATCAGAATTGCATGCAGAAACAAATTGATGAACTTGAACACAACAAGAAAAAAAGTGGACACATGCTGACATTTGGGGAGGCAGATGGAAAACGTTTTTAGTTTGTCTCCGATCACCCAGAAGCATGGTTATTCTGTAAACATAATAAACTATTTCCCGTACTTTCTTATGATATGAAACTGATCATATAGATTGCCTGCAAACATGGAAAAAAACGCTAAAACCCAAAGTGAAAGAAAGTCTCAAATCGACTTATGGCTGAAATTCCTATTAGTAAGAAATTCTGAAAACTTAGTAAGATTGAATGTATAGACACTGCCATTATTAATGCAGAAAGTACCAATATCACTAGCTCAGGTATTACAAACTTAAATATTAGGTTAAACAGTCCAGTTAAAAATTAAATCGAGAAGCATAAAATATTCTCTGGGACTGTAAACAATTCTAAGATTAAACGTCTGAGAAAATTCCCTTCTGATGCATTCTGGATTATCTTGCTCACCCTTAAGGTCTTTAATACAATGAGTCATATAGTTAAATCATAACTCAGTAGGTTACTACATAGCAAAAGGTAAAAACGATAAGCCTATTAAAATTGGACTTCATAGCTTACTGATCAGGGGCGTAGCTAGAGGGGGGCAAGAGGGGGCATCTTTGCCCGGGCGCAGAATCCAAGGGGCGCCAAACTGATGTTACAGCATTTTAGAATTAAATGTTTTCCATTATTGGCAAGCAATAGGGGGCGCGAAATCTTCAGTTGTCCCTGGGTGCTGAAAACCCTAGCTACGACTCTGTTACTGATTAAATGATCTGCAGAAGAAATCAACACTGAAAATTTTAAAATCTTAAAAGCTGCTCTACTACAAAACATTATGTTTATATTTTTGTTATTCAGGAATAAGGTTTTAGGACAGGAAATGTTTTCCCGCAGCTTTCGACCGCCTACATTTAGCAGATAGCTTGCTTCCATTCCAATCCCAACAATTCACTTAGTACTGTTCTTATATCTTTGCTACGTGTGCTGTATTAAGTAACACTCGAAAATACTCTGATATTTAAAGAGGAAACGCATGCGGCTGTATATTTATATTAATTTTAACTGCGTTTGATATGTAAGGAGCATGTACTTATGCATTTCCTATGCAAATGTGAAGTAAAACAAAGGAAATATGACAGTGAATCTAATTCAGGCTTAATAATACAGATTATGGAGGAGGTGGATGCTTTTAAATTCATATCACTAGTATCTATTAATTTGTATTTGAAGTTGTCAGAATAATTTAACGAATAACTAACTTTGGTGAAGAAGCTGGTGTTAAGATTGCAGATCAATGTCTTTAAATCCTCAATTTTGAGGTTACTGCGAGGTTAACTTAATGTCATCTGAGCAACCTTTGATGTAACGTTAGGCAGGTTAGTTACCATATTAATATTTTTCAAACTCAGGGATAAAAATCCTTTTCTACAGCCTTCGGCCATCTATGCCTGTGTTGCTTCCATTACAATCCAAGGAGGTTAAAATAAAAGTAGGGAGAGTTCAATTCAGTAAGAGAATCTGTCGTCATAATTCTCCAATCACCATGATTCATCATATTAATTTTTATTTTAAAAATTTTTGTAGTATGTGAAATCGTGTTGCACAAACAGAACATTTAAAAGGATTTCTGGTATTACTTTTCATGGAATTTGGCAAACAAGTTTTAAAATACCACCATGTCATGTATTTTCTATTCCAAATGTAAAAATGAAAGGACTCGATAAAATTATATTAAACATATTTTTATGTTTCTCTTTATAATTAATATTGTTGTTGCTTTTGATGACGAGTAAGAAATTGATTATACTACTTTTATAAACTGAAACTAATTTCTCTTATTATTTAATATTGTTACAATTTCCTGTATGTGGTAAATTATAGATACTTTGATGGATACTAGATTATAGATACCTTACTATTTTGAAACAAAAATTTAACAACCAAGCAGAAATTCATTTAAAATTTAATATAGTTTTACTTAAAACTACATACTTGCAATATCGTTGAAATAACTACACTGTATTGGTGTAGAGCAGGGGTTCTCAAACTTTTCAAATTTTGTACCTCATAAATGTGAAACAAAAATATATTTGCTACCATAAAAGCATTTCGCCGTTAAAAATTAATGCATTCTAAATGTAGTGTATACAAGGAGGTTAGAATACATAGAGATGGCCTCTCTGCTATTGCAGTATGAAGAAAGTGAAGCCAGGGGAAGGAAATAAGCCACGCCCCGTGAGGGCAAGGAAACTGTTACCTTACTAAGCGATGTGAGGTAAAACGCCAGCTGGTTTCAAGTTCTGAGTGTGTTTTCTGTGCATGCGTAGATGCGAAAGGCCTAAATGGCACTGAATTGTTACAACGAAATAATGTCTACATTTCCTATTTCATGTCCATGTAAAAGAATGTTTTAGGACGTGTATAAAAAAGTAGAATAATCGAAATGTGTGTTCTAAGCATTACTGTGAACTCTGGGGATGAATATCGATCTGTTGACCAAGTCCTGAGAAATCAGGGCACGGAATTCAAATCATTTCACTTAAGACAGGATTGCCCTCTGATAGTAATCGTAAGAGGCTTTCCAATCAAAACAAACTCGGAAGACATCAAATCTGAGCTTACCCTCATGGGTTACAGTGTGATTAGTGTAATGCAGTTATGACGTTACAAATCCCGGCATCCAATGCCTCTGTTTCTTATACAACTGAATCCCACTATCAGTGTCTATGACATTTATGAAGAAACCCAGAGGTTTGGCATAGACACTGAAGTTGAGAAACACAAGGTACATAAAGGAAAGGTCTCGCAATGCTGGAGATGTCAAGGCTACTTCCATTCCAGTGCTGTATGCAGGCTTCCTGTCCGATGTTTGCGCTGTGCTTGACCTCATTTTGCCCGGGACTGCCCCAAGCCATTTGACGAGCCCAACACATGTGCCAACTGCTTCGAATGACATGCAGCCAATTGAAATTATTGTCCAAGAAATCCTTCAAATAAAAATAAGAAACAGAGGAAACCTTCTAACCCCATTTCAAAATCCCAAGGTGCCGGGAAACAAAATTTTGTACCCGCTCCCGTTCCTACTCCATTTAGCAGCACGGCAACCTTATTTTCTTCTATAGTAGCTAACGAGCATATTAATCCCGGAAGAATGTCCGTTAATGCTAGCAAAACTGCTGACACAACATCTGCTTCAGTTCCAGCACCTGTTCCTGCACCGGAGAAGCCACCCCGCCCAGATTCTAACCCAACCTGCGGTACCTGATGACAACTCCTGCACCGACACTCTCAGGAATGTTTTCCAAATCTCCCGGGAGTTCGGCATTGACCAGAAGCTGTTTCTAGCTGCATTCCGGAAGGCTCTACCCCAACTTCGTACTGCCTCTACAGGTCCTGAGAGAGCATTTTTTATATTTGAGAGCTATTGTGCACTCACCTCTTAAAGATCTACATTCAACGCCTCAAATAGAGAAGACCTGCTCATCGGATTCTGGAATGCAAACGGCGTTCTTCCACAAATTCATGAATTACGGGATTATATCAGTGAGCATGCTGTGGACCTCTTCTTTGTTCAGGAAACTCATCTGGTCAAGGAACGTAGCGCCAATATTCCCAATTAAATCTGCTACCGCAATGATAGAGCGGCTAGCAACAGTGACGCTATTCGCGCTAGTGGCGGCACTGCTATTTATGTAAAACGCACTGTCAAACACAGTAGAATTCCAACTCCGCACATGGAGGCTCTTGAAGCAACTTTAGTCCAAATTTATACTCAAAATTTACCAACTACAGGAATAGCATCCTACTATATGCCTCCAAGAAAGGAACCAAATTTTATTCCTTATCTTAAAAAACTTAGCGGAGTCCTAAATAATATGATTATTGCAGGAGATTTTAATGCCCGTCATGGAAGTTGGGATTGCGTCACTGCCAACAACTATGGCGATAAGCTTAAAAATTGGGCTCAGGGCACCCACATTCAAATTGTTGTGCCAGGAGTACCTATGCATTATCCGTTCCTTGGTGGCATAGGTGCTCCATCCATTATTGATTTGGCTTTGTTCAAAAACATACCTTTAGCTCATTCGGTACAAGTGATTCCGGAATTGTCAAGTGACCACTAACAGGTTCACCTCACCCTAAACTGTATCAAAATTAATCAAAATTTACCGGCGCAAGCCTCCACGAATTGGGACAATTTCCAGCATATTTTGACTTCTAAAAATTTACCCTCCCTCAAAATTAGCAATAATCATGAAGTTGATAACTCTATTGAGCAACTTATTAGCACAATTAAAAGTGCATTTGATGCGACCTCATTTCCTAAATTTAGACCAAACTATTCTAAATTCCCGGCTAATATTAAAGATAAAATCAAAATCAAAAATCGTCTTCGTAGAGATTGGCAAAGAACTCGAGTTGAAACTACCAGAACCCAACTACGAAGACTCCAGAAAGAGATTAAATCTGACATCAAAAGGTATTCTGATGATAAATTCAATAACTATCTTAAGTCCTTAAAGATCACTAACAATAGCCTCTGGGAAGCTAGCGCTCGGCTACGCAAACCAAACTCCGACATTCCCTCCCCTAATGGGCACGGTCAATGACCGAATGGCAATCACTGACACAGACAAGGCTGAACGCCTTGCAGACAGTCTACAGGAACAATTTTCACCTAATACTGGACCTCTGTTCGATACCTGCACTCCGCATGGGCCAGAAGTCCAAATACAGGTTGATAGTTTTCTCTCCTCAGCTCCTGACTCAGGAGAACCCATAAAAACAACAATGTCTGAAATAGCGTATGTTATACATTATTTAACCCCCAAAAAGGCACCAGGTCTGGATAACATCAACAATCGCATGATTAAAAACCTCCCTGTTAAATTCATATTTTACCTAGCATTTTTGTTCAACACTATGCTAAGACTAAAATACTATCCTACCAGCTGGAAGAATGCTTTTGTCATTCCTATTATAAAACCAGCTTCGGACCCAAAAGTTCCTCAAAATTACAGGCCGATCAGCCTCCTGTCTTCACTTAGTAAACTTTACGAAACTATATTGCTTAGACACCTGAAAGATTTCTGCCGAAACCGAAATATCATTATTCCACAGCAATTCGGTTTTCGTGCTAAGCACCCCACTCAGGCCCAGCTGCTGAGAGTAGTGGAAATCATTCATGCGGGTGCTCGCAATGGAATGCCTTTTGTGTCAAAGTCAAAAATTCTCTCTCTTCCCCCCCGTCCTATTCTGGCCGGTGTTTTGCAGGGAGGAATATTTAGCGCATATTTATTCAACCTGTATGTTAATGACATCCCACTATTACCTACTGTCAATCTCGCACTTTATGCAGACAACACTGCCATTATTTCACAACACTCAACTCTCCACCATACATTACGTCATCTCCAGCAATACCTGTCAGATTTAGAGTCCCGGCTCGTTGACTGGAAGATCAAAATTAATGTTGCAAAAAGTGCTGCCACAGTCTTCTTCTCCAGAAAAAGGAATGTTCACAGTCAACTCCAGCCACTCAAGCTCTACAATGAAGATGTGCCTTGGGTGGACTACTACAAATATCTCGGAGTTTATTTGGATGCGAAGCTCGTCTGGGGCGTTCATATTTCATATGCAATAGCCAAAGCCAAGACAACTAGATCCCAGCTTATGTAGTTAATATCCAGATCCAGCCACCTCTCCCTCCGGAATAACGTTCTAGATGCTTTTTTCAAGCATGTTTCCGCTAAATTTTTTCAACGTATTGAACAGATTAGCAACCCGGTTTTGCATGCCATTCCTGCTTATAATCTGGCAGAACCCAGCTCTGCCAAGCGACCTAGGGCTGTCATGGACAGATCCTATAACATCTTCCCTAGGAAGCCTAAAAGGGTTTGCCTGCTTGATCGGAGAAACTAATCTGAATAATATATAAGTACTTCACGGGCCTAACCCGGCTACTCTTAACTGATCTTACCCCCCCAGACCTAATCTGGCTTCGTTTCTCGCAAATACATCCCCGTGCTGCACTATAATTTTCATACCTGCCCTTGCCAAGACCTTTCTGCCAGACTTCATCAATTTTTCACTTTATTTTTACTTTAAATAATTTCTAATTTAATTATTTAAATTGCTAAATTATCTATCCCAAATTAATACTTTAAACGCATACATAATGCTGAATATTACAACATTGAGCTACACTGCAGATTCAATATAAATTAAACTCCCGAAACACGCATTACATCGCTTGCATTCATTCTCCCTACCGTTCTTCGCCGCGCAAAGCTTGCTCCAGTCCGCCAGTTAACTTTGATTCGAACTCTCCGCAACCGCGCTTTTTCGCCTCTTTCTCCTTCTTCGATCAGTGACCCCGTTTGTCTCCTCTCCGACCATCCCAAGGCTCTTAGCTAAACGCTTGAATTCAATACCTTACCTTTCTCGAGGACCGGGTCTCCTTCAACTGCGCCTCACTCCATCAGCTGTTTTGTTCCCTTGGCAACCATCCAAGGCCCAAGGCGATATTTTCCGGAGTACCTTTGCAACTTAATGCAATTACCTCCACAACTTGGTTAAGAAAACTGAAGTAATTAAGAAAAAGCAATGCCTAAAGGGGAATGAAGGAAACCGTTAAGGGTTGACGAAGAAGGAAGTGAATAAGGAGTCACGAAAAATTCTTTCTGCTTTCAACTTGTTGATACAAGATTGAAAGAGAGAGAGGTGATGATTAAAGGCAACCATCCACGCTCTTAGCGTCCCGGTTGCCTTCTCTTTTGTTACTGAGTGCAAGTTGACTCAGTACGGGAGGGTAAACGCCTTCAATTGTGATAAACTCTCGTACTCTCCTCCTGTGTCCTAACAATGAGGACCCTTAGGCCCCGTTCAGACGAGGGCGTAAAGGACATAAGTGGTTAAAGCCGAGCTCCGTTGCCAAGGCAACCAGTCCATGCTACGTCACAGAATCTGGTTTAGGGCTCGTGGCACAAGGTTCCAAGGTTTCAACTTTACGCCGAGTTTGGGATAAGCGTCGACCAATCAGAGCGAAGCTAAAATGAAGCGGCTTTCTTAAGACGATTTCGCAGTCACATCGAAGGCGACGTTTTTTTTTTTTTTTAATATGGAACACATCGTATCTGAATGAGTTGTAATCGTATCCGAACAAAATAATGAGTTGTAATCGTATCCGAATAAAATAATGAGTTGTAATCATATCCGAACGAAATAAAGAGTTGATCTCGCAAGAAATCTACGATGATGACATGCATTTTTTAATGAGTTTTTCAATTTATATTGAAAAATATGGATGAAACTCGTAAAGCGAAAGTTAAGCTCAGGATTATGCACGCTGTGTATGATCCTGTAGATGATTGATCCCTTCCAATATTTTTCATTTTATTATGAAAATTCTTTAAAAAAAGCATGCTTGCAAAAATTTTATTTTTGCTGTGTAAATTATTATTATTACTTTCTTTCTGTCTATAATTTTTTTAAAATTATTACTGTAAATTTTTTCCTGTTTAATTATTTTTGTATTTAAGAATAAATTTATTAAAAAAGCTGGAAATATTGTATTGGTATTTGCTTCAAATGCTGATTTTCTTTCCAAACAAACTTCATGAATTAATTTTACTAAAACATCAAATCAATATCAAGAATCTGCTGTTTTTTTAACAGTAAAAATATTACTTAAAAAAAATTATTTTCACTTATTTAAGAATAGTCACAATAGTCAATTATATAGTGTAAGCTTTGTATAAGTAATAAAAGATTAATCTTTTGAGAAAAATGCTCTTATGAATTCCAAGAAAGGAAAGATGTAGTGAAATATCCTTAAAACAGCAGTCAACAGTCTAGACAGTTTTGTCTCCTGTTAAAATACAGTTTTGTCTGTTCTGTTTTTTAATTACGTTCTCCATGAAAGGAATTTATTTACTTTTAATGAAACTAAATAGCACACATAATTCATAACATGGACTATAATTTAATGAATAGTATTTGTTATTATTAACCACTCTTTATTACTATCATTTGAACGGAGTTTTGATTATTAAATTCATGCTATTTCCCTGGTAGAAATTCCTGGATAAAGTATGAATGTTTATAATTTTGATGTATTTGAAGACCTTGGGTACCTAAAATTTGTCAATGTGAAATTACTTTTGAGATTTGGTCGTAAATAGAAATGACAGCATATCTTGAAATTAAATTCAGAGGTGCGGCTTATACATGCAAATTATTAAAAATAGATGTATACAAACAGCTGGCAAGACAGCAAAATGTATTTAATGATTGAGCATAAAATACATTGTTGGGTGAACGTTTCCTAGTATTGCACTAGTTGTGTTTGCTGGTCATTGTGACCAGTTGTGGGATACTAGTACTAGTGATAATTGATACTGGTAGTGTAGCAAACTACTATAGTGATCGACAGGGACAGTGAATAAGGAGTGCTAAGCATTTGATTGAAAATAATAATAATAATAATAATAACAATAATAATAATAATGTATGGTAAGTACTGTTTTTAGCTTAACTGCTTTCACACCTGCAAAATAGAAAAATATTATATACAGGCTATCTGTTAGTTATCCTCAAGATTTTTTTTTAAATTAGGCATATTTAGAATATCGTATTTCTCCTAAGAGAAATTATATATAAAAATTGAAGAAGGTTTTATGTAGTATATAAATATGCATGTGCATGTTTATAGTATAGAGAGTACTACAGTACAATGCAGAAATATTCCATACTGCTTTGTACAGAAAGATATGTGCCAACCAAGTATTGGTCTTTCAAAAAAATATCTCTAGACCATTTTGTTATTTTTCTTTTTTTACCTTCATCCTCTTGGCTAATGAGAAGGGCAGATAAAAGATCATTCTGTTGAGACAGTAAAACTTTGTGGCGAGCTGAAAAAGCCATGACACAACTAAAAAAACAAGCAGAACGAACGCGGGAAATCAATCGAGCGGGAGAACAGCACGGGAAAGTTGTAGACATTCCACGCAAGCGCAAATTTAGCTTCCTCTCATTGGCCATGGCTTACACCTCGTTTTCGCAGGTGTGAACGGGTCTCCCGTATTTTATGCCCTTATGACTATGCCTCTATGTGCTTTACGCCCACGTCTGAACGTACCTTTAGCGATTCCTGACTTCAGCTTATCTGCTCTTTCATCTACTTTAGCGACTGCTTCTCTCTTATTCAATTCATTTTTCTGAACGATGATGTGAAGGTAATTGCAATTAATTGCAAAGGTACTCCATAATCCAAATGCCTTGGTCCTTGGTCGAAATTCAGTAAACACATAAAACATGCTGCACGTAACTCAGTTCATGTCCCACAGAAGGAGGGGCTTAAATCTAAATTCTGTGTAACTAGAAATGGATACCACAGAATTCTTTTGCAGAATACGAAGTGTGCAGATTTATTTACTTGCAAATATTCTCAATAAAATTGAGTTTGCAAAAACTCATGAATGATGAGCAAATGAAGACAATTAAAATCATAATTTTATTTAAAATTAATATTACCAAAAAAGAGGCGAAGTCAATGAAAAATTATACAAAGGTGTGTCTGATATTAAGATTTTTAATACTGTGGTCATAAATGTAAGCAATGCAAGATTTCAGCATGTGGCTGCATAAAGAACTAGTGGAACTTGGCTAGTGAATATGGAGTCTCAATACATAAAAGAAATGAATCAATTGGAAGAATAAAAAAGTCTTCCTCTAGTTGATTTAATGTAGGATGAAAGTGAAGTAAATATTGAATCTGATAGTTCCAAATATTTTCAGAGATATGATGCAACAATTAGTTTCGAGTTATGTACCGTATAAAACTAAGACAATGAAATGAATATATCCGTAAAAAATAATGAACCTATATTTCATCAGCTTCGTAGGTTGCCCATTTTTAGAAAAAAGAATTGTCGAAACTGGAATAGCTGAATAGTTAGACCAAAGAATGGTACCCAAAATATAATAGAAGCTAGTTCTTCAGAATATTGTAGCCCAGTTGTAATTGTTCAGAAAGCTGGAAAACTTCATGTGCGCATAGATTATAGGAGATAATAGTAAAAGACAGATTTCCATTTCCATTAATTGAAGATATTCTAGATCGGTTTACAGTGTTCACAAGTGTTTAGTACGATTTATCTTAAAAATAGGTTTTTCCATGTTGGCGTAAACACCAATAATAAAAATTATACATCATTTTTACGACAGGAAGGGCAATATCAATTTCTCAAGGTTCCTTTTCAACTATGCAATTGCCCCCTTATATTTTAGAGGTATATTCAACACCATTTTTTGACCTTTTATTAATGATGGTATTGTGTTGCTTTATACGGATGTCGTAATAATTTCGTCGACCTTCCCTGGAGAAGGTGAATTCGTACTCGAGATTAATTTCAAGAATTTTTTTGAGAAATGAATCGCATTGTTGGGTCAGTTTGTTGAAAAAGTAAAACTTTTCCATCTATTTTAAAAACGAAAGTGATCCTTAATTTCCCAGAACCGACTATTTGAAACAAAATTTTAGTTTTCCTGGACGTACCTGATAATTCAGGAATTTTATTCCAAAATATTCCATTACTGCTGAAGCCTTGAGTGATCTCTTGTAAACGTATCGTAAGTTCAACTTTGACGAAGGGGAGGGAAATTCTTTCAATCAGTTGAAATCATTATTGATTGGATTGGATTATTCAATTAGGCAAAGCACATGAGAGCTATCTGCCTAAAGGAAGGGATGCTTTTGTGGAGGACTTTCTAAGCGAAACTGGCTCGTATACATGTTGCACATGGGGAAAAGCATGAAAATGTTCATGCAGCCAGCCCGTTCGGGGGATTCGAACCTCGTACCGAACTACCAGTGTTCAGCGTCGTTGCCGCTCAGCCACTCATTATTAGCTGAAAAGCCTGTTTTAGGAATCTATAATCCCAATTATGAGATTGAGTTGCATACTGACATTAGCTTAGAGGAATATGGAGCAATTTTAATGCAGAAGTCTCCAAGCGACAATAGTTTCCACCCTATTTATTTCATGAGTAAGAAGACCACAGAGCCTGAAAAGAAATGAACTTGATGCTCTTGCAGTCACAGAAGTATTAAAGTAATACTTAAAATCATTATGAAGAATTCAAATTAATGAAAAATATTAATCAATTTTATAGCAACTCTTATAAGAACAGTATATTATGTGTCAGTAAATGTATCCGTCATCGTTTCTCTATTTGCAGGTCTTTTTCTGCTTTTTCCGCTGTCGAACCAATGTGGCTTCGAAGATAAAAAATTAATAAAACAGCATTTTTTTTTTTTTTTTTTTTTTTTTAATTCTGTTTCTCGGTCCTCATTTTTCAAGTGCATCTTCCAAACATATGCTTTGAGCATAGCTACAAAGTCTACTTTATAGGCTTCAGGTTTTTGTTTGTAGAAAATTCACGTATAATTTTAAAAAAGTAGCAGAACACTTATAAATTTTAAACATAAACGTTTAAAAATTCATTTTTAGGCATTTTAGTATTTTTTACTTATTTACACCAATAAAAAAGCATAAAAATTTTAAGAGAAAAGTATTTGTTTGAATTTTTCCGTTTGTTCAAATTTAAAATATTATCTTTTAAAGAAGTAGTTTTCTAAAATTTGTTTACAGCTAAAAAAGTATATAGGCCTGAAAGCATGTAACAGCTTTATAATTATTTGGAACGTTAATTTTGCGTGATAAACATGCTAAGTTTTTAAAAATCACTCCCAGTTTCAAAAATAAAAACGTCTAAAAATTCTTACTTAGGAAATAAGGCACTACCACAAGCATTTCCTTGACAATTATATGTGCTGCAATAGCCAACCATTGTTAAGTTTCTGCAAGTCTTTCCTCTCCGGATGTGGGCAAGGTGACAACCGGAATGCGTCAGATGAGTGAGAAAAGCAATGTGAGTTAGTCTATTCTTATAAGGTAGCCGCTGGAGTTCAGGCCTTATTATTCGAGACGGTGCTGATTAAGGCCGCTGAATACTGGTAGTTCGACTTATATTGCATTTTAGCGAATAAGCTGGATGTATTGTTAGTTTTCCCTTGTGTGTCGTCAATACAAAGAATATCTAAGGAGAAGAAGTAAGGTTTCCCCAAGGCAAATGTGGCTCCATCAGACCGAAGAGACACATTATGTATATCCCTGAAGCTTATTTTAAAGGGGCAATCCATCCACCATCCATACCTCACTGCGCATGTGCAAAATAACATCCAGCATGCCGTCGGCCATATTAGCAATCTTTTACCGCGTTGTTCGAAAAGGTTCTTTGTTGTTGTAGTCAGAGGTACGTGGTTCTAGTTATGTAAAATTCTTTAGAAGACTTTTTAAATGTAATGCTGTAAGTGTAATGGTTTTGGCTATTGGGTGCAAACTTTGCTCTTGGTTTTCATAATGGTCATTCCAAATAATTGTCTAAACGTTTTCATGGTAAGTTTCTTTTTAAGTTGTTGTCGGATAATTATAATGTACAGGGTTATCCAAATTAAACTTCCCCAACTCAGAGGCCTGTGCAGAGTGTTGTATGGGTCATAATGTGATGAAATTTTAAAAACAGACTCTTCAGATCACGCGCTCCTCGAGATTTATTACACACAAAAAAATAGTACAAGAAGTTGCCGATAGGTGGCGCTGTAACACTAGTAATGTGCATATTGCAGCAACGGGATTTGCAGAAATAAAGCTTCTGCGCAACGTATCCAAAAGACGAGTCCTACAAAAGGGGAAGACAGGCCTTGCACAGGCAGTTGTTTCCAGCTCGCTGATGCACAATGGCGACTTTGAAAGACAAAGCTCTGTTAGTGAAACGTTTCTACCAGAATGACGAGAACTCCTGTGCTGCGATAAGAGCATTCCGTCGGCTGAAGATCTTACGCCGAGGACCAATGACACCACGTGCTCTACGAGACATGATGAAGAAGTTCGAAAGAATGAGACAGCTGGGAATTTTACCAGGTAGAGGACAACAGGTTGTGGAATCTGCACGCGTAGAAGACGTTGCTTTGGCGGTCGTGGACCCCACTGGCCAATCGCCACATGGTGTTGTCAGTGTGCCAACTGTTTCTCGTGCTGTTGATATGCCCTATACGACCGTCTGGCGTGTGATGCGTCGAATCCTCGGTTATTTTCCGTACAAAATCCATAGTCGTCATCAGCTGTCTGATGGAGATCCTGTAGTTCGGGAAACATTTGCGTTGCAGTTCCTTGCCAGAATGGAAGTCGATGCTGCTTGGCCGTGGAACATCCTTTGGACGGATGAGGCCCATTTTCACCTGAATGGTCAAGTGAATACACACAAGTGCCGCATTTGGGCAAGTGAAAACCCGCGCGCTATCCATCAAGTGCCCTTGAACCCTCCAAAGGTTACTGTATGGTGCGGTTTCACTGCAGAAGAAGTGACTCCAACAGGGTTCAAAACCTGCTCTGTCACAGGAAAACGGTATCAGGACATGTTGACAACGTTTGTGATCCTTGAACTGCAACAACATGGCCGCCTCCAGGACACGATATTTATGCAGGGTGGTGCACCTCCCCATATTCTTCGTGGCGTTCAACAGGTGTTACGGGCAACTTTTACCGATGCATGTGTGATCAGCCGCTGTTTCCCTACAGCTTGGCCTCCCCGCTCGCCTGATCTCACGCCATGCGACTTTTGGTTATGGTAATTCTTAAGGGATCGGGTCTACCAAGAACACCCAGCAACCTTGCACATCTGAAAGACGCAATTATTCGATATGTTCGTGGAATTAATGTGGACTTACTGCGTTCTGATGTGGAACACACTGCTTTGCGAATGGAAAGAGTTGTGGAGAACCACGGCACACATATAGAACATCTGTAGAATGTCTTGTTGATCTGCAGCGCCACCTGTCGGCAACTCCTTGTACTATTTTTTTGGTTTGTTTTGTTTTGTTTAATAAATCTCGAGCGCATGATCTGAAGTGTCTGTTTTTAAAAAATTTCATCACATTGTGACCCATACAACACTCTGCACAGGCCTCTGAGTTGGGGAAGTTTAATTTGAATAACCCTGTAGTTTGTATACTTTGTCTTTATATTTCTGGATCATATTGCAGACACCGGCTCTCATATCCCAATACGATACGCTTTAAGGAACTTGTTGTCCTGCCTTGGAGTAGAAGCAAATCTCCACAGCAAGCTTTTCTGTCTTCTTTTCGCTGTTCTGTCAAAATCCGAGGCAGAAACTGAGCATAAACTTCTTCATTCTCAGATTTTCAATTAAAATTTGCCTACAGCTTTCTTTTCTTATCCCAAGCAATTTGAGTTCAGTCTGAAAGTTGCTGAGTAGTTACACGTCTATCAGCTTTTACCAAAGAACGAATTTTCTCCACCTTTTCTCATTCTTTGAAGTTGAAAGGTGCCCTGTTTTTTGGCTAATCCTGAACAATTCACACCTACATTTTTAAAGCAGTTGCGTTCTTGAAATGAAGCATCACCATATACTGTTCAAATCATCTCTAATGTTTTGACGGGAGATTTACCTAATTTGGAACAAAATTTACTATAACATGTCATTTCGAAGCACGCTTTTTTCCCACTCTACATCTTCTCAGTAAATGAAAATACCTCTGGTGTTTTGATACACAACAAAACAACCAGTTTTAACCAGAGATATCATTCTTTTTAAAAAACATTTGTTCTTTCGCTTTTTTATTTTATCATTTGTCTTTTAATTTATCTGGTTACTTTATGGGCGCATCTTGTATTAGGTGGATAAATTTACTGATATATTAATGTGAATAACATTAAATATTAGAAGCATTGTGGGAATCTTCATAAAAAATTCTACAAATGGTATATAACACATTGAAACAATCCAAATAAAATAAAATTTAATAAAAAAAATATGCTGAAAATGATTGAGAAAAGGGAAAAATTGAATTAACACAATTCAGTGTTTCATTAATTCAATAAATTTCATTTATTGATGGGAAACATTTTCAATAATACAGGTTTTCAAAAGTTATCACCAAAATATATCACTTGTCAATATTAACGCTCTGAGTGGCATAACCGGCGTCATCCAGTCCTAAGATATTTTGTGACTTGGTATAAATCAGCTTATAATTTAACATATTTTGCTTTCTTACTTTCTTTAATAATGTAAATGTCATCTTGATGAATGTAAATTTATGAAAATAGAGACTAAAACCAGTTATTACACATTTCAGAAGGTTAAAGGATGCAGGTAAAAATAAAATTTAGCAGTTATGTACTGAAATATTATTAAAACCAATTTATACAAATGTGTTATTTATACCATATATTCCAGCTGAAGAATTTAAAATCAAATTTATGGAAATTTAAAAAGAACAAAAAAATGATCTCCCATCATCATTTAATATGACGTCACCTCAGACACAATACAAACTTCATAACTTTATTTCATAGAATTTAAAAAGCTATAGATCAAGACTTTTGAAATTTCATGCCACTCTTCTGAAAAATGCACTTTCAGACCTTGGAGTGTCCAAAGATTCACCTAGTGCATTGCAGATCAGTAGCCTACTGTATTCCACATATAATTAATTGTCAAGTTTGGTGAGTAGCCGACTAATGCATTTGAGTGATATCTTTGGTCTTGTAGCATTTTGACACTGGAGATGCTCAATGCTGAAGGAAATTGTCATCCGTTAGCAAAAACTCTGGGCAAGCAGGATTGCTAAACAACCTTACTTTGGGTTTCAAGACCTTGTCCACATATATGTGACTGGTTGCTGAATCTAACAAATACGACCATAGCTGTCAACCTTGAAATACACCATAGCTGTCAACCTTGAAATATGAAATACAAAAGGTCAACATAAATAATTACACCATTTGAGCAAAAAAATAAAAACACTAATCAGGAGTATACTTTTTAAAAGAACCTTAATTTTAATGATTAGCATAGTATAGTAGCTACCTGTTACCTTCTCGTAAAATTAATACAATGAAACCTCTCATAGTGACCATTTCTAGGAGTGACCAGTATTTTCAAGAACATAAATAGATTTTGATACGAATGATTATACTCTTCTCTATGGAAACCACATCCTAAGTTGATGAGAGCACTGAAAACCTTTATTCCCGACTTAAAAAAAACTTAATTTCAGTAACAGACTACAATATTTTCAAATACTATACATATTACCAAGTGCACCCACACCTCTCAGAAAAACTACTTTTGCATGAATTTTTTTTTTAAACATTTTTCTGAAATATAAATTTTAATTTCATTTCAGCACAATGTAATTTAATACTTCATTACATTCACGGACTGTTTAAATCTATTTTCCATCTGTGCAGACTGATGATAGATAACCTACCATCGTTAATAGAACATTACGACTGTCAGACTGAATGTGACGATATAAAATTTGAGATTCCGAAGAACGACTGTGGATTCCAGCAATATGCTACTTATCTACGTGATTGCGTTTTCATGTTTTCATAGTTTATTTCCGTCTTATTACTGCATATGTATAGATTTGCATATAGTCTGGTATTTTATTCTCATTCATAATCATTGAATCTTGTATATTATTTGCATACTCAGGATAAAAATCTCTCTTTGCTAAGCCACAGCTGTAGCTAGGGTTTTAGTGCCCCAGGACAACTGAAGATTTTGCATCCCATCCTGTTTACCAAGAATGGAGAACCTTTAATTAAAAATTTTTTTACATTGATTTGACACCCCTCGCATGCTACGGTCCTTGGCAGATGTCCTAGCTGCGCCACATACTGCACACCCTGGCAGTTTAAGAACTACGCCATTCTTTCTCCTCAGTTTAGTTACATATCTCCAATTTATTTTTAGCATTTTAATATTTTATTGGTATATTAATGTTTTGTGAAACGAAAATTACAAAATGAAGTAATTTTAACGTTTGCATTAAGAACTGTGTTGTCTGTAAAAGAATATTGCTGTCAATTATCTGAAAAATGCACAGCAACTTTAAATGAAGTCTACGTTTTAAAAATCTGTTTGGTAGTTCAACATAATATTAGAAACATTACTTTGTCATAAATAACTTATTAAAATCCTTTTATTTTGGTTTTCAGTGTGGACATTCAATTCTATACCAAGCAATGCAAATAACAGGGGAAGAAAATCATTGAAGCATTCAGCTTGGCTTGATTTATTTGATTATGGCAAAGCACTCCAGAGTTATCTGCCTAAGGGTGCCTTTGTGAAGAACTTTCTTAGGGAAACTGACTACTGACTTGTGCACACATTACACATGAGGAAAATCATGGAAACACCTACGCAGCTGGGCCATTCAGTGGAATTCAAACCCCATGAAGCACCCAGCAATAAAAAAACAGTATCTATTATATTTTCAGCCATCAGGTTTTTCAAAAAACATTGATATAATGAATGAATATATAGCTTCAATTATTCATTCATTCATTGTGGCAAACAGTTACTGCATAGTAATTAATTCAGCTGTTACCAAGAACGTATATTACTTATTAACAACTAGCATCAACAATGACAGTTCAAAGTTGTACTAGTACAAAACTGCTGTGAACCAAAAATTAATGCAACTTTCTTAACCTTTAATATATGATAAAAGGAAGGAATAGGGTTAAACAACCAAATCATTGCCTCATGTTTTTCAGTATATGATAAGCTATCTTTCTATCAGATAGTTTTATTATTACTTTCCATTTTTACAACTCCTGGTTTTTAAATGCCTGGAAGAAGAGCGATAGATCAACAATGACAGTCCTAATGTAAACTACTTAATAAAATGGCAAAATAAGGTGCATTTGGTATTTGTTTAGCCAATGCAGGAGTAAACTTTTGACACATACAGAACATTCTCTGCTTAACTGATAACAGCAGATCAGTTTTGTACTAATTTTAAGATATGTATTGCAATCCTGTAAGAAGATTACTGCTCTATGATGCCTGAACAGGTGTTATTATGCCTGATAGGACATCATTGAGTATGGACAGGCATCATAATATTTCAGTAAATCTGACAGTAAAAAAAAGCACAGAACTGTGTTATGAGACTGATCTCTCAAGCTCCCTCGTACATTTATAATAATCCATTCATGAAGAAATTGGCTTTGTCTAAATAAGATAATTTTATTACCACCGTGCATGAAAATTCCTGCCATATGAAACAAAACAGCAGTCGACTGTAAGGGTTTTCCAAGACAAGCCAAATCCAACGACAGTTCTTCGCAAAAGAAGCACATGAAAACAAATGATTGCCTGTTTCTTTGGCATTACCGGTCATGTGGCGACAGTGGTGTTACAGCAATGCAGGACAGTCAACTCCGAACAGTATGCGACCATTTGTTTGCCAGAAGTCATCAGACAAATTTGAAAAAAGCAAAAGAAGAGGCGAATCATTCTTCATCATTGCAATGAGAGCTCTCATACATGGGCCCAAACAAAGAAATTTTTGACAGGCCAAAACATCGAATTGATGGGTCATCGGCCATACAGCCCTGGCACCCAATGACTTTTTTATTTTAGCACATCAGAAATAAATTACATGATCAGAGATTTGCAACACCTGAAGAAGTGGTTGGTACATTCAAAATGTATGTTTTGGAGTTACCTCATTTTAAAAGCATACCATGAGGTTGATGCATCTTTAGACATTAGTATGATAAGCATCAACGAACATTTGGCTGTAAAAAAGATTTTTTCCCGTTGCATCCTGCATAATCAGACAAATGCTCAAAAGAACACTCGTGTTGATTTGGTGCAAGGAAATGTTAGAAAATACGTTCAAGGTGCATCAAAGGCTATCTATACAGGTGACACATCTATGCATATGAGCCTGAAATAAAACAGCAGTCGACTGTAAGGGCCTTCCAAGACGAGCCAAATCCAACAAAAGTTGTTCTGACACTCGAGGCAATGTATCTGTAGACAGCACAAACTTCACAGCAACATTTTTGACAAGCTCAAACTTTACCATATCACCAAATTTAATACACTATGGTCTCATAATCCACATCAGTTTTAAAGGCCAATTTACTATTACTCAAAATGGTAACTCTCTTCTGTTTCGACATGAACAGATTTGTAATAATTGACACCCAAAAGAATCTTTTCCTTGAAATTATGTTTTAGATTGCTTTATCAAGCAAGCAAGAAATGTTCCAATAAATGCTATGATTTTTCACTTTCAAAAATATGTTTATATTTGCATATGCGTCAATGATTTAATAACACATGTTTTGCACAAATTTATGGTTTGTTAACTAAAAAAAAAAATAATGATATGCCACATAATGTTTGCTAATGAAATATCATGTCAAAAATTTCTAAATAAATAATGACCACAACTAAAGTTTGTTCTTCTCGCATCACCCGTTTCATTGATATTCTTAACGACTAAATACTCTTGTTGAGAATTTTAGTTCTGTTCTTCTCCAGGCATCTCAAATTTTCATACCTGTTAGGAATCATAGTAAGCACAATGTTCCTTGGTGGTCTGCCAAAATTTTTTGTATGAGAAAGAGGCTTAATGCCTCTAGGCGTAGATTTCAGCGTTGTAAAAATCCACCTCTTAGAGAACTTTATAAAAGTAAATATCTTGAATATAGAAAGGTTTACAATCTAAAGCTTGCCGATGCTAAATCTCAGTCTTGGAAAACATTTCTTTCGACCACTGATGTTCACAATGTATGGAAAAAGATTTACATGTATGGAGTTAAAAGAGATTTCATGAAAAAAATTGAAATAATTGGTATTTGTCTTTCCACTGGAGAGACAACCAACTCTTTAGAAGAGACAATTACTGCTGTGCTTCAGAAATCTTTCCCCTCGGATCTAGAGGAAACTGATGATGATTTGCATAAGGAATACCATCAATCTGCGCGTACTGCTTATTCTTCTTTTGTAGATTCTATGTTTACTTGTGATGAAGTTAATACAGTTATTTCTATGCTGGAACCAAACAAATCACCTGGTCCTGACTCTTATTTCGAATGAGATTATTAAACAGTTTCATTTAATGTTTCCTCGATTTCTCCATAAACTTTTTAACATTTGCCTAAATGTTGGCATTTTCCCACGTGTTTGGAAACATGCTCAAGTAATTCTTATTCCTAAAGGAAATGAGTCTAGGATTCCTCACCTAGATAACCTTAGATGTATAAGCTTACTTCCTGTTTTGGGTAAGTGCTTGGAAAAACGTTTTATTAACAGAATTTGCTGGTATCTCCGTCATGGAGACCTTCTTTCTGGTAATCAGTATGGTTTTACACCTCAAAAAAGTTCTGAAGATGCTCTTAACGCTTGAATGAAATTGTTCAGAGAGGAAAAAAGAAAAACTTGCACACTATTTTGGTCTTTTTGGTTATTAAGGATGCCTTCGACTATGCGTGGTGGCCTTGTATTCTCAATCTGCTAAAAAAAGTAGAACTTCCAATGAATATTTTTTCACTTGCTGCTGATTTTTTAAATGATCGGGCGGCCAAATTGCAATTGGGCTCGGCTTCTGCAATCCGTCACCTTGAAAGGGGTTGCCCTCAAGGTTCTGTTTCAGGACCTACGTTTTGGAATATTATTATTAATGATCTCCTATTAAAACTGGAAAATCTTGCTTGTTGTGATACTATAGCCTTTGCAGATGATGTTTTGTTTTGCTTCCAGAGTAGGGACCTCTCTGCTACTTTTTTACAGGCACAAGAGACTTTAAATTTCGCCTCCAACTGGTCAAAAGGTTTTAAATTAGATTTTAATCCTGATAAAACCAGGGTTATGATTATTGAAAAGCGAAACATCTGTTATGATGCATTTCAGTTATCTCTCGATGGCACCCCTTTGACTGTGGTAAAGCAAATGAAATATCTTGGGGTTTTTCTTGACTGTAAATTTTCTTGGAAACAACACTTAACTTATGTATCAAAGAAATACCGTAAGCTATGAGTCTGTTTATGCAATTTCTGGCTTTCCTCCAATTGACATTGCCATTCTTCATTCTATTACTTATAAGGAAAATATTTCTGCTTCTACTGTCTCTCAGCATGATTGTATTTTACCTCTATCTGATCTCCCTCATCCTTCAGAAAGAAATGCTATTAATTTTATTCAGTTTAGCAATAAAATTGTGGGTGATTCGCCTGTAACTTGCTATACTGATGGCAGCAGAATTGATGGCATGGTTGGTCTCGCATTTGTTGTCTTCAAAGATGGTCTTGAATTTGAGCACTGTCAATTTAGAATCAAAGATGAATGTACCGTTTTCATAGCTGAACTTTTGTGCATAAACTTCGCCATCAAATGGGTCTCTAAACAAAATAGTGCTGTTTCAGACTATCTCATTTGTACTGATTCCCTTTCATCCTTGGAGATCTTAAAATGTATTTCTTCTTCTAATAATATCATTATCGAGATTCAAAAAGAACTGAAGAATCTAAAGGATAAAAATATTTCGGTTTCATTTTCATTTGTTAGTGGTCATACAGGTGTTGTTGGGAACGAACGAGCCGATTTCCTTGCTAAGACTGCGACTAAGCAGGAAATTGACACTTTTGTCAATATCCCTAATTCCTTCTATAAGAAGGTCATGTATGAAAGCATTGTGGAGTCGTGGAATCACGAATTCATTAATTCAAATAAAGGGATTTTAACTAGGAGATATTTCCCTTCTATTAAAATGAGATTGTCGTGTCATCATTTCTTTACAAATTACAAATTAACCCAGTTTCTTACTGGACATGGGAATTTTAAAAGTTATTTGAACAGATTTAAGTTGAGTCCTGAGTCTGTCTGTGACTGTGGCCTCAGCGGCGAGGAGAACGTAGAACATGTGCTTCTTCTATGTCCTAAATATGAGAGCGAAAGAAAAGTCATGAAACTGGGACTGAAAAATTTTAATATTAACTGGCTTCCAGAGTTTTACCAATTTATTTCCGTGAGAAGTGCTTTTAACATTTTTTGTCAATTCATTGTAAAACTTTGTAATCATCCTTGATTTTATTTCAATTTTCTCTTGTTTATTTTGTATTGTGTTTCATACTTACTTCTGTAAGCCCCATGTGATACTATGTGGTACATGGGGAACTTGTTGAGTTTCTTTTAATAATAATAATAATAATAATAATAATAATAATAATAAATAAATAAATAAAAAAAAACTAGACTAAGTAGGAGTTTAATTTTTTTCAAAATTATAATACAAAATTTCTAATTCAATATTTACATACTTATAGTCTTTGTCAACTATTAAACTTGACATCAAATGAGAGGCCAACAGCTTCTTTAACTTCAAACATAGTTTTAGAAGCTATTTCAGTTGCTTTCTCTGACCCTTTTCGCAGCACCTGATCAATGTGGGATTGGTCAGACAGAAGCCTTTGTATTTCTAGCTGTATTGGTTTCAAATATTCAATTACAGCTTCTGCAACTACTAGCTTATACTGGCCAGTGTTTAGATGCTGATTTTCAGAACAAATAATATCATGGGACTTCCCAGTACAAAGACCATGGATTAATATTAGATTGCTGACACCAGGGCGTTTATCTATATCAAAAGTGACAGCTGATGTAAAATCTGTTAAAGCTTCTTTTATCCTCTTCAGTATTATATCTGGTTTGTCTGTCAATTCAATTCGATTTTTGAAATTAAAATCTGATTTACTCATTTTTTTATCAGGCTGTCTTAAACTCTTTATTCTTGCACAATTGGCATCTGAAAAGGGGAAAAAAAATTGCTTTTTCAATTGAAAGTAAATAAATATGTAACTATACTGCAATTTATAACTGAAAGAAAACTGCTAATAATAAATCTTATATTTTCAAATCTCATATATTCAAATTTTTGAGTCAAAACTTTTTAAGCATATACCTTTCTGTGACAGTAAAAAATTAATATATATATATAAAACAGATTTTGAGCAGAAAATAATATTTATCTGAATATTTTGAAATAGGTACATGAAAACATTTCCGTAAAAACCTTTTGATGGTTCGCAGAAAACTTGGGACTTTATTTATAGTTTTTGAAGATTCAGTTTAAAAATAACGAGTAACGAACTATTATGGAATATGGACTTTTTTTTTTTTAAAATTTTAGCTACTACTTTTAGTGAAATTCTTTCAATGAATTTAGCGACTCTTTAGTTACTTTTGCAGGTGTATCTAGCGACATTTGAAAGTAAGAGTTGGCAACCATGGTGTTGCAACCCCCTTGTATTGCAGTGTAGTGTGATTTATTCTCGTTAAGTATTTTAATGTAACCCTATATATATATATATATTTTATGTAGCAGATTAGATTAGATAAAGGTTTGAAATGAGTCTCTGGCACTATCTCTGGATAGTTTCATTATGAACCGAGATTAAATCGTCGGTAATAATAATAATTTTATTAATTTGTTAATAAAACTTAGTTTAATTTGAAAGACTCTTTATTTTCATCTGGACACGATTTTGATCAAAGCTTACCTTATGCATCTTCACATGGATATGCTTGCTGTTTTCAATAATAGTGCGAACTGGAATTCTCTTTCCTTTTGAATTACAAACATATGCTATTGTAGTCATTAATAATACAGTTTTTTCTCCCTGTCAATAGGCAAGTTGATGAATTTTTATGAGAACCATATGCATTTTTGTTTATAATTGCATCACTGGAAGTTTCTGTTTTTGTTTTGTCTAACTGTTGATCGATGGCGCCATTGCTGATTATTATGTTTACAATAATTAAAAATTGGCGGCATAACACTTTCAGTTTATTGATGTTGCTTTGCATTTGCCGGTTTGTTCTTGCTTTTCACGAATTTCCTTTTCAGTGATATGGAAATGTGAAGCTTTCTGTACAAGAAGGTAAGATTTTTGTACTTTTCATATGATTTTTCAATGTGAAGAAATATGTGATGTTAATAGTGTTTTAATTGTTACTCATAATCAGGGACATAGCCTGAATTTCCATAAAGGCATGCTGCTGAACACCAAATGTTTCAAAAATTATATTAACAAATGAAAAATAGAATTACATGTATTGGAAAGTTTAACATAGTTTTTGAATAGTAATATGTTGTTTTTAAGGTCTGATTTAAGGTGTTTTTTTTTTTTTCTTAACTCATATTAGTGGTCTGCCAAATATATAATTATATATGTAGTGGTCCATGAAGTTCTAAGGGTTGACGACCACTGGACTAGACACTGCCAATGTTGGCCTCCATCCACTGCACCAGCCATTCATTGCTGTAATGTTAACTCATTGGATGATTTCTACAGACCAGATACGTGATGACAGCAATGTATATGTAGAGTATCTTATGTAGCAACACGTTTGTTATGGAAGCATGAAATAGTTAATAGAAGATTTCAGAAAATGTATGTACGAAAATCTTCTATTCAATCAATGCGAAAGACAAGAAAGCAAAGCAAAGCAAATGCCAGTTGAACATAGTGATAGCAAAGTTGTTCAAAGCAATACATATGTATATGTTAAAATCATCAGCATAACAATCAAAATAAATATGTCAAAATATTACAACAATGATGTTTCACACAAGACAATATCAAAATGACCACACCAGAAGATACAGGTGAAAGGAAAGAACATAACATAAAAGTATGCTTGCTACAATTAGGAGAGGGGTGTGCCACTGTTCTGTCATAACTGAGATAATTCAATGATGTATATATAAGCACTGTCCATTTTTAGAGGAAGCTTCGTCTGGTTAAACATGGCCAGATAATAAATAACACAATATGACAGGAATGAATAAATCTTACAGTGTACCATTTTATGAAGAATTTTAGTAATTCCAGCCAGCCAATTTGTATAAGCTTATATTTTAAGATGATATTCTGATCCATAGCTATGACTTTTAAACAGCCTTATCTGATGAAGATTTTATTCATGTTGAGGCTGAAGATGATTTATACTTAAAGAAGGAACACAATCCAAAGGCCATACAGAATTACATTCTAAGAACAATAGAGAGAATATATAATATTCAAAAATCAACAAAATTTCTAAATAAATAAATAATACTTAAAAATGAAATATAACTAATATAAGAAAATGCTTGATAATAAACAGCTCTGCATGTATAAAGAAAAATAATATATGCAAGTATTCATATGACAGAACTTTATGCCACAAAAGTTTAGCATAATCAAAATAACTTCATAAAATTTTTAAGCGAGACATAAGTTAAGAAAATTTGTATCATCTCACACTGAAAGAAAAATACAGTTCCTCTAAAAATAATGAATTAAATTAGCTTAAAAGTCAGAGTTATAATTTTTTTATTATGCAATATAAAAGCAGATACCTATTAATGGTACAGGAGTTGGAAATATTTCGCCAAATTTATTATTGAAAATTTTAACAAGGTGTTGACTTAATTGTATATGCTGCAACTGATCTTCACCAACAGGCACCTCAGTCGCCCTTAAATAAATAAATAAAAATAATTACCAAGCAAGAAAATTTAGATAGCTATGAAGCAAAACATTAACCAAAGCAGAAAATCACAGATTTATTAGACAACTTTATAGCTCTAATGCCACACCCAAACCATGAATGAGCATATCTGTAATTTCAATATTTTGTTTAAAAATTTGGCATGAACATGGTTTACAACAAGGATTCTGAACTACACTGGTTATCATAAATTAAGGAAAAATCACAAAAATAGCGATAACTCCCTCAAAAATAAGCCAAACCGTGTAAAATTTGAATATGTTGCCAAGTAACAGTAGTTGAGTAAAACTGCAATATGCAAATTAGTGGCGCTGAACTCGGAATACGTCATCTGCGAGGAGAATAAAAGTCCATGTTTGAGAGCAAGCCCACATATTTTACTGTGATAGTGACATCAGAAATGTGAGATAGCCAATTCGTAACAATGACCTCCAGGCATCATCTGCCTGCAGAACTACGATGGAAAGCCATTGAGAGACTAGAGGCAAGATACAGTCAAACAGAAGTGGCCAGATGGCTAAATGTGAGTCCTTCTGTGGTTCATAGACTTTGGAGGTGATTTCAAACCACAGATTTGGCATCTAGCAGGTTAAGCCAAGGATGGCCAACTGCTACGACGAGCGCCGATGACTGATATTTGACATTATGTGCACGCAGGAATAGAACCGCTACTCCGACTCTTCTTAGATCCTCCCTTGCTGCAGCCAC
Organism: Stegodyphus dumicola; assembly: GCF_044657685.1. Taxonomy (NCBI): domain Eukaryota; kingdom Metazoa; phylum Arthropoda; class Arachnida; order Araneae; family Eresidae; genus Stegodyphus; species Stegodyphus dumicola. The sequence continues at coordinate 140,375,968 of NC_140778.1, read as the reverse complement.
CAGAAGGTTGGTGTCAATGTCAACCGTGCGTAGAAGGCTTCACGAAGGTGGTCTGTATGCGAGACGACCAGCCATTTGCATGCCGCTCACGTCACGCCATAGGAGGGACCGTCTGCAGTTGGCACGACAACATGTCCACTGGACGCCTGATCAGTGGAGGGCTGTTCTCTTTACAGATGACTCCAGGTTTAGTCTAGAAAGCGATAGTAGGTGTTATTTGATATGGAGAGAACCCGGAACCCGTTATCATCTGTCAAACATCCGTTAAAGAGATGCATACGGAAGAGGTAGTGTCTGTGTTTGGGGTGACATCCCTTTGGGTGGATGCACAGACCTCCATGTCTTTCCAACATAAACCGTGAATGCTCATGTTTATAAAGATGACATCCTTGATGCTTATATGCACCCATGTGCTGGGGCAATAGGTGATGCTTTTCTGTTACAGGACAATAACGCAAGACCACACAGAGCTTGCATCATAGATGATTATCTTCAACAGGAAACAATTATGCGCATGGAGTGGCCAGCTCGATACCCGGACTTGAATCCCATCGAGCACGTTTGGAATGCTTTAGAGAGACGTCTAGCTGCTCTCAATCTGCCCCCTCAGACTCTTGCCGCGCTTGCAACTGCTTTGCAAGAGCAATGGCTCTCGCTTCCTATGGAACTGATAGACCGCATAATTGAAAGCATCACGCATCGCTGTATGTGCTATATTGCTTCTAGAGGCGACCATATTCCATATTGAAGGCACTTTTCCTATAGCAAACTGACACCTTTGATTTGTTCATTTTATACATGTGCTAATTTCTATACTACCATAATTGTCTGGTAATTTATTTTTATGTAATTTGATGCCTTACTATATGTTGTATATAGTGGGTAAGTTTCATAAAATTCTACATGTAACTTTTTGAGTAATCGTGACTTTTGTGATTTTTCCTTAATTTATGATAACCAGTGTAGTAAGGAATTATTCTCCATGGGTTCATGGTCTCAAGAAGGGGAATGACTGACTGAAGAATGATAGATTCAAACTGTCAAAGTAAAAAAGAGCTAAAATCTCTTTGAAATCTCATGGCCAAAACGGGTTGAAAAATTAATTCAAGTATTATGCAAGCACAGCTGAAATCAATATAAAGGTTTCCTTATTTAAATTTATTAAACATAATAATTTACAAATAATTAAACAAACAAAGAATAACTTTTAAGTATAAAGAACTTTTTAAGTATAAAAAATCTTAATGAATAGTATACAGTAATACAGTGTATTAAAAAATATAAATATTTGGGAGTTTTGTTATCTTGTTGATTGTGAAACTGTGGCCAAGCAGTGCAATTTAGTGCCAATTATGGTTAAGTATTACATAACAACACATTCATAACAGCTGCCCTTTCATTTGGTGTAACTTTGTTTGATTCTCAATAAGTCATGTTTTGTTTTCATGAACACAAAGATATAAATTAATTGCTACCTCTGTAATTTTTCATACATTTTGAGGAATAAAATATGATTAAAACTCAGGACCTGGTTGCTACAGAACAGTAAGCAGTGGACTGTTCTCAGAGTTAAGGGATTCTCCATCAAAAGGTGTGCGTTAACGGACACAATATAGGCAGCTGAATATGGCCAACAAAACAGTAATAGATAGGAACAATTATTTGTGAGAAATTTGTATTCAAAGTGTTCTAAACAGAGTTTCCGGTCAAATAGGGCCCAACAGCGACCGAGTGGTAAAATTGCTGAACAGTGGTAGTTTGGCCTGGGGTTAGAATCCCAGGAAATGGGCTGGCTGTATGGGTGTTTTTGGTTTTTTCCCATATGTAACATGTTTACAAGACAATTTCTCTTTGAAAGTCCTCCACAAAGCAGGGGCGTAGCTAGAGGGGGGCATCTGTCCCTGGATGCAGACTCCAAGGGGCGCCAAACTGATGTTACGACATTTTAGAATGAAATGTTTTCCATCCTTGGCAAGCAGTAGGGGGCGCGAAATCTTCAGTTGTCCCTGGGCGCTGAAAACCCTAGCTACGACTCTGCCACAAAGGCATCTCTCCTGCTAAGCATATAGACCTTGCATGTTTTTCCATAAATAAATAAATAAAACTGGTAAAATTGGATAGTCTAATATGAGAAACAAATGAAAGTGTGTTTATAAAGCACAAAAATGAAGCAAGTCAAATACTGATTGTTTACTAAATAACGAAATATCAGTTCCTTGAAAATTCCACAGGATGATTGGTGCAATTTTGTTCAAACCTTGCAGTTTTTTTGGGGGAGGGGAGGGACAGGATAATATGCAACTACCAAACATTTTAAGTACATGCTTCAATTTCTACTTTTTCATAACGTTTTACATATTAATTAACATGTAATAGTAAATATTTATTAATTATACTAATTGTTAAATTCTGAATATATTTTACAACAATATAGTGTATTATAAAATATTAATATATTTTATAGCACACTATATAATATATTTTATAGCACAATACTTCAAATTTTCGCTTATCATTTGGAATGAATGAACCACTCATAATAAAAATGATTAAAAAAATGGGGAAGAATATGATATTCTGACACAAGCCAGACAGAACAAATCACAAAATAAAAATTCAGAACCACTGATTTAGAGAAAATGGAGTTAACATTTCTATTACAGCATAGTTTGGGGCAGGGTAACGAAGATTTAATTTTTAGTTTTCGTGCACGTATTTTATTGACACAGATTTCAAATGGTGATTTTATGCAAAACATGCATAGCTCACCTCCCAGTCTATGAAATTAATCAATACTGACTGGTGGATTCAGTGAGATACGTATTTATAAATAAGGATGCAATCAGTCTTTTGACAGAATGTCTAGTTACAATGCAGTTAAGTGTACTGAGTAGTATATTGCAAATAGGATTAGTAGCTGTAATTGCTTTCAGCAGTTTTCTTATACTGTTTGTTTTCTCTAGAAGTAAGCTGTTTAATTTGGATACGCAACTAGCCATAGTGACTGAAAGTTAGTTTGTGTGAGCAATGGTAAGTGAAAAATAATGCTGTAATTCCTTTCAATAGAACAAATTATGCTAGTTAGAGTCGATGTGTTGAAGCACTGTTTGCCACCAAAGAAATGGATCAGTTTTTAGAAAAATAACCAGATGTAATGTAAGATTTTGAAGTCGTTAAAGATGAAAATGCTTATTCATTCCTAATGGCAATGTTAAATGATCAAGTTCTGGCTTCACTTCATGGAGAAAAGTCAGCAAAGTAAATGTGGAAAAAGCTTCATACTATTTATGAATCTAAACAAGAAAATCCTTACAGGGAAATGCTTGGCAACTAGAAAGAAGATTTGTGAAGTCTTGGTGAAATGAAAAACTAGTTGCAGATATACGACTATCTGGTGCAGAAGTGTGGTATGGATACAAAAGTTTATATTCTGACGTCTCTTCCACTACAGTTTGAAAATAAGAAGATTACATAAGAAAATCAACAGAGTGTAAATTTAACCTTGGAGCTTGTTACTTCGCAATTATAGATGCAGAAGCCCTTTACAGTGATTCAAGAGTAAAGGATATTAAGCACGCAGCAAAAGATAATGTTGCATTTTCTGCAAGTCAAAAGGAATGTCTCGTAAAAAGAAAGGACATTTTAAAAAAGAATTAAGAAAAAAATTTTGTGTTTTCAGTATAGGAAACCTGGGCATGTGAAACATTTTTGTAAAGTTGAATGCAGGAAGAATTGCTTCACCAGCGATTTCCTTTAGTACAGGTGATTTAATGTCAAGAAGCTTTATTATTGACTCTGGAACAATTTCTCACACATGCTCATATAAAGAATGGTTTTCTTCATTCACTCCCAAGTCAGGAAATGTGAAATGTGCTTTGCATTCATCTACCTTAAAATTGAAAGATGTTAACCATATTTCTACTAAAGCATCCAATGGTGTTCAAATAACTATCAAAAGTGCACTTTTTACTTGTATACTAGATTTAAATGGTAAATTAATTTCAATGCGAAATATTGAAACTGCAGGTTTCAGAATGATTTTTAAGGATCAAAAAGTATTTACTGCTAAGAAAAGCAATAATATACGTTTTGGCTATTGTGATAATCGTGGCCAATATACCAGTGATTTTGTGCCTGATTATGAAGTATCGTTACTGACAAAAGAGAACGATATTGTGGCATTGTAGATTGGGTCACTGTTCCAGTATTGCACTCAAGAACCTAGGACTTAAGAACTTGCAACCATTCTGTGAAGTTTGTACTTATGCCAAACAGAGTGCTATGCTGTTGGGACAACCTAGAGCAGTGGTTCTTAACGGGGGTGGGTGCGGGAATATATTTTTGGAGGTGCGGGAGAAACCCCTACCTAACCATAAAAATTATTAAATATCATTTATTAAATTTCTTATAATAAAATATTTGAAATCTGCAATAGTGTCCCCAATATTGAAGCTCATAAAAATTGGTAGCACCTAGCTCACTTATCGGCAAAAAACACAGGAAAGAGCAGGTGCACGAAACGCTACAAACGAACGCGAACCTGGCAGCTAGGTGACAGAGAAAAGAAAAAAACTTTGTGGGAATACAAGCGGAGAACGTTATCCCAGCTTGCGCATGCGCTGAGTTCAATATGTGCTACTCCAATGGAATCTACGGATTCACAGATTTGTATCTGCATCTACTGCACCTGTGCTAGGTTGAGTCAAGCTGAGTCAACTATTGTGTCCGCGACATATGTATTGTGTATTCTGACTTGTCCAGAAACCTCTTGAGACTAATATAATTCTTAATTGTCCATTCAAGCCAAATAGGATTCAGTGATATTACAAACGTAAGAACATTATATATACAGTCAAAAGTCTTTAATCCAGACGTCCATAATCCGGAATGATCTATAATCCGGACCTCAAAGTTACAAACTTTCTGTGCATGCGTCAATGCATGCACATAATACCTTTACGCATGCGCATAATACATTTACGCATGTGCATTTAATGTATAACGGACGGTATAAGCTAAGCTAAAATTATCTAATTATCTATTTCAGTTAACGTTGCAGATTGCGTTGTTCCTTAATCTTTGAATTGGATCCGGCTTGTTATTTTTTGCAGACCGTTAGAGCAATTTTATAAAAGTAAGCTTGAACTTTCAATTATGTCAAAAAGAATTTCCGATTCTGGAGCTGCCAAAGGATCTACAAAGCAAAAGCATGTTTCGATGTCCATCAAACAAAAAGTGGAATTGCTGCAAAAAAATGGATAAAGGCATAGCCTTTGTTTCTCTAACTATTCCGAAATCTGTTTATCAATTTCACGCTGCTCTGCGGGGGTGGGGAACATCGCGGCAAACAATGAACTGGAAGTTGATCTGTCAGCACTATTCTTATCTTCAGGGCAGATGTTTTTATTTTATTCGGTTTATAGTTCATTACTAAATGTAGTATTTCATCTCGATGTACTCTGATATGATTTAAATCAAATTCATTGTAAATATCACGAATACACATCAAATAGTTTTCTGGTTGCAATTTTCTAATTCTGACTATGCGTAATATATGCTTTACGCATGCGCGCGTTGAAAGAAATGTTTAATAAAGTAAACAAATAAATATTTCTTTTTGTAAATTTTGATACCCTTTAGATCATAACTGCTCTTTATTTCATAAATTACGGTTTCATATTTTTAATTTTATAATTTCTGCATGCCATCTTACCAGATTTAGAGTGATGATCTATAAACCAGAAAAACCGATAATCCGGAATCGCTTTAGTCCCGACGAGTCTGGATTAAAGACTTTTGACTGTATAATATTACATAATTTCTAAATAATTAAATCGATTATAGTGAACCCCACTATCTCAAAAAAACGACAATGGAATGATAAGTATGCCGGCTATGGGTTTACCTGTACAACCGAAAAAGATGGCACGCAATGACCGCAATGCATCTTATGTTCCAAGATATTTTCAAACAGCAATCTCAAACCATCAAAGTTATTAGAGCATTTCAACAGTCTGCATGGTGGCGAAAAAGCGCATAGCATGAACAGCTTGAAGTCAAAGAAGGCTCGGTTTGATACCAGTGGAACTATCCTAAAATTGTGCGGACCAGCAATTCAAAAACCTTTATTAGAAGCGTCATGTCAAGTGGCATATATATGTGCAAAAAAAAAAAAAAAAAAAAGAAACCTCACACGATCGCTGAAGAGTTGGTCAAACCTTCTGCTTTAATTATTGCTAAAACAGTTTTATATTGGGAAGCACATAAAAAACATCCAACAGATTCCATTATCGAATGATATTATACGATCGCGAATACAAGATCTCAGTGAAGATATTTTAATGCAAGTAATTGAAGACATAAAAATCAGTCCACTAAAAATAAGCATGCACCTGGATGAGTCAACTGATGTTGATAATAGTAGCCAACTTTTGGTATTTGTTAGGTATGTGAAGGAAAAAGAGGTGATAGAAGAATTTCTATTTTGTGAGCCACTGGAGATGAATACGAGAGGAACTGATGTTTTCAATTGCATCAAAGATTTTTTTACTAAATATCAATTACCAATGAATGTGATTGGCTCAATATGCACTGATGGAGCCCCAGCAATGTTAGGCAAAAATTCAGGATTTTTTTCACACATGAAAAGAGAATTACCGGAACTTATAACAACGCATTGCACTGCATGTTGCATCGTCATGCACTTGCATCAAAAGCATTGCCAGAAAGTTTAAAATAGTATTTAACTACAGCAGTAAATGTAGTAAAATATATCTGAGAGCGAGCGCTTAATCATCGCATTTTTCGTGCATTTTGCGAGGAAATCGGTGCTGATCATACCATGCTCCTATATCACACCGAAATACCATGGTTATCTAAGGGTCGCATGCTTAACAGAGTTTTTGAATTGCATGAGAAAATTATTCAATTACTGACTAGTCAAAACTGTTATTTAGTAAAATATTTTGAGAGTAATGATGCAATGCTGAGGCTGGCCTACTTAGCAGACACATTTAGCCATTTAAATGAATTGAATCTATCAATGCAAGGATTTGGTATAAATATAATAATATCTAGTGAAAAATTATCTTCATTTATCGCAAAATTAGAAATTTGGATACGTCGAGTAGAAAAGGAGAATTTTGCAAACTTTCCCTTGCTTGATTCTGTTATTGCGAAAAATGAAAAGAATACAATTATACCCAACATTGTAATACATTTGAGACGATTGAGCGAATCATTCAATGGATATTTTTCTACCGGAAATATTACTAAAACTCAGAGATGGATACTGGATCCATTTCTATTTGACTTAAATTTGATGGATGATAGTGATCTGAAAAAAGATCAACTTATTGAAATACGTGTTCAAAAACTAAAGCGAGAAATCGCTTAAATGCAAGTGATGACTTACGCGTATGTCTTTCAAAAAAGGAACCTCGCTTCACCAGTATAATAATGAACAAACAACAACAGACTAGTCAATAATAAAAATAATATTGTTTTGTATTTATATAAAATGTACAATGTTTTTCAATAAACAATAAGTTTCGCAAAAAATGTATTTTTATAGACTAAAAAAATTAAAACACATTTTTCAATGGGGTGCGGAGATATATTTTCAGATTCAATGGGGTGCGACTCGCTAGAAAAGTTAAGAAACACTGACCTAGAGACAAAACCAATGGTTACAATACACACAAATGTAAGTGGTCCAATTATGCCAACTATACCAAACACATGAAAATTACTTCATGACTATTATTGATGACTTCTCGCATTTAACTGAAATTCGTTTTATGAAAAGAAAAATGTGATGTAGTAGTCGAGATGAGAACTTTTCTGAAACCAAATTCTTCCATAACAAAAATTAGATGTGATAGGCAAAGAATATTTAAGTAAGGAACTAGCAACATTTGCTTCTAAACGCTATATGCTATAACTGATCCTGTTCCTTCATATATTTCATCATTAAATGGTGTTGTGGAATGATTTAACCAAACCTTCCTAGAGAAAGGGCGGGCTCTGATTTTTTGATCAAAACTTCAGAAGTACTTCCAAAGTTTTATACTAAATATTTTATGTTGAATTGTATCTTTTCCTATCTAAATAAACCTTTACTTTCAAGTTCAACAGAACTTCTGAATTATTTATGTCATTAATAGTACAAATTGTACACTTATGATGCATGCACATGTTATTCTTTATTTTTATTAAATCAGTTTCTATAGTCTTCATTATTAATGATGTCGAATATTGCTTGAAGAGTTGCATATTCCAGATTTTTTATGTAAAGGCAACAACCAAGGTGTAAAAACTAACTGTATTAAAGATGAACAAGTAGTAAACAGCTTATGAGTATTAGTCCAAGGGCCAAGTGGTATCAAATCCAGAAGACAGAGAAATAATCTTGAATGGCTGAGAAGTATTCAATTCAGATGTTGCAGCAGCAGTTTTAAACTGAGGGATGGTTTCCAGTGAGTTCAATGAGTAAACTATAATTTGGCTAAAATTTCAGGTTAAGACAATGACTTTTTTTCTGTTAAGTTTCTTTTGATGTACTTCTATAAGATCCTATTTGGTTTCAGAGAATAAAATAATGTTTAACTGAAATGATGAAGAAGACTTTGATGAAGTAGATTTGGTCTGTTGGTCTACTTCATCAAAGAATTCGTACTACTCTGGTGATTATGGAGAATACCCAAATTTTATTATCTTTTTTTTTCTTTATCTCATTGTAGTTCAACCTGAACACAGCATTTCGTTATACAGTGTTAAAGTATTCAGTTCGTAGGAAGCAATAAATAATTTCAATAAAGTTCTAAAAGTTGATGTTCAAATTAAAGTTTTTTTTTTTTTTAAATTCGATGGTAAAATTTCCAGTAAAATTTGTAGTGATTATAATTTTTTACTACTAAAAGAGGTAATATTGTGTTACATTTTTAGAAAAGTTCCAGTACCCTTATTAATAAAATGCCCAAACAACAAAAAACTATTCTGAAGCGACTAAGAATTTCATTAGGAACTAAAATAAAAATCTTAGACTGTCTAAAGAGAAGCAAAGGTCACATATCTGTTGGCAAAACTTTTGGTTTAATCTTTTATTTCCCCATGGGACTTTTAAGTCCCATCAATAATATTGGTTAATTATGTCCCAATGGGACTTTTATGACTCAATTAAAAAAAAAAAAAAAAAAAAGCAGTGAGAAACTTAATGTGAGATGTTTCTCATGCATAAAGAAATATAATAAAAAAGTTACAATCTCATTTTAAAAAAGTAAAGTAATTTGGGACATAAGAGTTAAACATAGTGACTACAAGAACAATTAGAAAAAATAAGAATTCCATTCGACAATCAATAATTTCTGGATCAAAACTCAGTTCTAAAACATCTTGTTATAGTCGAAATCCTATCTTAGAGAAAACGGAAAAACTGGTGTTTTGGATAGAAGACTATTGATGGGAAAATTATAAAAGAGAAAGGACTTGGAATATACAACCAATTTCAGGAATTGGAACCATCAACAAGTCTTCAGGCAACGAAGAAACTGGAATTTAATGCAAGTGAGGGATGGCTGACAGATTTTCTAAAAAGACACGCATTTCCAAATGTAAAAATAAAAGAAGTAGCATCAGCAGACAAAAATGCTGCAAAAAAGCTTTCTGGATAAACTAATAAAAGTAACTGTATTATGTATTGGCCCCAAGGCGGTAGCGGAGTAATAGTAAAAGTGCATGGAGATTTTAGGATTTAGGTATTTTGGATGGAAATGCGGATTTTTTGTAAAGTTTTGAGGCAATGATAATATTTTTCAAAGATTTATTTTGTGGTAACGATCTTTTAAACACGTGTTTCAAATGACATCAGTTTTAGTTTATTATTTCTAATCATTTAATCTATTTAGTATGTTATTTTTTAATTATTTGCTCCTTTAATTATTTTTAATTACTTAATATGTTATTACTCCCAATAAAATAATTAATGCCAATGAAATGGGATTATTCTGGAAGAAAATGCCTGAAGAACGCATATAGCAAAATCTGAAAAATCAGCTGGTGGTTTTAAAGAGGCCAAAGATTAGGTGACGTTCTTGTTTTGCAGTAATGCATTTGATAATAAAATGTTAAAGCCTCTGTTAATCAACAAATCCCTCATGCCACAAGCTTTTAAGAGGTAAGAACATTAAACAGTTTTCTGTTGAGCAAATAAAAAGACAAGGATAACAGCTGATGTGTTTACAAACTGGTTTAACAACTGTTTTATTCCTGGAGTCCAGAAATATATGGAACAAAAGGGTTTGGAATTCAAAATACTTTTGCCCCCCCTCGTGAATAATGCACCCAGCCACCCAGTACTAGATTATCAAAATATTCAGATACTGTTTTTGCCACTTAATATCACCTCGCTAATTCAGTCACTTGATCAGGGATTATAGCAGCATTTAAAATGTACTACATAAAGCAAATGTTTAAATATATTTTAGATTCAATGAAAGAAGGAAATTTGACTGTTATGGAAGCATGGGTAATGTTTACAATTACGGATTGTATTACACATGCTTCTTTTGCCATCAAACAGCTGTGCCAATCGGCCTTGAAAAAAACATTTGTCAGTATGCATCAAAAGTGAAGTTTAATAGTACAAAAATCAGCTGTGTGTTCTGAAATTATAACTCCATCAAGTGCAATTGGTAGTAAAGGTTTTAACAACATGTAACCGGCTGACATCGAAGAAGTGATGCGAGCATGCTCTTTGGATGAGGACAATTTGATTTGATGAGGACAATTTATGAAAGTTTATGATAATAAAGAAGTCTATAATGATGAAGTCGAAGGTGAAGTTCAGTCATTAACGGCTGATTTAATTTGCGAGGGTTTGAAATTTGCTACGTGAGAATTTGAAATTTGCTACAAGTATGGAACAACATATACTTACTCATGATCCTGACATGGAGTATGCATTAAAATTTTAGTGTAATCTTAAATTGTGTGTAGCTGAATATCAAGAATTATATAAGCAACTGAAAAAACAACAGCAACCAAAAAAACAAAAACAGTTGCTAATAACAGACTTTGTAACAACAAAAATCTGACAGAGGCCATTAATAACAAGCGAAATTCTTCATTTGATTCAAACCCAACAGTTGTGCTAGACATATTTGATATATCTACTGATGACAGCGTTTTTGATCTAGTTCATAGTAAACATGCACGCTTGTTACTAAGTAGTGATGAATAGTTGCAAAATTGATTTTATTCCTTAACTCATTTTAAATTTTTATATGTAATTATGTATTTATAAGTATTAATTTTTATATGTACTGAATTTTCAATGTACACTAATTAAAAATTTTTTGTAATAAAAATAAATTGCTTTTGTTTTCTAAATATGTAATATGAATTTCATTATTACTTTTTTCCCACTGCTTTTTGGGAAAATATTTAGTGTTTTTTTATCTTGCATGATTTTTCAAAGTTGCAAAACATATCCCC